>NC_136428.1:282644897-283244897 GCF_052849685.1 Lactuca virosa | reverse complement strand
CCAGAAATGGCAAGAAATGTTATTTCCTTTCATGCATTGTATAAACAAGGTTTTACCTTTTATTTTGATAATAATAATGGTAGTATTGACGCTTTCTTTAATAATGTATTGTGTATTACCTTGTGATGGCGTGTATGAAACTGTATCTGTTGTAGATAATCTAGGAAATAATGTATTGTGTATTAACTCTTCCACTAGCTTAGATAAAGCATCCTTATGGCATTGTCGTCTTGGACATGTAAGCAAGAAACGCATAGGCCAACTCCAAAAGGATGGAGTCTTGGAGTCATTTGACCTAAAGTCAGATGATAGTTGTGAAGCTTGTTTGCTTGGTAAAATGACAAAGTCACCTTTTACTGGCACTTGTGCTAGGGGTGAAGGTTTGTTGGACCTCATACACACGGATGTGTGTGGACCCTTCAGAACCGCCACAAGAGATGCTAATCGGTTCTATGTGACTTTTACTGATGATTTTAGTAGATATGGATATGTCTACCTAATCAAGCATAAGTCAGAAACCTTTGAGAAATTCAAAGAGTTTAAGCAAGAAGTGGAGAATCAGTTGGGCAAGAACATTAAGATGCTTCGATCCGATCGTGGTGGTGAGTATCTTAGTACTGAGTTCCTTGACTATCTTAAGGAATGTGGGATTGTCTCACAATTGACACCTCCTAGGACACCACAGTTGAATGGTGTAGCTGAGAGGCGCAATCGGACCTTATTGGACATGGTTCGTTCCATGATGAGTCGAGCTTCGCTACCAATCTCATTTTGGGGGTATGCCTTAGAGACTGCCGCCCATATCCTTAATCTAGTCCCTACAAAGAAGGTTGCCAAAACACCTCACGAGGTGTGGACTGGAAAAGTTCCCAATCTAGACCACATCAAGATTTGGGGTTGCGAGGCTTTCGTGAGACGCGAGACTCACGATAAGCTCGAACCCCGAAGCGAAAGGTGTATTTTCATCGGCTACCCACATAAATCCTTTGGTTACATCTTCTACAGACCCAGTGATAATATGGTCTTTGTAGCAAGAAGAGGATTCTTTCGAGAGAGAGAATTCATGAGCCAAGGAGATAGTGGGAGGCAAATTGACCTTGAGGAAATTCAAGAGTCAAGTGGTGAAGGAACCTCAAACCCTAGCCCTCAACCTGAGGAGAAAACTCCTGTTGAGCCGACTGAAGAATCTATACCTCTGAGGCGTTCCACCAGAGTTAGGAATGCACCTGGGCATTATTATGGTATTCATATTACTGCAGAAGGTGAGACACTTATCAGTGATAACACACTGGTAAATCTGGATGAGCCTAACAGCTACACGGAAGCCATGGCAGGCCCTGAGGCTGCTAAATGGAAAGAGGCTATGGATAGCGAGATACAGTCCATGTATGACAATCAAGTTTGGAACTTGGTTGACAATGTACCTGATCGTAAGATAGTTGGGTGCAAATGGATCTTCAAGAAGAAGACCGATATGGATGGTAATGTACACACTTATAAGGCACGACTGGTTGCAAAGGGTTATTCTCAAACTCCGGGAGTTGATTATGATGAGACCTTTTCACCAGTGGCCAAGATTAAGTCTATTAGGGTTCTGTTAGCCATTGCTGCATTTCATGATTATGAAATATGGCAAATGGATGTCAAAACCGCTTTCCTTAATGGAAAGTTGGCTGAAGATGTTTACATGGTTCAGCCAGAGGGTTTTGTCAGTACAGAGTACCCCAGTAGAGTGTGTAAGCTCGAGAAATGCATTTATGGATTAAAACAGGCACCTCGCAGATGGAATCTTTTCTTTGATGAGAAAGTCAAAGAATTTGGCTTTTCAAGGAGTGAAGATGAATCTTGTGTCTATATCAAGGCTAGTGGGAGTATAGTCATCTTTTTGGTACTGTATGTGGATGACATACTACTCATAGGAAATGACATCCCAACCCTACAGGAAGTAAAGTCCTGGCTTGGGAAGTGTTTCGCTATGAAGGACCTTGGAGAAGCTGCCTATATCCTAGGGATAAGGATTTTGAGAAACAGGAGTACCTATGTGGACAAAGTGTTGAAAAGGTTCAACATGCATAACTCCAAGAAAGGAGAGTTACCCATCCAGAGTAACGCCAGATTGAGTAAGACACAAAGCCCTAGTACTGAGGCTGAGATAGCGGAAATGAGTCGAATACCTTATGCTTCAGCTGTAGGATCGATCACATATGCTATGACGTGTACTCGACCTGATGTAGCCTTTTCTTTGAGCATGGTTAGCAGGTATCAGGCGAACCCTGGCAAGGCACACTGGACTGCGGTAAAGAATATCCTCAAGTACCTACGGAGGACTAAGGACTGGGTCCTTACCCTCGGTGGCAGTGAGGACTTGAGAGTTGTAGGGTACAGTGATGCTAGCTATCAGACTGACAGGGATAATTTCCGCTCTCAGTTGGGCAATTACTTGGAAAAGTTCCAAGCAGGAGATAGTGGCTGATTCCACTTGTGAATCAGAGGATATAGCAGCAAGCGAGGCAGCAAAGGAGGCTATATGGCTAAAGAACTTCATCGGAGACCTTGGAGTTGTACAAGCTATAAAGGAGCCAATAGAGATTTTCTGTGACAGCAATAGTGTGGTTGCCTTAGCCAAGGAACCAAGAGATCATGGGAGATCCAGACACATTGACATAAAATATCACTTCATCAGACATCGAATAGAAGAAGGAATCCTCATGGCAAAGAGGGTATCATCGGATGAGAACCCAGCAGATCCCCTCACGAAGGGACTGACTCGGGCTAAGCATCTCCAGCATGCTCGGAGCATAGGGCTGAAGGATGATATTTGTTTTAGTATTTAGATAATCTTGATATTTGTAAAATGTAATTGACATTTGATGATAAATAAAAGCTGTTATTTATGAGTAAAGTGTTGCTATCTCTTGTCAATCGTTTACTATTATTTCTTTTTGCATGTTTTGACTTCCAGAATAATTATGTTATGGTTTATATCATATTATTCAAACTCTCCACAGTCGGTCATATGTTGGAAGTAGATATGAATCAAGACTGTCATGGGTTGGCTTGTAGAGGTCTAAGATGTTAGACAAAGGGGGGCTACAACACTCATGAGTGCTCATAAGTTCTGAGTATTGGATTCAACCCACGCTCACTTGTATCACTTCATGGAATTTATCTCGAGTGATCGTGAGACGGTAATATCATATAAGTCTTCAAACCTAGAGATATGATTTGTTGCCTATGAGTTGGTTATGCATTGATTGCACGAAAACGCATTGGTAACTCGATGTTATAAACCGTGCTTTTGTGTGTAATTCAACAAGTAGTAGAGAAAACATATGAGTAGAAGTTTATCTGTTCCTTCTAGAATTAGAAGCGATATCTTGGCCCCTCGATGATTTTGTTTTGACCTATGTACCGGGCCCGGTCAGAACTAAATTGATGTGTTCAGTTAAGTTCTATGTCAAACAAATCGGAAATCGGGAAACAAATGATGGACAATAAGCAAGACCATGTTCCATGTATTTGTCCGGCTGATCTCTAGAACCGAGGATTATATGATCACTTATCTAAAATGGCGCTTCATAGTTCAACAGAGTTTAAAGAGCTACGATTGCTGATCGGTTCCTGAAGTCATACTTGCAACTATAGTTATTAGACTTATCCAAGTGGGAGACTGTTGGATATAGTGTCTAAGTCCATAACTATATTTGGTATGTACTTGACCCGACCCGGCATGGTCCATTTGGGTTGCACTTCACCCGAACAATTTATGGATAATCGTTTGAGAATAATATAAGTTATGATTTATTAATATATTATAAGTCCTAATATATTAATATAAAATCATATTATTTAATTAGTATTGATCTATAATTAATTTAGAATTAATTTAGAGATCAAAAGTATGACTAATTAAATATGGGCTCTTGTATTTATATAGTGTGGGCTAATGCTTATTTGGAATGGGCTAGGCTTGCATGGAAAGTCCATGGATACTCCATGGAGCTTTAACCCATGGATCTCATGGAAATGAAAAGACATGGGTATTAGGGTTTACATGGATGTAACCCTAATCCACCACACTATATAAAGGAGGCTTTGGTTCTTGAAATTGCACTAGTTGATGTGTGTAAAGCAAGAGGGCCGATTTCAAGAAGTTTGTGACTATTCTCTCAAGTTTCCAAGTTTGTGGTGATTTGTGACTTCCATTTGAGGCATCCACATTATTGGTGCTAGGCTCTCAAACTCCAAGCAATCAACTACTACTACAAGGTAAGTAATTCTACTAGTTTTATTTGATTCAAGTATCCCATGCCATGCTAGTTAGGATAAGAACCTTTGAAAAATAATTATTTGCATGTATCTTAGTCAAACATAGATCCAAGGTTTCTAGGGTTGCATGTACACCATAGGAGTGTTAGAATGCTCAAAAACCCATCAAAAAGACCATGTCTGGGTCATCACGGTTAAGAGGGGAAATAGGAGGTAAAACATGAGTGGAGAAACCTGAAGTTTGAGCCCCGTATTAGATACGTTGACTGAAACGAAAGGTGGGATTGAGGTAGTAGGAGGTACGGTTGAATTAGTGAAAAGTGGGATGGAAAGAGGAATGATTGTTTGTTGTTGAGAGGAAACATGTGGAGGGAATGAGGCAATGGTAATAGGTATAGAGGTGGTTTTGGGTGAAGGAGGAGGAGAAGGAACAGAATCATTAACATGTGGAGTTACCTCAGTATCGGATGTGTGTACTGTGTTCTAAATGAGTTCCTCTTCATTCTGAGCTGTGTCATCCTCCTCGTTGTGAACTTGATACTCCTCCCTGTTGTGAGTATCAGATTGTGTATCAAAACCTGAACCTTCGCTTGCACTTGGTGTTGGGGTCTTTCGCTTGCGAGCAGGTTGCTTTCGCTTCTTAGGATTAACTCCAGAAGGAGCAGCTTTGGCCTTTCGCTTCTTTGGAGTAACAGCCGGCTCAGATGGACCCTCTTTTGGTTGTTTTTTCTTACCCCCTTCTTCACTTTGTCATCTTCATCAATTGATAGGCGCATCTCAAAAGTAATGGGGCGAGCTCCTGAAGATGGAAGCTTTTTGTATTCGTCCAAAATCTTGCTAGCAGCCTAAACACAACGATACATGGTCTCCGGAATGGAACCAGCAAAGGGAAACTTCGACACATCAACGATAATGATCTTGGTGGTGTGAAAAGTAGTAATGGAGGAAATCGGTGAATCTTTCATGATGGTTATTTGGTGTTTCTCGATGGCTCTTTGAACAACAATAGTCTAAAAACAAGCACAAGAAATCTCATTGTGTCGTGTTGTGGAGTGAGTTCTTTGCACCAGTTGAGACCATAAAGTTGTGCCATAGTCAAGGTTGATTCCATTGTAAAGACCATACATCAGAGTCATGAATTGCTTACTTGCACAATCTGAACCTATGACTCTTTCAGAAAAGGCTTTGAACAGAAGAGTAAACAAACCATTCCTTCGAGGAGGCAGGTTTGATTTTCTGATCTTGGAGATTGATGGAATGATATCTTTGTATCCCATCTCAAAGAACATCTCGAAAATAGCTGCAGTGGAGATCAATTCTGGATTCACCATTGAATCATCGTAGGCAAGCCCTAGTAGAGAACTAAACCTGGACTTGGTGATTGAGGTTTTCTTGTCAGAGATCTTGAAGGTGATGCGTTCTTCCTCCTTGATGTACGATGTTGAGGAGTAAGCCTTCGAGAGTAGAGACATTAGGAACGCACTCGACCTTAGTTAGGGCAATGACCAGAGGGGAATACTTCAGGCATTTAACAATGGGTAGCATGTAAGAATCATACTTGAATGGAGTAAAATCGAGAATCAAGTTTTGATTTTGTTTGATGGCAAGCAGTGATGAATGAGCGGTCTGATCATGAACTAATGAAGAAACGACCATTGCTGCAGATTGATGAAAAAGAAAAATAGTAGAGAGAAATCGCCATTTAAGGTTCTTTAGAGAATTTGATAGTGGTAAAGATAATGCAAGGAATAAAAAATCATTTTATACTACTACGCAGGAGAGAGAATGTGAACCGTCGATTGAGTGATTTTTGTTGAAAAGACGCCTGAAAAAGCGGGATTTGACAGCTGTAGCCTCTAAAAAGGTGTCAGGCGGCGTGATGAGTGAAAACGATTCAAATTCCATGCGCCTAAATTTCGAATTCTTATCCACCAACAGCGGAACCATCATTTTCTTGTTCTCATCCTTTTAAACTGTATTCGTTCCAATAAATAACCATCCATTCGTTCGCATGAAGTATCATTGAATCTGCGAAACTGAGAATGCCATAAGTACCACAAGCAAGACTTTAGAAAAATCAAAGAGATCTTCATGCGAGAGTATGCCAAATAAAAAGAAATTAAGCAAAAATTATCTGTTGGATTTTAGTGATGTCTTAAAAGACACGAAACTATAGATCCCGGGCAACGATCTCTTCCTTCAAAATCAAGAAAGACTAAGAAGTGTCTGTGTCGTTTCCTGTTGAAATACGATAAAATGCTTGGTAAGAAACATTGAAAGGCATCTTTTAAATAGGCTTTAATGGGTGGCTTATTCTCCAATCACACAACGAACTTAACATAAGAACGGATGTTTGATGAAGTACTCGTGTGACCAGTGTACTTAGTTGAACGAGTAGGTGAGGAATTATTTTAGTGACAAGATCAAGTTTCTGAAATCTCGAAAAAAAAACTGGCTCATATGGGAAGAAGTATCTTGGAAGCAGAACACTTCATAAATATCTTGCAAAAGAAAAACAGATTTCTTGATACATACCACGAATGTGGCTTTCGTTAATTCCATGGTGAAAATCTAGAACCTTTAATTGTTCACCGTCAATTCATGTAAGTGTGTTGGATTTGGGGTTTCACTCAGTTCGTGGTGAACAAAACTAAGATCATTAACACAGATATTGTGCAACCATAAACCTCAGTGGTATAGCTGAGAGTCTCAAGGGTTACATTGATGAGAGTGTAGGTAATGGAGAAATGTGAAGAGGGTTCCAAAGAACTGAATGTACCTCTGCTAAACGAAAGTGACTAAGCAGATAACTCTTAACTCAAAGCGAAAAGAGTAAGGTAGCTCATGACTAATGTAAATTTAACAGCCTGGTTGGGAAGAAACGAATGGTAGATTCGATTCATTAAGGCTTCACATCGAGTCAATCGAGGCTTTGGACAACATACAACAACATGCTTCTAGGGACACTAAGCTAATACATATATAAAGAATGTTATACCTGCCCTTTCACATGAAACTTTGCCTCCATGATCATCTGAAAATATTTTTGAGTTTTTGTAATATGTAAAAATAAAAGAAATAAATAACACATAGAAAATATTTTGTATTTTGAGATTTTCTAAAAAGGAAATAAAAAACGGCACAAAATATTTTTGAATTTTGAATAAAATAGAATATTGTACAAAGGAAAATAAATGAACATCAAACAAAAACAAATTTCATGAAGCGAATTAAGGCGAACGTTCGTGCCAATTCGTGTCCCGAAAAAATCGGAAACGAGTTAGAGCGAGCGTTCGTACCAATTCGCGTGATAAAAATAAAACTGAAAGCAAGCAAAAATTATTTGAGACGAATTGAGGCGAACGTTCGTGCCAATTCGGTTCCCGGAAAAATCGGAAACGAATTGAAGCGAGCGCTCGGGCCAATTCGCGTCACAGGAATAAAAACGAAAGGATAACAAATATTTTTGGATTTTTCAAACAAAGATTTTTGAAGATTTGACACATTATACATAAAGTACAAAAAGGATATTGGTTAAACCGAACCACAAATGAATAGTACACAACGATCCTCTACAAGAATTCGCAACAATTCGCGTCAATAACCCTATTAAAGCGAAGGTGGTTTCAGTACAGATTCAACTTCCATCATTCCAAGGCCTTGAAGAATTATGTTGAATGTTGTTTCAGCCAAGGCCTTTGTGAATATGTCGGCCAACTGATCAGCGGATCTTACAAAGTGAATTTCAACGTTGCCGTCTTCTACATGATCCTTGATAAAATGATACCTCAGTGCTATGTGTTTCGTCTTTGAGTGTTGCACTTGGTTGTGACAAATGCGAATCGCACTTTCAGAGTCACAATAAAGTGGGATTCGTTTCATGCTTAAGCTATAGTCACGAAGCTGAATTTGAATCCAGATGACTTGAAATGTACATGAAGCAACAGCTATATATTCAACTTCAACTGTTGACAAGGAGACACACGTTTTCTTCTTGGACTACTAACTGACAAGTTTGCCATCGAGAAATTGACATCCTCCGGTGGTGATTTTTCTATCTAATCCACATCCTCCAAGATCAGCATCCGAAAATGCTTGAACGAAGAGGCCTGATTTCGCTGGATACCATATGCCAAGAGATGAAGTTCGTTTCAAGTATCTGAAGATATTCTTGACAGCCACCATATGATGTTTCGCGTGGATTTGCTTGGAACCTAGCACAGTAACAAACAGAAAACATAATATCTGGTCCACTAGCTATTAGATACATTAATGATCCTATCATTTGACGATAGAGGGTCATATCAGCATCTGGTTTTTCTACAGATGGTATCAGTTTTCTTCCGAATGCCATTGGAACCTTTGCTTTTGAGTCTCCCACCATTCAAAACTTAGCTAGTAAGGTCATCATGTATGCTTCCTGATTAATGAAAATGCCTTATGGTCCCTGTCTTATTTTTAATCCAAGGAAAAAGTTAATTGGACCCATGGAACTCATCTCAAATTTAGTTTCCATCAACTTTCAGAATTCAGCTGTTAAGCTAGGATTTGTAGAACCGAAGATGATGTCATCAACATAAATTTGAATGATCATTAAGTGGTCACCCTCTTTCTTGCGAAAGAAGGTTGGGTCAACCGAACCTTGTTTAAATTTATACATTTTAAGAAAGTGAGTGAGAGTTTCATACCAGGTTCTCGGAGCTTTCTTTAGACCGTAAACTGCTTTGTCTAGAATATAGCAATGATTGGGATACTTTTCGTTCACAAATCCAGGAGGTTGCTCCACATAGACAGTCTCTTCTAGTTCGCCATTTAAGAATGCACATTTAACATCCATTTGAAACACATCAAAGTTCTTGTGTGCTGCCTATGCGAGGAAGATGCGAACAGATTCCAACCTTGCAACTGGTGTAAAGGTTTCTTCATAATCGATGCCTTCTTCCTGACAATATCCGTTAACCATGAGTCTTGCCTTGTTTCTTATAACATTCATTCCTTATCCATTTTGTTGCGAAACACCCACTTTAAACCTACAACCGATGCATCTGGTGGAGTTGGAATTAGCCTCCACACTTTGTTTCGTTCAAACTCATTGAGTTCGTCTTGCATCACTTGCACCCAATCAGAATGATCAAGAGCAGTGTTGACGGTTTTGGCTTCTACCTTGGAAATGAATGAGTTAAACATGAAATATTCTACTTGAGAAAATAATGCAGTTCATTTCGCTTTTTGCTGAGATCTCGTAACGATTCCTATAGCAGATTCACCAATCACTTGGGTTTTGGGGTGATCTCTGGTCCATTTGGCTAGTGGTGGATAGTTTGGATCATAAGAGGGATCCAGTTCAACATTCACTTCTTAAAATTCAGATTGAGCATCCAAATCGTCATTCACATCCTTATTCTCCCCCTAGAATGACGAGTGGTCCTCTTCTTCAGGAATTGAGGTATCTCCTGTGAGTGGAGGTTCAAGAGACACTGTGGTGAGTGAGTCATTCGAATCAGAGCGTGGATCTAGAGAAAGAGACGAAGTGTAACCCTCCTCATGGGATGGAATGTTCATTTCTTGTGGAGTTGGTTGCTCCCCTGAGGGCGTGCAACGGAGTCAGAATTCTCCCCTTGGAATGTAGTGCTCGTGTCGTGATGCATGTTCGAAGTTGATGGGTGATTATGCATGTCTGTTGCAGCATCATTAATTATCTTCTTCAGCTCGTCCACTTTATTGTCAGCTGCTTTAGCTTCAGATGTGACGGCCTTTTCTGGCTCATCAAAAAGTAGCATGAATTCATCATATAGATTTGAGAATGGAATAGTGGCTGGGCTCGGCTTAGGAAAGATTTCCTCAGATTGATTCTCTTTTGACTGAATCCTCTTCAAGTAGTTGTCATCGAACGTGACATAATAGGTTTCTTCCATCTTCTATGAACGTTTGCTGAGAACCCTATATGCCTTCGAGGTTAACGAATATCCCAGAAATATATCTTCATCAGCTTTCACATCGAATTTGTTTTGTTGTTCCTTGGAATTAAAAATGAAACACCTGGAACCAAAAACATGGGAAAACTTATTATGTTTGTGATTGTTTAAGATTTCTGTTGGATTAATGTCTAAGTCCATAACTATATTTGGTATGTACTTGACCCGACCCGGCATGGTCCATTTGGGTTGCACTTCACCGGCATAATTTATATGGATAGTCTTTTGAGAATAGTATATTTATTATTTATATTAATATATTATAAGTTCTAATATATTAATATGGAATCATATTATTTAATTAGTATTGATCAAGAATTAATTTAGAATTAATTAAGTGATCAAAAAGAACTAATTAAATATTGACTCTTATATATATGGAATGGGCCAAGTTCATTTAGGTTGGGCTAAGCTTTCATGGATGGTCCATGGAGCTTTTAACCCATGGATCCTATGTAAATAAAAGGTCATGGGTATTAGGGTTTACATGGATGTAACCCTAATCCTCCATAATATATAAAGGGGTCCTTGGCTCACAAAATTGGCACAAGTGTGTGAAAATAAGAGTGGGCCGATTTTAGTGTGCATACATATTCTCTCAAGTTCTTCCAAGGTGTTTTGGTGATTTGTGATTCCATTTGAGGCTTCCACACTATTGGGGCTAAGCTCTTAAAGCTTGAAGACATCAAGCTACATCAAAATGTATGTCATCTAACTAGAATTTTGTAGTATAGGTGCTTCATAATATGCTAGTTAGGATGAAACCTTGGAATAGTTAATATTTGCATGTATAATAGAGAAAACATAGATCCAAGGTTTATAGGGTTGCATGTACACCATAGGAGTGTTAGAATGCTCAAAACCCAACAGTGGTATCACAGCCATGGGTTGTTTTCTGTTATATTGATGCAAATGTTTTATTTTCAAGTTGAAAAAAAGGAAAAAAAAACATGACGTTTGTCAAATTTTAAGATAATTATTTGTTTTGTGAAAAACAAATTATTTGTAAAATTTGAATCATTTGTTATATGAGTTGAATTAGGTCAAATTTAGTAAAAGATAAAATGATATGATTATTTTATTAGTTTTAAAAGTTTGATCTAAATGTTTTAAGGAGTTACATATTTTGTCATAAAATTTTGGAGCTCAAAAGTTTTTTTTAAAGTTGTGATCTTAAGGGTTTTTGAAACTTCCATAAGTTATGGATATGAAAGTTTTTTTAAAAAAAAAATTTGATTCAAAGTTTTTTATAGAGTTACAAAATTTGGTGTTAATGTTTTAAAGAATTTCATAACTTGTTCTTAAGTTACGGAACATGGAAAGTTTCATCATAAAACACAATTAATTCCATAAGTTATGGAATCCAACGGTTTTCAAGAATTACAAAACTTGCCCTCAAGTTTTGGAATTTGAGAAAAGTTTTTTATGAAAAAAAGAATTGAATTCTAAAACTCTTGGGTTCATAACTTAAACAATTAATTAAATGGTTTTAATTTTGAGTTTAATAATTGGAATTATGATGTTTTGTTGAATAGTTCAAATTAACTCTTATGGACTTTATTAATAGTTAATTAAAGCGTTTAATTAAAAGAGTATTATTAATCCATAAATATATGGTTTGAGTTTAATTAAATTAAAAGTCTAGTTTAATTAATAGATTAAACCACCAAGTATTTTAAATGTCTAAAATACACCCTTATACTATTATAATATTAAAAGTTTAATATATTATATGTATAAGAGCAAGTCGACTTACCATTAGTAGGCCTCATTCACGAAGCCGGTCCATAAGGGGGGTATAAGGTTACTGCCTATAAAATTGCAATTTAATGGGTGTCCACTCTCACTCACCGCTTCCTTGACCGGTGGAGGGTCGTTAGCCGAACAGGTAGGACAAGGACTATAATTCTCCCTTCATTATAAGTATAATGATAAATACTAAGTAACTAAACACTTATAAATTCCCAATCTTAGTTACTTAGGAAAATGTGAATAAGGTGCTAATCCATGAAATTACAATTTGCACTTTGTTTAAGCTGTTAGTGGAGCGTGTGTGGTTAACCGGCACACTAACCTGGACTTAACAAGGTAGGCAAAGGGTAACTTAATGTTTATCATAGTATCGTTGGAGCGTGTGTGGTTAACCGGCACATCGATTGAGGGGTAAATATTAAGGGTACTAAGTATATTTGCATGGTTACTTCACACCTTGTTTTGTGATCCTCGGCATCCTAGTCACAAAACCTGAAGGGCACACTCGAGATTGAAATATGCCATTGAAAAGTTCAATGAATCTCAAAAGAATCTAGGAGTTTCAAAACCAATTAAAACCTAATAATACATTTCGTTTATCTTGGTGGAAATTGGTGAATCGTCATCCACCTACCTTCAAATATTTTATAGCTTGGATTACAGCGTCCCTCTTCCAAGTTATAAAATAGTTTGTTGGGTCCTAGCCTTAATATATCATATTGGGTGTTATATTAAGGACTTAAATCAACTTTACGTGAATTTCTCCCATTGTTGATGTCTGGTTTAGACAACAATGATCTTCCCAAACCAAGCTTTCCTAATGAATATGACTTCCCGAGTTTGGCTCATGGAAGTCATACTTCTCTTCCTCCACCTCCTCCAACTATTCTCCCTAACCCACAAGTTCAAGGTCACTCAAGCCCTAATGGCAAGCAAGGTCTATGTGTGATCACATCTTAGAGATGAAGTCACATATTGACAAGCCGGGAGAGTTGGGTGTCAAAGTCTTGACAAAGTTGGATGTTCAATCACTTTCTAAGTCACATAGTGAGTTCCGTTGGGACTACTATGAAACAGACTATGACATGAACCTTAATGATCATATCTATTTGCTTGGTGCTGCTGAATCAGCAATAATTTGGAACGATAGCAAAGCAAATTTGATTAGAAGATCAACTTCCCAAAAACTTTATGGACAGTGACAATGGTGACACTGGAAATCCAGAAAAAGCATTCTCTTCCCAATGGAAAAGGATTGGCCATAGTCAACCCGGTTGACCAAATGGTAAAGAGAAAGGCTAAGTCTGAGATAGTCCCATTACCAAAGGGTCCATATGTTTATTTTGCCAAAGGAAGGGGCGTTGATTGCAAAGCTGCCAAATTTACCTAAGGATGTTAAAGTCAATAAGTTTGACTCTACATCAGGTAGAGCCCATTATCTAACTTTGTTAAGTTCTATTCTGAGATCCTCATTACATGATGTGACTGGGTCACATGTTGATGTTTTAAGAATCAAAGAATGGAGAGAAATCTTAAAGGAAGTATATGCTGATTCTGATCGCGAAGGTGGATTTCGATCGCATCAGAATTTTGAGCAGTTGCTTAAGAAGTTATGATATATTGCTAAGGAATAGATAACAACAATTTTCCATGTGGATTGTAAGGATAAGTTTTTCCGCAAAGTTTTAAAATAAAAGAAAATTGTTTAATTTTATTTATTTGAAGTATCCTTACAATGGCATTTGTGGAAAATTGTTGCTTATATGATTCCACTGACAGCAATATTGGAAAATGGATTTGATTCTTTCATTTGTGGTAGTGTCTAAATTTACCAAATCAGGAAAGTTCCTCATCGCCCAAGTTTCAATTGGACCGAAACTTGGAATCATGCAAGTTGAATAGTATAATGAATGAGAACTTTCAAGCATTGGAAAATCAAGACTAATTACTTGTTCACATGGATGTGTGAGTCAAGTGAAGGACTAAAGGGATCGAGTACACATTCTTGTGCACTGGTCATGTCCACCACAAAGCTCGTTAAGACTATTTGATTTACTAAAGTTTAGTAAATATGGTTATACTTACAAGTTTAAGTATAATTCTGAAACATTGGAAAAGTCTCAATGTATGGCAGAACGAATGGGAAGAATCAAATTAGGCAGAAAGATAAAAGTTTCTCAAATCTGAAAAGATGGGAGAGTACTTTAGTATCATGTTTGTGATCATCTTAATGATTTAGAAATCATATCACAATTAGTCCTCTAAAGGTCATCTTAGTGCATTCTTATGACTAAGAAGAGGAGTCATGAATTGTTGAAATGGTTAGATCAGGAAGATGAGTCATACTTCGTTCCAAAACAATTCTTAGAGTCATACTCCAAGATTGTAACTTGAGTGACATGTCTTAAAGAAAGTTTAAAACACTTGTCAAATGTAAGAATAAAAGTGTCCTACTCTTGTACATTTGAAATTGGTAAGTTGTGATGTTTTGGATAAAACAAAGACCAACTAAGGCCAATTGTGTGAAGTGTTTGTCTTGATAAAGAATCCGCACTATCTCTTGAATATTTGGCAAGATAGTCTTATATGTCAAGAGGACAGTGAGAGTCTTAAAGATCCTAAAAAGAATTTCAAGAACTAATCAAGAATAAAACCTGAGGTTCTTCACTAGCACACGACTTGAGGTTTATAACCTATCGTGTTGACATATTCTGTGCCCATTCCAGTTAAAGTTGGATTTGCATAGGAGTTCTGAAAATTCTCAATTGGTTGCATAACAACTTGGAAGCAATGGCAGGCCCTATACTGCCAGGTGGCAAGAAGTTAAGATTGCATAAGTTCAGTCCATATGAGTTTGGATTTGTCATTATCCTTGTCTTGTGACTATGGTTTTGACGATTCACATGGATAAGAACACATACACCATAAAATCTAAGGGTCATAAGGTTTCTCTCCGATTCATGAAAATGATGGTGAGGAAACACTTCCACCAAGTAGATTTGAAGCAGATGACAAAAGGTCTAAACAATTGAGACTATGATTACGGCATCCCTTTTCATAGTTCTGAAATTTTTTAGACACACATGCATGCTATCTAAGGAAAGGTGTATGATTTTGATAAAGTTTTATCAAAGCATCTCGTATCAGAAATCTGAACTTTGGTAAGAAAGTCAATAAAGTATTGATTTCTAGAAGTCCAGCTGATTTCTGAGTACATGTCAAAGCTAGTGGGAGCATAAGTGTTATGCTAATAACCATCATGTTAGTGGCAGCATGATAATTATTGTTAGTGTTGCAAGTTAGCAATGTTAATTATAGAAAGCAAAAGTTTCAATTCGTGAGGCTGCAGGGATTGAAAAAGTTGTTTTGCTATAATTAAGGGAGAGGATATACTTCATTTTAGTTCTAAAGGCTTAGATTGAGACCTTAATCATCTTTAGTCAAGAATATATATGAATTTCATGTTGGATTGGTTCAACTTAAGGAAATTCTATATATTGCGTTCTCAAAATTCGATTATGATTACGGCATCCCTCTTCATAGTCAAATTTTGAAAACATGGCAAATAAAAATATTGTAGCAAAAGACTGGTCTAGAATCATGTCTTTATGTGAGACATCATGAATCGTGTACCATTTGCTTTGGGTACAGGATCGATTGCATGTGCTATAATATTTGTCATTTCTAAATTTTTCCAAATGCCTTGAGGCATTAAGAAGGGAAAAGGTCTAGAATTGGATATGACTAAAATGATTAAGCAATTGTCGAGGACAATCTGAGGTTTACCAAAGATTGGTTGCTCAGGGACAGTTGGAAGTATAGTGCTAATTTTGGAAGGACCATATTGACATATTCTGAAAAGAGGCATCTCTTGTTCAGAAGTGATAGTCAAAATGAGAATATGGAGTTGTCTCCATAGGTGGAAGTTATCTGTGTAAGATTAGAAAACTTAATGCAAGAAGCATGTCCAAAGCAATGTACTTTGAATATGAGACTTAGTTTCCATGGAGTTGATCTCCATTAGAATACCTTATAATGACTGTTGACAAGTCTTTGTGACTTTGTACATATTCATTACAGGAGGGTCAATACATATAAGTTTAAAATCTAAACAGATTTCGATAAATGATAGGAATTTGAAATTCTCACATTTTTCGATAAGGATTTGGGAGTGTGAAATTAGAATCATTGAAATTATGTTCAATTGGTTTATTTCACAAAGTAAGGATCATAGACAAACATATAGTGTATACTTGGTGTATGGCAAAGCTATTGTTTAGAAAAAACATAGTGTACATGCTTGGAGCATGGGACAAATAGTGTTTTTTATTCAGGTATAAAGTTGATAAAACTGAAACAATGAAATAATGAGTAATCGGTATGGTGATAAATAAAAGTGGTCTATTTATATTCATAGGGTTTGATACCATATTTGATTCATTTATTCTTGTGTTTCATTTTGCATGTTTTGACTTCCAGAATAAACTAGGTCATTCTTCCTGAATGACTAAGTTATTCAAACTATCCACAGTCGGTCATATGTTGGAAGTAGATATGAATCAAGACTGTCATGCGTTGGATTGTAGAGGTCTAAGATGTTGGACAAAGTGGTGCTACAACACTCATGAGTGCTCATAAGTTCTGAGTATTGGATTCAACCCACGCTCATTTGAATCACTTCATGGATTTTATCACGAGTGATCATGAGACGATAATATCTTATATTCTTAAAACCTAGAGATATGAGTTGTTACTATGAGTTGGTTATACATTGATTGCACGAAAACGCATTGGTAACTTGATGTTATAAAACGTGCCTTTATGTATGATTCAACAAGTAGTAGAACAAGCCATATGAGTCGAAGTTTATCCATTCCTTTTACCTTTGTGATAAAAGCAATATCTGTGGGCCCCTCGATGATTTAGCGATGACACATGTGAGTGCTTGGCCAAGCCAGGACTGATTTGATTTGTTCAATCAGTCAGTCATCATAAATCGGAAATCGGGAAACAACAAATGGACAGAGAGAATGATTGATAATCCATGTCTCAGTCCATATGATATCTAGAATGGAGGAATATATGATCCCTTATCTAATGGACAAGTCATTGACAAGGTCAGAGTTTGACAGTGGCTTTAAGAGCTACGATTGCCAGTTAGGTTTTGAAGTCATACTCAATAATAGTTTTAGACTTATCCAAGTGGGAGACTATTGGATTAATGTCTAAGTCCATAACTATATTTGGTATGTACTTGACCCGACCCGGCATGGTCCATTTGGGTTGCTCTTCACCGGCACAATTTATATGGATAGTCTTTTGAGAATAGTATATTTATGATTTATATTAATATATTATAAGTTCTAATATATTAATATGGAATCATATTATTTAATTAGTATTGATCAAAAATTAATTTAGAATTAATTAAGTGATCAAAAAGAACTAATTAAATATGGACTCTTATATATATGGAATGGGCCAAGTTCATTTAGGTTGGGCTAAGCTTTCATGGATGGTCCATGGAGCTTTTAACCCATGGGTCCTATGTAAATGAAAGGTCATGGGTATTAGGGTTTACATGGATGTAACCCTAATCCTCCATAATATATAAAGGGGTCCTTGGCTCATAAAATTGGCACAAGTGTGTGAAAATAAGAGTGGGCCGATTTTAGTGTGCATACATATTCTCTCAAGTTCTTCCAAGGTGTTTTGGTGATTTGTGATTCCATTTGAGGCTTCCACACTATTGGGGCTAAGCTCTTAAAGCTTGAAGACATCAAGCTACATCAAAAGGTATGTCATCTAACTAGAAATTTGTAGTATAGGTGCTTCATAATATGCTAGTTAGGATGAAACCTTGGAATAGTTAATATTTGCATGTATAATAGAGAAAACATAGATCCAAGGTTTATAGGGTTGCATGTACACCATAGGAGTGTTAGAATGCTCAAAACCCAACAGTTTCGTAAGGTGTAACAGAGAATCACTTATTTAGAATGGATCTATTTTGAGTATAACAAGCAGTCGCAATCGCATCCGCCCAGAAGTTTAAAGGCATACAGGCAAATGTGAGCATGGTTCGTGCAGCTTCGCACAAAGAGCAGTTTCGTCTTTCAACTACACCATTCTGTTGTGGAGTATATGGAGCAGAGAAGTTATGTGAAACTCCTTTCTCAGCAAGAAATTCTTCAAACGCTTAGTTTTTGAATTCTAGCCCATTGTCGCTGCGAACATTGCAAACGCAGTTGAAGCTCTATTTGTTTTATAAAAGTCTTGAGTTTTGGAGTAGCTTCAGATTTCTGTTTAAGAAAGAACACCCAAGTGAAACGAGAAGAGTCATCAACGATAACAAGAATATATTTACTACCACCAACACTTTCGATTGCAGAAGGTCCACAAAGGTCGATGTGTAGAAGTTCCAAAGGTTCGATGATTTCCGTGTTTACAAGTGTTGGATGAATTTTTCTGCTTTGCTTCCCTATTTTGCAGGCTGCACGCAAATTTTCCTTATCAAACTTCAAGAGAGGAAGCCCTCACACATGGTCACCAAGAATAAACTTGATGATATCTTTAAAATTAAGGTGCAAAAGTCTTCTATGCCATAGCCAACTGTCATCAGATTGAGCTTTCGTGAGCAGGCATATGGCAGGCTTCCCTCATATCAGTTTCAGATTCAAAGGATACATTTCTCCTTTTCGCTCCGACTTTAAGAGAACTGCTTTCGTTTTCTTTTCGATTATTTCTGATCCTTCATCATCAAAGGATACTTTCAATCCTGTCCCTACAACCAATTGTGAAACACTAATTAGGTTGTGTTTCAAGCCTTCTACGTATGCCACCTTACGAATTGAAAAATTTCCGTTTGTTATCATCCCATATCCTTTAATCTTTCCAAACGAATTGTTCCAATACTTTATGTTTCCACCATCTTTGAGAGATCGAAACTCCCTCAATTCCTCCTTCCTCCTAGTCATGTGACACGAGTAGCCACTATCAATGTACCATTCAGTGTCAAATCACTCGTCACTAATAACCTGCAAAATTAAGCAGATTTAGGAACCCAAAGTTGCTTGGGTCATTGTGAGCCTTTTACAAAACAAGGAAAAGTAATTGCGAGATCAACCATATAGGTTCATTTGATTAAAGCGGTTTCATCTTTCTTACTTATGGTGAAAAATTTTACTTTATTATCTTTTATTTTAGTTTCTTTTGAATCAGATTGTTTTCGTTTATTTTTGATTTAATTCTTGATGAATTCTTTCTCAACTCTCTTTGTATTAGAAGTTGATTTCTTGATTTTTGCATCAGAATCTGAGACGAATTTTCCCTTTCCCTCGACATCTTTAGGCGAAGCCTTCGAGGGTTGAGAAGGATGAGATTTTGATTTCTCATAGGGCTTCTTTGTAAAAGAGGGTTTTGGTGCTAAGTTCGTAGATGGTTTCTTTTGATTGCAAGAATGACAGTGCGAACATAGACTAGGATTCGCATGCGAACGAGCTTTCGCATTCTGATTGGAGGTTCATTCTCTGCGAATATAGTTGAAATTTTGGGATTGCCAAAATTGCTCATGCTCATTGAGATTTCTATGATATCTCCTATTTCTTTTCCTTTTCTGCTCTGCAAGTTGCTTTGATGACTTGAGGATGTTCGCTTTGGGTTTTGCAGTTCTTGTATGTGCTTCGCTTTGATCGGATTTGGGTTCGCGTTGAACTTCCTTGGTACCGCTTGGACTACCCTTCTCAAAGCTTGAGGGCTTATTTATTCGTTCTGCCACATATCGGCCTTTTACTCTCCACGAGGTTCGTTCTGAGAGACCCTTCATTTCGTCTGCGTTGTGAATTGTAGCAGACCAAAAATACTCGTTGCAGCCATCTTTATTGTCTTCGTTAACGATGGACGTTAATTCGACAGTTTGATTTTTGTCAAGTCCTTTAGTAGCAAACACTTGATTAGGGACTGTTTGTACCTTAGGAAAAGCTGTTGCTTTGGCTTTTAAAATTTCAGGTTTTTTTTAGAGATACGTGCGAAATCAACTGAATTTTCAGAAATCAGAGGTTTCATACTTTCGTTTTCATCTTTAACAAACTCTGAGCAATCTACCTCACCATCTACAGAGATTTCGCTCATATAACTATCCTCATCGAATTCAGAAGTGCTTTCGACATTTATCTTATTTTCTAAACTCAATTTAGTACTCAATTAATCGAATTTCTGTATAGTATCAGATTTGATTTGCTTGTTGTCATTTTCGTCCAAACGCTGTTTCAACATATATTTGTGGTCTTTGGACTTAATGTCTGATTCAATTCGTTCAAGTCCAACTCTATAAGCGTTAGAAGTCTCATCAGACGAGATAATGGATTCGTATTTATAGCAACTGGCGTCTATTTCATCTTCCTTTAATTCAAGGAATGGTAAGATCATCTTGTGGATTTTCTTACCGATCTCACAATCAAGGTGCAACTGAGTGATGTTAAAATAAATCCTTTTAGCAATTAAACAAAAAATGTTCTGTTGTTTTAAAAGCATCAAATTGTCTCGTTGCAAATAGATTAACTGATCCCTAGACTTAGACAGATCCGACTCAATCTTCTCAATCCACATTCACCTCTCATCGCTTTTCGACGAAACCCGGCTGATTTGATCAGTTAGGTTAGAGTTTGTCAAACGAGTTCTTTTTAAACTATCGCTTATGTTTGAAAAGGTGAATTTTAGATCATTTAGTTCAGTTTCGTATTTACACACAGGTATGTTGAGCGATTCGAGAATTATGTTTACCTTGTTGATTAGCTGTTCACATTCGTTAATTTGTTCACCCCCCCAGTTTCGCAGTGAAACAACTATCATCCCTTCGCTCACTCCCACTGACATTCTCCAGTGTTTGTGACCTTTCGCTTGTCACCATAAAACACCTTCCAGTGAACCTTGAACTCTCTTATTTCGCAACAAACGCCCTTCCATGTGTGGGCCTGCGAACTTCTTCATCTTCTGAGTCTGTCGACCAGACTTCAACTCCTCTAAACTCATTCTCAGCCACATTTTCCTGAACAATCAAAGCAGGCATAAAGTTATCATTAACCTTTTTCTTCTTAATCTCCTCCAGCTTTTTCTCCTTCTTTTCTTCCTCCTTTTGAGAAGCGATATTGTTCTCCTCCTCCACCTTTTCAGAGCTGTAGCTGCCTTGCCAGTTTTGGTTCTTGTTTGATGGAAATTTCTTTCTTGCGAACCGCTTGGGATTAGAGACCATTAAGGCATACTCCTCGCTTGTGATTAGAGACCGTTAAGGCATACTCCTCACATTCAGAGTGATTAGACTCAGGCTCTTCCTCTGCAACAGACTTCCCCTTCACGACAAGAGCTAGAGACCCCATACTGGAAACAACTTTCGTTTCTTTTGACACTTCACTTTCATGTGCCGTAAGAATCCCGAAAACCTTGGCTAAGGTGTAGTTTTTGAAATGTTCATGTGCTTTGACGGTAGAAACTACTGCCATCCAGTCAGATCTACGCCCATTCATGAAAGCAACCTTTTGTTCGAGCAACTCTCCTCCAATACAATGCTTAGTCATCTTGCTAAGAAGATGATTGTAGCGATTGAATGCTTGGCTCAGATTTTCTTCTGGCTTCTGAGTAAAAGTTCCAAACTCCGAAAGCAAGAGTGTTTGAGTAGAGTGCTCAAGATCTGCGTCAGTAGAGTAAAGTTCTTTGAGCCTATCCCATATTTTCTTCGTAGTATCACAAGAACTGACTAGACGAAAAGTATCAGCCTGAAAAGCGAATCTTATGATTCTCATTGACTTGACGTTGTTGATTAGTTGATCTCTCTCATCTTAGGAAACCTCCTTCATCTCGAGAAGCAGCTGGTTGTTTTCCTTATGAGTTTTGATAGTCCTTTTGGTTTCTGTGTGAACAAATGGACCTATAATAATGACTTCGCATATCAAATAGCCATTGTTGTTTGAACCGAGAACATAATCTTCGAAATGGAGCGGCCAAAGTTCATATTCATGAGGGAAGAGAATCGGGATCCTTGTTGTTGATCCAATGCTGCTCGAGATATTAATGGAGTTGATGTTGGAATCATCTTGTTGCATGATGAAGTTTTCTTTAATAACTGTAAAGAATCAGACGTGTAAACCTAGATTGTTTTTAGGGTAATATCAAGATCCCTGCAAGCCGTCAATGTGACAATGAAGAGGACTGAACTAGAGCCTATATTAATGGAAACGCTAAAACTCTGTAAACAGAAGAGATGCGTATAGATTACACAATCTCCTGCTCTGATACCACTTGTTAGGATTAATATCCCTGATGATCGATTAGATTCAAGACCTATAGTAATGACTTCCCATATCAAATAGCCATTGTCGTCTGAACCGAGAACATAATCTTCGAAATGGAGCGCCCAAACTTCATATTCATGAGTGAAGAGAATCGGGATCCTTGTTGTTGATCCAATGCTGCTCGAGATATTAATGGAGTTGATGTTGGAATCATCTTGTTGCATGATGAAGTTTTCTTTAATAACTGTAAAGAATCAGACGTGTAAACCTAGATTGTTTATAGGGTAATATCAAGATCCTTGAAAGCCGTCAACGTGACAATGAAGAGGACTGAACTAGATCCTATATTAATGGAAACGCTAAAACTTTGTAAACAGAAGAGATGCGTATAGATTACACAATCTCTTACTCTGATATCACTTGTTAGGATTAATATCCTTGATGATCGATTAGATTCAAGAACAGGTAAAAGAAGATCACAATAAAGATTCAAGAATGTCGAATGAT
This sequence comes from Lactuca virosa, assembly GCF_052849685.1. Classification (NCBI taxonomy): domain Eukaryota; kingdom Viridiplantae; phylum Streptophyta; class Magnoliopsida; order Asterales; family Asteraceae; genus Lactuca; species Lactuca virosa. The sequence goes on along the minus strand of NC_136428.1, from coordinate 283,222,108 downwards.
TAAACGTCACGCCTCAGAAGAACTCTATGAAGAATTGCTACTGTAGAGGCGTGATTAGGGTTACAAAGTAAAACATAAGCGTTTTGAAATACGATGTGTGAATGCACCTTAAATACTCTAACCGTAGAATTAATAATGAGTGGACAAGCCTAACTCAATAATACAAATGTCTAAATAATAAGCCCAATGACGCAACACTAAATACCCAACAGGAAGCCAGAGTCTGAGAACTGACTTCTCTGGGAAGAAGCTGATGGTACTGGTCTAATGTCACCTGTGAGTTTAGATTGACCACCACTTCAACCTATTGAATGGCATAGGGCTGGTATGGGATGTCAAATGTTTTAGCGTCGTCGTTGGGTTGTGGGGGGGGGGGCATGGTTCAGGCTACAGACAAGGGACATGTTCAGGACGAATTGTCAGACAGTTAAAACATTTTCAAGTTCAAATGTGATTAAAACAAATTTAGCTACTCCAAAGCAGATACGCAAGCCCGCAAAAATATATATGATAAGAAAATAAAAAGGTTCAATTTCAGAATGAATATACCTGATTTCACGCTGAGCAACAGTGTTATTCACGTCTGATATTTTTTTTTTTTGATTTTTGAAGTTTTGCTCAAGTGAACGTCTTCTGTTTGGTAAGTAAAACAAACGATCCATGTATCACGCCCTGATATGCTCTAACGAACCCTAGTTCTAAAACAGAAACTAAAAAAAAAATTCAAAAGTTCAAAACGAAGAATACAATATTTCTGGAGGATACCAACCATGTAATTGTGTTTCCAATAGCGTGGGAAGGTAAGAGAAGTAAAAAGAGAGAGTTTGATACCTTACACGCTTGATTTTGACAAAAAAAACGAAGTTTTGGTGAAGATTTGAGTGATTTTGAGTAAGTTTCGAATTTTCAGAGCAAAATGAGAGGTTTCTGAAGTCTGGAATGAAGAAATGGGGCAGAAGTCTGGTTTTATAGCAAAAAATGGCGAAAATGTGATCAAATCTGCGATCATGTTTTTTAATATCTGATCGCATTTTTAATTTTTTCCTTTTTCTACTATTAGGATCTTCGAAAGATATATGCGATTAGTTTTTTTAAAAAAAACTTTGATCACCTTTCATTTTTCTGCGATCACATTTTCCAGTTTTTTCTAGCTTTCGATTTTTTTCATCTTTAAACTTGCGACAAGTTTATGGGATCACATATTGTTGAAAATGTGATCACATTTTTCTGTAAAGAAGCCTATTTTCGAATTTTTGAATACAAAAACCCTCCCCCTCTGCCTTGTTTCGATAAACGCGATGTGATTTAAAAAAAAACTAATTAAATCCTAAAATCACTCTAAAACAAAGAAAAAACTAAAAAATGACTTTTTAAAAACACTCGGGTTGCCTCCCGGTTAGCTGCTCGTTTTTTTACTGTCGTTGGCTTGACGTTGTTACATGGTTTCATTAGTGGTGGTATGTCAAGACCTTAACAACTTTCACTTCGTTGTTTGTAGCCTGGAAACCTTCAGAAAAAGGTTTGAGCTGTGGACTATTAACTTTGAAAATCTTTCTTATGTGCTCACTTTTAATTTTTGTGGCACCATGATCAAACACGTTAGTAACAACAAAAGGTCCTACTCAATGAGAACTTATTTTACCAGAAATAAGTTTAAAGATAGAGTGATACAAAAGTACCTTTTGACCGGTAGTAAATACCTTTCGCGAGATCATCTTGTCGCGAAAAGCTTTCGTCTTCTCCTTATAAATTGCCTCATTCTCGTAAGCATCGTTCCAGATTTCTTCTAACTATGTGATATCCAACCTTCTTTTCTTCCCTGCCTCATCTATATTCATTAAATTTCTTGACAGCCCAATATGCTCGATGCTCCAATTTCACCGGAAGACGACACAGTTTCCCAAAAACTATTCAATACGGTGACATGTCGATTGAAGTTTTGCGTGCTGTCTGGTGAACCCATAATGCATCATCGAAGACAATATTCTAGTTGTTCTTGATTGGATTGATGGTTTTCTTGATTATACCTTTTATCTGTTGGTTTGAAGCTTCACCTTGTTCATTGGGTTGTGGGTGGTATGCAGTTAACACTTGAGGCGTAACACCGTATTTCTTGAGAACTACCTCGAGGGTGCGGTTGCAAGAGTACCTTTTGACCGGTAGTAAATACCTTTCACGAGATCATTTTGTCGTGAAAAGCTTTCATCTTCTCCTTATAAATTGCGTCATTCTCATAAGCATTGTTCCAGATTCCTTCTAACTCTGTGATATCCAACCTTTTTTTCTTCCCTGCCTCATCCATATTCATTAAATTTCTTGACAGCCCAGTATGCTCGATGCTCCAATTCCACCGGAAGTCGACACAGTTTCCCAAAAACTATTCGATATGGTGATATGTCGATTGGAGTTTTTCATGCTGTCCGATGATCCCATAATGTATCATCCAAGCGAATACTCCAGTCCTTCTTGATTGGATTGATGGTTTTCTCGATTATACCTTTTATCTGTTGGTTTGAAGCTTCAGCTTGCCCATTGGTTTGTGGGTGGTATGTAGTTGATTGCATTTGGTGTTTTGAACCTAGCAAATATATTAGTCTTGATAAAATCAAACACCACTTATGCAAGATCTATTTGCGTAGATTTTTCCTCTACTCATTTGGACACGTAATCAACAATCATAAAAATATAAACAAACCAAAATGATGGTGGAAACTTACCCATGAAATGTATACCCCAAACATCAAAGATTTCACACACTAAAATCAGGGTGAGTCACATCTGATTCCGGGAAGTCAAATATCCGAACATCTGGAAGCAGTTACAGGTTTTGCAGATCAAGAAGGCATCGTGAAAAATATGATGCCAGTAAAGGCAGCGGTCTTCGTTGCGGACCATAATGCCCTCCACAAGCTTCATTGTGACAGAAGTTCATAATAGATTTAACTTCGTCTTGGAGCACACATCTTCTAATAACCTGATAAACGCAATATTTCCATAAATAGGACTCGTCCCACACGTATCATTCGCCTCCTTCTTTAGTTTGTATTTTTGAGCTCGACTGAGGTCTAAAGGGAGTTCTCTGGAGTCCAAGTAATTTTCTATATCAGAAAACCATGGTGGATTCTGAAAAACGAAGAGATGCTTGTCAGTAAAAAGTTTTTCGGATCAGTGTTGGGTCTTCTGGAGGAACGAGTTAGCTCAGATGATCAGCTACCCTATTTTCTTTCCCACTCTTGTCTCAAATCTCTATATTGAAATATTGAAACAACAGAATCCATCTAATTAACCATGGCTTTGAATCTTTCTTGGTGAGAAGATACTGAATGGCTGTGGGGTAAAAAAAAATGATAATTTTATCCCCAACACGTATTTTTTGAATTTCTCCAATGCGAAAACAATAGTTTTTCTATTGTAGAGTAGTTTTCTTACACACTGTCCAAAGTCTTTGAGGCGTAGTAAGTGACATGGGGTACCCGATTGTGACATCCCCAAATTCACGGTCATTTGAAAATTTTTATTTATGCTTATTTAATATGAAAATAATATTATCAAAGCATTTCCGAAGAAATGTATTTTATTTATATTAAATCATTGGGATGTCATTGTCAATACAGAAACATAAGCATAAACAGACCTTACATTCTTTTACACTAATGATTTACATGTTCTTTAATCTCTCAGTGTAATGTAGCTTGGTATCGACACCTGTGATAAAAATAAACTGAGTGGGTCAGGTTGGGAAACTTGGTGAGTACATAGGGTTTTCAACCCACAATAATAATGTTATTATGTTTCATCATCAAACAATTATTCCAATTACCCATCCCCATTATCTTCTTTATTTCTTTTGGATCTACCCTAAGAATCATCTATCTTTCACTCATTCATTCCTAATGATTGTCCTAAGGAATATGCACGACGTCCATCACTGCCATGGGTTGTATAACAGGAACTAAGTCCATAGTTGCCGATGTTATTTGTTAGGAACTAAGTCCATAGCTGGTAGGGTTTATCTCTTTTATTGACAAGATTATTTTAGGGAGTCCACCCACAATACATGTCAATGGGTTTTTAGAGTACATGTGATGAACATTTCATTTACAACACCTACAGGTTGCGAGCCTGCTAGTGTTCCACTGGACTGTCTAGAAGAGTCTGTGGTTGTCATCTATACTCTGCTGGAAGTCTGGGCCATCACTTGGGCCATCGCTTCTCATCATCTTTCACCTCTCATCATCTATATCATATCTCATCATTCATCTCATCTTTCATCTCTCATCTAATCTCATCTTTAACCTACCCATATTTACCCATCATAATTAGAGGTATAAAATACGTATACAATTTAAATCGAATAAGATATGTATATTTTTTTTGATCCAACATAGATATAAAGAACACATATAATATGCACACATAGCACGTAAGTTATATTAAATACTTCATATCTATGTGTAAGATGAAAGTAACTATGCACTCACTTGTTAAAGTGATGATTCCAAACTCGGGCAATGCTTCGCTTCTAACAATTTTTTTCCTTCGGCGAAACCTAGTATCATTACCGCTAGATTTTAGTCTAATATTTATTGCGAATATTTATGAGCAATATTGTTTTATAGGTGTTAAACAATACTTTTCAACCACTATCTACAGACAGCGGCCAGACATGAAACACCGGAGGGCAGGACCATTTTGGCATTATAGCACTTCTGAAATCCAACAACCCTATGCGGACATTCAAACCAGATTCCCCGTACCGCGAGTAGTTAAAAGATATTATAATAACACTTTTTATATTATATTTAATGTATATATATATATATATATATATATATATATATATATATATTGTTTATAAGTTCAAAATAATGATAATGAACTTAAACATAAGTTATACTTAAAGTAGGGTAAGGATAACTTAGTTACAAGAGGGTTTGTGTCACAACTAGCATTTTAGGGCTAGAAAATTCTGTCCATGTACAAACAACTTCTTGTTTAATCTTGTAACCCTACTTTTGATATAAGCCAAATTTCATCAATATACAAGTTTGTTCATTCAAAGATTGACAATTCAAGTCAAAAATTTCTCGTGAAAGCTAAACCTAATTCAATACGCTGCATTCACTCAACTTTGGGTTTTAACCCTAACTTCGCGGTTTAAACCTCTTAATGGACTAGAACTCTCTTATTCGACCTAAGTTCATTAAGCAATAGTATTTAGGCCTTATTGGGCCGATGACCTCTCAATTTGTTTCCTATGGGCCGAAAACCCATTTATTTAACCTTATTGGGCCATGAGGATTTATTTGGAAACTTAAATGGGCCAATACTCTTCATGGGCCCTTCATTCGGCCGGAAATTATTTATGTTGGGCTTTTAAAACTGAAAAATCCCTAATGGGCCAATGTAGTCCCAATTACACTTAAAATCCAAGCCCAATATTATTTTCTTTCTTTCCCTCTACTAATTCTCGGTTTTTATATAAAAAAAGAAATGAAAAGATAAATGAGGGATTAACTTGTGTTTGACACCTCACCTTTGTTTAGAGGACATCCATGCACTAACCACCATACTTCTAAGCTTGAGATGTTAAACCAACATGCAAATACCACCAAATCTTTCTCCCTTCTCCTCTTTATCTTGGCCGAGACCTCACACATACCTCCACCCTTCACTTCAGAATTTACTTACTTAATTCCTTTCCTCTAAAGAACACAAGAAAATTCTCCATCCTTCCCTTCAAAATATTTGAGAATTGAGTGTGTATCAAGGAGGTTCTTTCAAGTTTCCACTAACTTGGTAAGCAATTATCACTCTCAAGATGTGTTGTTCCATTTTTTCACTAAGATCATTCCTTAACAACACCTTTTTCGTGTTCTGCTTCCTAGGATCATCCTAGTTTCGAAAAATCTCTTCCAAAGAACAAGCTAGGCCAAAAATCTCATTCTCTTTTCTCCTAAAAACCGATCTAACACCAAGGTGAGCTTCATACCCTATTGTTTTCGAGTTTTACCATCTTTTGGGGGGAGAATACAAGCTAGTTTTGTGTTTAATCTTAGTATTTATCCATTCTTGTGTGTATTTTCATGATATTTTGTGTGAATATGTTATGAAACTATGTTAAATACTCAAAATCTCGAAATATCTACCAAGCTCGAAGATATTGGGAAACTAGTTGCTCTATATAACTCAGAATGATGCTTGAAAAGATTAAACTTGTTAAAAAATACTAGAAAAATAAAAGAATCATACAAAGGGGCCATACTTGACATTAAAAATAAACAAAAATGAGTTTTAATGTCAGTCACAGTTTTATGAGCCAAAAGTGTCATTTTTCATATAAAAATGGGATTTTATTGGATATTCATGGTTTTATGGGCCAAAAGTGTCATTTTTCATAAAAATGGGCTTTTATTGGATATTTACGGTTTTATGGGCCAAAAGTGTGATTTTTCATAAAAATAGGCTTTTATTGGATATTCACGATTTTATTGGCCAAAAGTGTCATTTTTCATAAAAATGGGCTTTTATTGGATATTCACGGTTTTATGGGCCAAAAATGTCATTTTTAACATAAATGGGCCATATTTGTCATTTTCGGTTATATTGGGTCAAAAATGTCATTTTTAACATAAATGGGCCATATTTGTCGTTTTCGGTTATATAGGGCCAAAAATGTCATTTTTAACATAAATGGGCCATATTTGTCATTTTCAGTTATATTGGGCTGAAAATGTCAATTTTAACATAAATGGGCCATATTTGTCATTTTTGGTTATATTGGGCCAGAAATGTCGTTTTTAAAATAAATGGACTTTTATTGTCATTTTGGTATTTTTGGGCCACAAATGCACATTTTAGTGAGGCTTGGGCATTGAAATCAAACACATACCAATTGGCCCTCATTTAACAAACTTTAAATAAATTGCGCATTGTGTGCCAGCTTCATTCTAATTGGGCCTTTTATGACAAACTTTATGTTAATCGGGCCGTTAGTTAAAATTGTAATACACTCGAATCATTCACAATACTTTGGGATAACGACGAGTTTTCCACGATAACACCAAATGTTTTGTCACGTTCGATAAAGACAGTTATATTTTTATTGCCAATGGTTGTAGTCAAAATACACTCTCGAAACATTATTTATAGAGTTAGATAATGGGATACTTGATTCCCGTAAATTTTGTTAAGGATCTTGTGAGACACTCCTTCACTCGTACCTACCTAGTGTACATCGTAAGTCCTGTAGTTATAACCATAGTCTCCTGGAGAGAGAGCGAGAATTTGTGTATAGATCTATACAATGTTGACACCCCACACTTGAGTTGTTCGCTACAGCTAGACATGCCAGTCTAGGGTGACAAATGTCTTACCGTAACCGACGCCTGAAGAACGTCACGACATGCATATCAGTCATATCAAGTATAGTTATATCGACTCACATAGAGAATAACAAACATATAAATTTACGGAATACACATACTATACTCATGATACAAAGTACGAACTATACCATTACTATTTACGTTTAAACTTTCATCACTTGGGTCTTAGGGTTAAGCCTGCAGTTTTTCAATATACATAAAATATAGGATTTTCTGGGAAACTCTCTTTATACATTATCAAACAAGAACAGACATGCTTTAATACAAGATTGAAACAAAACTCACAAACTATTATTACAGAAAATATACGATTTTCTGGTGTTTACAAACTAGTACAAGACTTTTCATACAAACTTGCTTATGAACTCACCAACATTTTATATGTTGACATTTTTTTTAAAAATAACTTGTATTCTCAGGAACTCGTTAAAACAGGTTGGTCGATAAGGAATGAAGACTTTTGCTGTATTTTTGTTTCTCACCATACTTGATGTCTTGGATGTATTGTTATAAACAAATACAATGATGTAAAACTATGTTTTATGTATGGTGATAATGTTGTCTTTGATTCATTTATTTACACTGTGATGATATTACAAAATGAAGTCACCCGCCCCCGGACGTTTCCGCCGTCTTGTTCGGGGGTGTGACAGATTGATATCAGAGCAATGTTTATAGTGAACTGACATATCTAATCATACAAGATATGCAACTATAAATACATTGGGACTAAAATACTCTGAACAAAATAAAATATACATACTTATGTGTGCATATTAGAGTATTATCAATATCAGAAACTATAAAAGTCTTTAGAGGAATTGAACATCGTGATTAAACCCGGGCAGTTATGTAATTGTATTGGGGATGAATATGTTGGGTTTTGAGCATTCTAACACTCCTATGGTGTACATGCAACGCTAAATACCTTGGATCTATGTTTTCTCTATTATACATGCAAATATCAATTTTCCAAGGTATTGTTCTGACTAGCATAATATAAGTATACATAATATAAATTCTAGTAGAATTACATACCTCTTGTTTGGTGCTTGATTCCATGGAGCTCAAGAGCCTAGTGCCCCAAATGTGACACCCCAAATGGTTCACACAACATCATAAACACTTGGAATAACTTGAGAGAAAGTACACACTTCATGAAATCGGTTTGCCCTCCACACATAGACTTAGTGGCCGATTTTGACAAGAATGATATGTTTATATAGTGTGACACAATTAGGGTAAACCCTAATTGCCATGGCTTTCCATTTCCTTGGATCCATGGGTTCAAATACACCATGGAGCATCCTATGGGTTTTAGCCCAACTTGATAATCCATGGAGCATTAACCCACTATATAAGTATGGATGATTTACACAATCAACCCATATATTTAATTAGTCTTCTTTTGATCACTTAATTAATTCTAGATTAATTCTTGATCAATACTAATTAAATAATCTGATTAATATATTAGAACTTATAATATATTAATAAACCTTAAGTGTTATTTCTCTCATTTTAGTCTATCCAAATGCATGATTCCATGCAACCCAAATGGACCATGCCGGGTCGGGTCAAGTATATACCAATTATAGTTATGGACTTAGACACTAATCCAACAGAATATAGCTAGATCAACTATATTTATTCAAAATAGGACCAACATGTGCTTGGGAGTAATCATTATGGGCAATGAATCTAAAACTTACCAACCTTGTATCCGAAAGTTTTAAAGAACCAAACGTAAATGATTAAAATACTATAGGAGTATTTTAGGATATCATATAAGCGTCGTACGTACACTTCCTAAACTCTTCTCACACCTCCATTCTCGCGCAGGCACCATGCCCGAGTTTCAGCAAGGCGACCTCTACTACCAGACCTTAGTGGCCCACGGGTGGATTGATGAAGAACCAAGAGTGGTTCAAGGGGAGTCCCAGGGATAGGACCCGAAGAATATCAAGAAACAGACTATGAGGATGAGAGATCTGGTGAGGAGATCGAGCACTGTCATGGTGGAATGGCCACGTTCTGTTGGAGAAATTCCTAGGGAACCCCACCCTTCGGAAGTAATACTGGATCAACACACAGGAAGACTCCACTGACCGACTACGCTCCTTAGAGGAGGAGGTAGCCAATCTCAGGCAACAACTCTTTGCAGCCGAAGCTAGGGCAGTTCGAGCTGAGCAAATGGAAACTGAGATCACTCGAGAGATGAGTGAATTGGCTGAACTTCTGTTGCATCATTTCGGCATCTGAGAACCACCACCACTATCGATAGGGCTCTCTTTTCATGTACTATTGTATGTTGGACCGAATTTATGATTAAGTGACTACACTGCTCATAGAGTCGTTACGCTGGTAGATTTCATTTTCTCTATGTACTATACGCCTTTTTAAAGGAAAATTTTCATGTATTGTACCACAAAGTTTATCCTTAATGAAACAGTCTGTGTTTTATTTGTGATGTTGTTATCTGCTATGAGTTCTATTTTTATTATTTCTTGATACTGTATGATTTCACTTATAAGCACAAACCGAATCGTCGAAACAACTATTAAGTGCTCATCATCCTTATATTCCATGACAGAAGATGCCTCGAAGGTACGTTCGTAGAAACAACAAAACGCAACCGCCACCATCGCCTCCACCGGAGGTAAACTCTGCTGCTTTCCAGGTAGCAGTGTTGGTTGCAGTTGCTGCAGCATTGGCTCACATTCAAAATGGAAATACTGGTGGCGGAAACGGTCAGGGAACAGGAAGCTCCAACCAGGGAGTGAATCAAGGGCCTATGAAAGTATGCACCTACAAAGACTTCTCTAATGCAAAACCCCGAACATTCATTGGAACTGGTGGGGTAATAACTTTAAAGTGCTGGATTGAGAAGATCGAGTTGGTCTTTGAAATATGCGAATGCCATGAAGAGAGCAAGGTAAAATTCGCAGCCTGCACATTTCTTGATCGAGCACTGTCATGGTGGAATGGCCACGTTGAGGCCTTAACACTTCCGGTTGTAAATGCCATGTCGTGGGAAGAACTCAAGGAGATGCTACTGGTTGAATATTGTCCCCGTGGGGAAATACAGAAGCTGGAACAGGAGTTATGGAATCTCACAGTGCAAAACTCTGATATTGAAGCTTATATCGCTAGGTTTTGCGAGCTAGCACCTTTATGCCCGGGGATGATAACCTCAGAGGGAAAGAAAATGGAACGTTTCATTTGGGGGTTAACTCCTCCAATTCAGGGGAACGTAATTGCAGCAAACCCTGAAAATTTTGACAGTGCAAAGCGTCTAGCTCAGAAGATTTATGATCATGAAAACAAGAAACTGTTGGATTAGTGTCTAAGTCCATAACTATAATTGGTATATTCTTGACCCGACCCGGCATGGTCCATTTGGGTTGCATGGCATCATGCATTTGGATAGACTAAAATGAGAGAAATAACACTTAAGGTTTATTAATATATTATAAGTTCTAATATATTAATAAGATTATTTAATTAGTATTGATCAAGATTTAATCTAGAATTAATTAAGTGATCAAAAGAAGACTAACTAAATATATGGGTTGATTGTGTAAATCATCGATACTTATATAGTGGGCTAATGCTCCATGGATTATCAAGTTGGGCTAAAACCCATAGGATGCTCCATGGATGCTCCATGGTGTATTTGAACCCATGGATCCAAGGAAATGGAAAGCCAGGACAATTAGGGTTTACCCTAATTGTGACACACTATATAAACATATCATTCTTGTCAAAATCGGCCACTAAGTCTATGTGTGGAGGGCAAACCAATTTCATAAAGTGTGTACTTTCTCTCAAGTTATTCCAAGTGTTTATGATGTTGTGTGAACCATTTGAGGTGTCACAAGTGGGGCACTAGGCTCTTGAGCTCCATGGAATTAAGCACCAAACAAGAGGTATGTAATTCTACTAGAATTTATATTATGTGTACTTTGCTGCTGGGACAGTGGACTCGCCGAGTTCACTGATGGACTCGACGAGTCGAAGGCAAAATGCATCCAACTCCCCGAGTTGGTTCATGTAATCGACGAGTTGGACCCCCAAACAGCATATCTTCGAGTTTTGGTGCTGGAATTGGTCTAGAATCATTACCTTTGACTGTTTTGGACTTATAAAACCTATTTTTTAAGTGGTAATGATTATGCTAAACCAATTTCAATGCTTATGAGTTTTGGTAGATCATAGGAATTATGTGCAAATTGTTTGTTAGTATAATTCTTGATCTCAATGAAATTGTAAGGAGTCCATAACTTGTCCTCAAATTATGGATTACCAAGAGTTTTATGTTTCCTTGATTTATGAGTTAGTTTAGATTAATAGAAAAAATTTATGTTTTAGTTGTTTTCAATCCAAATTAATCTAGAGAAGTTCATAAACGGTGTTTTTGTAATTTGTCTTCAAGACACATGAAAAGTCATATTTATGAATCTTAAAACTCATAAAAGTGCCATAGGTTACACAAAAATGAAGAGTCTTTTTCATGAAATTGTTTTATGACTCCATAACTTGTTCTCAAGTTATGGATGTTTAAGAGCCACTTCTTTAAAAGTGTTATTAAAAAATTAAGAGGTTACATAAAAATGAAGGGTCTTCATTTAATGAACCATTAAACTCATAAGTCATGAAATGAAAGGTTTTGAATAGTTTCAAAACATGCCCTCAAGTTTTGGAATTTGTAAAGTCTCACACACATTAATACTTTAATTCCAAACTCTACAATTTTAAAAGTTAAAATTCAAACTTTATGGACTTCATTAAATTAATTAAATCATTTAATTAAAAGAGTTAATAATTCCATAAAGACATGGTTTAAGTTTAATTAAATTAAGAGTAGAGTTTAATTAATAGATTAAACCACCAAGTATTTTAAATGTTTAAAATACACCCTTATACTATTATTATAATTTTAATTATATAGATATGTATAAGATAAAGTCAATCTTACCATTAGTAGGCCTCATTCACGGAGCCGGTCTATAAGGGGGGTATAAGGTTACTGCCTATAAAATGGCAGTTTAATGGGTGTCCACTCTCACCCACCGCTTCCTTGACTGGTGGAGGGTCGTTAGCCGAACGGGTAGGAAAGGACTATAATTCTCCCTTAATTAAAAGTATAATGAAAAATACTAAGTAACTAAACACTTATAAATTCCCAATCTTAGTTACTTAGGAAAATGTGAAATATGTGCTAACCCATGAAATTACACTTTGTACCTTACCAAGTCGACTAGTGGAGCGTGTGTGGCTAACCGGCACGCTAATAAGGACTAGTAAGAGCGGCAAAGGGTAACTTGACCTTATTATAGATCGGTGGAGCTGTGTGGCTAACCGTCACTTCGATTAGGTGATAAAGTTAAGGGTACCAAGTCAATTTGCATGGTTATTCACACCTTGTTTGTGATCCTCGGCATCCCAGTCATAAACTTGAGAGGGCACAATCGAGATTCAAACATGCCATTGAAAGTTCAATGTATCTCAAAAGATCTAGGAGTTTCAAATCCAATTAAAACTTAATTATATTTCGTTTTTCATGGTGGAAATTGGTAAATCCTCATTTACCTACCTTCAACTATTTTATAATTTGGATTACGGCATCCCTCTTCCAGTTATAAATAGGTTGTTGGGTCCTAGCATTAATATTTCATATTGGGTGTTATATTAAGGACTTTAAATCAACTAACTTGAATTCTCCCTTATAGATGTCTAGTTTAGACAACTATGGTCTTCCCATATCTTTAGGAACAAGCTTCCTAATGAAGATGATATCCCAAATGGCAATCAAGGTGAAAGACTAATCCCTTTATTGAGCACTAATGGGACTGGAAATCATACTTCATTTCCTCCACCTCCTTCAATAATTCTCCCTATCCCATAAGTTTCAAGACTTGAATAGTTCTAATTCACTCAATCCCTATTGGCAAACAAAGTCTATATGTGCTTAGGTCTTGGAGATTAAGTCACATATTGACAAGCCGGGAGAGTCGGGTGTCGAAGTCTCGAGGTAGCTGGCTGTTGACTTGGTTCTTCAGTCACTCCCTGAGGACAGATCACGACATGACCCTTTAATGATATTATCTATTTGCTTGGTGCTGTTGAATCAGCAATGATTTGGAACACTGGTAAAGCAAATTTGATTAGAAGATCGACTTCCCAAAAACTTCATGGACATTGACAATGGTGACACTGGAAATTCAGAAAAATATTCTCTTCCCAATAGAAAGGGATCGGCCATAGTCAACTCGGTTGACCAAATGGTAAAGAGTAAGGCTAAGTCTGAGATAGTCCCATGTACCATTCCCAAAGAGTCCATATGTGCTTATTGCCAAAGGAAAGGGGCATTGGTTGCGAAGCTGCCGAATTTACCTGAAACCTCATAAGGATGGTAAAGTCAAAAGTTTGACTCTACTTCAGGTAAAATCCGTTATCTAACTCTATTAAGTCTCTTTTTGGAGATTCTTAATACATGATGTAGTGTAATTACATTTTGATGTTTTTGAATAGTCAAAGGAAGCTTAAAGAAAAGGTGTGCTGATTCTGATCGCATGGTTCGATGACCAGAATTTTGAGCCACTGCATAAGAGTTATGAGATATTGCTTAGGAATAGATAACAACAAAGTCTTCATATGAATTTTCATTGTAAGGATAAGTTTTTCCGCAAGTTTTAAAATAAAAGAAAAGTTTTGATTTTATTTATTTTAAGTATCCTTACAATGGCATTTGTGAAAAAATTGTTGTTTATATGTTTCCATTGATAAGCAATATTGGTAAATGGGTTTGATTCTTTCATTTGTGGTAGTGTCATAATTTATCAAATAAGGAAAGATTCTCACCACCCAAGTTTCAGTTGGATAGAAACTTGGAATCATGCAGGTTGTATTGTGTGATGAATGAGATTTTTCATATTTGGTAAATTAAGAATAATTCCTTGTTCACATTCGCATGTGAGTCAAGCGAAGGACTAAAGGATCGGGTACATTAGATTGTGCACTAGTCAGGTTCACCACAAAGGTTGATAAGATTATTCATTATGATTTACTAAAGTTTAGTAAATATGATTATGCTTACAAGTTTAAGTGTAATTCTGAAACATTGGAAAAGTTTCAATATATGGCAGAATGAATAAGAAGAATCAAATAAGGCAGAAAGATAAAAGTTTCTCCAATCTGAAGAGATGAGAGAGTACTTGTGTATCTTGTTTTATGATTATCTTAGTGATTATGGAACCATATCACAATTGATCCTCTAAGGACACCTTAGTGCATTTGTTGGCTAAGGAGAGGAATCGTGAATCGTGGAAATGGTTAAATCAAAAGATAAATCATACTTCATTCCAAAATAAAATCTTAGAGTCATACTCCAAGATTGAGCCTTGAGTGACATAATCTTAAGAAAGGTTTAAAACACTTGTCAAATGTAGAGTAAAATGTTTTTTTTACTCTTGTACATTTGAAATTGGTAAGTTGTGATGTTTTGGATAAAACAAAGACCAACTAAGGCCAATTGTGTGAAGTGTTTGTAAAAGAATCCGCACTATCTCTGGAATATTGGGCAAGCGAGTCTTATATGTCAAGAGGACAGTGGGAGTTTAAAAGATCCTGAAATAGTTTCAAGAACTAATCAAGAGTTTTGTTAATCACTAGCCCACGACTTGAGGTTTGTAACCTATCGTGTTGACATATTCTTATTTATGTGTCTATTCCAGTTAAAATTTGACTATGCTTGTGATTTCTATGAGTTCGCAATTGTTTGCATAACAACCTGGAAGCAATGGTAGGCCCTTGTGCTGCCGGGTGGCAAGAAATTAAGATTGAACAAGTTCAGTCCATATGTGTTTGGATTTGCCACTAACCTTGTCTTGTGATTATGGTTATGACAAATTCACATGGATAGGAACACATACACCATTAAATCTAAGTGTCATAAGGTTTCTCTCCGATTCATGAATATGATGGTGAGGAAACTCTTTCACTAAGTAGATTTTAAGTAGATAGTAATTGTGAGAATGACAAAAGGTCTAAACAATATGATTACGGCATCCCTCTTCATAATTGTTTGGACACACAAGTGAGTTATCTAAGGAAAGGTGTGTGATTTTGATAAAGTCTTTTCAAAGCATCTCGTATCAGAAATCTGAACTTTGGTAAGAAAGTCAATAAAGTATTGTTTTTCTAGAATTCCAGCTGATTTCTGAGTACATGTCAAAGCTAGTCGGAGCATAAGTGTTATGCTAGTAAGATAATAATCATTATGCTAGTAGGAGCATGATGATTATGTTGCAAGTTAGCAATGTTAATTATAGAAAACAAAAGTTTCAATTCGCTTTGAAAAGTTGTTTTCCTATAATTAAGGGAGAGGATTTTATACTTCATTCCAATTCTACAAGCTTAGATTGAGATTTTAATCAACTTTAGTCAAGGATATATATGAATGTTATGTTGGAATGGTTCAACATAAGGAAATTCTATATATGTTGCGTTCTCAAAATTCGATTATGATTACGGCATACCTCTTCATAGTTCGAATTGTGAGAATATGGCAAATAAAAATTTATAGCATGAATCGTGTCCTATATGCTTCGGGTATAGAATCGATTACATGAGCTATAATAGTTATCCTTTCTAAATTTTCCTAATGCTTAGGGCATTAAGAGGGGAAAAGGGATTAGAACTAGATATGACTAAAATGATTAAGCAATTGTCGAGAACAATTTGAGGTTTTCCAAAGGTTGGTTACTCATGGACAATTGGAAGTATAGAGTAAAGACCATATTGACATATTTTGAAAAGAGGTAACTCTTGTTCAAAAGTGATGGTCAAAATGGGAATATGGAATTGTTTCCATAGGTGGACGTTATTCTTTGAATCTGTGTAAAATTAAAGAACTTAATGCAAAGAAGGATGTTCAAAGGAATGCACTTTGAATTTGAGACTTCGTTTCCATGGAATTGATCTCCATTGGAATTCTTTGTAATGTTTGTTGCCAAGTCTTTGTGACTTTTGGGTATAGTCATTACAAGAGGATCAGTGCATATAAGTTTAGAATCTAACAAGATTACGGTAAATGACAAGAATTTGGTGTTCTTACATTTATTGTAAAGGATTTGGGATTGTGAAATGAGCATCATTGAAATGCTATCAATCGATTTGTTTCACAAAGAGAGGACCACATGTGAACATAGTGTGCATGCTTGGAGCATGGCATGACTATTGTTTCAATTCAAGTATTAAGTTGATTAATCGAAACATGAATAATGAGTAATCAATATGGTGCTTAGATAAAAGGTGTTTTTATTTACACTCAAAGTGTTGGGGCCATACAAGATTAGTATTATTTTGTGTTTCACTTTGCATGTTTTGACTTCCAGAATAACTAGGTCATTCTTCCCGAATGACTAAGTTATTCAAACCATCCACAGTCGGTCATATGTTGGAAGTAGATATGAATCAAGACTGTCATGAATTTGGCTTGTATGATTTGTCTAATGTGCATTAGACATAGCAATGGTTACTACAACATTCATGAGTGCTCATAAGTTCTGAGTATTCGATTCGACCCATGCTCATTTGAATCACTTCATGGATTTTATCACGAGTGAATCATGAGACGATAATATCTTATATTCTTCAAATCTAGAGATATGAGTTGTTGACTATGAGTTGGTTATACATCGATTGCACGAAAACGCATTGGTAACTCGATGTTATAAAATGTGCCTTTGTGTATGATTCAACAAGTAGTCAGTACAAGCATATGAGTCGAAGTTTATCCATTCCTTTTGCCCTCAAAGGGATAAAAGCGATATCTGTGGGCCCCTCGACGATTTAGTGATGACAAAATGTAAGTGCCCGGCCGGGCCTGGACTGATTTGATTTGTTCAATTAGTCAGTCGTCATAAATCGGAAATCAGGAAACAACAAATGGACAGAGAGAATGATTATAATCCATGTCTCAGTCCATATGATATCTAGAATGGAGGAATATATGATCACTTATCTAATGGACGCGTCATTGATTTGTTCAGAGTTCGGCAGCAGCTTTTAAGAGCTACGATTGCTGGTCATGTTATGAAGGCGTACTTGCAATAATAGTTATTAGACTTATCCAAGTGGGAGACTGTTGGATTAGTGTCTAAGTCCATAACTATAATTGGTATATTCTTGACCCGACCCGACATGGTCCATTTGGGTTGCATGACATCATGCATTTGGATAGACTAAAATGAGAGAAATAACACTTAAGGTTTATTAATATATTATAAGTTCTAATATATTAATAAGATTATTTAATTAGTATTGATCAAGAATTAATCTAGAATTAATTAAGTGATCAAAAGAAGACTAATTAAATATATGGGTTGATTGTGTAAATCATCCATACTTATATAGTGGGCTAATGCTCCATGGATTATCAAGTTGGGCTAAAACCCATAGGATGCTCCATGGATGCTCCATGGTGTATTTGAACCCATGGATCCAAGGAAATGGAAAGCCATGACAATTAGGGTTTACCCTAATTGTGACACACTATATAAACATATCATTCTTGTAAAAATCGGCCACTAAGTCTATGTGTGGAGGGCAAACCGATTTCATAAAGTGTGCTTTCTCTCAAGTTATTCCAAGTGTTTATGATGTTGTGTGAACCATTTGAGGTGTCACATGTGGGGCACTAGGCTCTTGAGCTCCATGGAATCAAGCACCAAACAAGAGGTATGTAATTCTACAAGAATTTATATTATGTGTACTTTATATTATGCTAGTTAAATAATACCTTGGAAAATTGATATTTGCATGTATAATAAAGAAAACATAGATCCAAGGTATTTAGGGTTGCATGTACACCTCAGGAGTGTTAGAATGCTCAAAACGCAACAGAAAGGTGCCATAGCTACAGATACTGAAGCCAAGAAAGAAGGAGGTAATAAGAAAGGCGGGGATAATAAACGAAAGGGGCGACAGAATAAAGGACCATCCAAGAAAAAGCAAACTATAGCTCCACACTACAACCGCTCAAGTTCCACCAGCTCCAATCGCTCCAGCCTCAACCACACCAACTCCTACAAATCCTTACACTGGTACTTTGCCCAAGTGCGGTAAACGCAACTATCACCACAACGGCGCTTGCCGATACATGCAATGTACCAACTGCAACCGCAAACGTCACACTGCCCAGTACTGTAGGTCTCAGTCTCAACAAAATCAGAAGCCCAACAACAACAATGTCGGGGCCACTTAGACCTGCTATGGATGTGGAGAGACTGGTCATTTTAAACGCAACTATCCAAAAACCAACACTTATGGTGCAGGAGGATCTGGAAGGGTCCTAGCATTGGGCCAAGGGGAGGCGGTACAAGACCCGACTGTTGTCACTGGTATGTTTCCCCTCAACAACACTTATGCATGCATTTTGTTCGATACTGGGGCTGAGCGAAGTTTTGTGAGTCATAAATTCAAACAGCTACTAAATTAACAACCCCAGAAGCTAAGCGAAGCCTTCACGGTGGAGATGGCTAATGGGAAAACTAAAACAACCAAAGAAATTTTCATAGGGTGCACTCTAAAACTAAATAACCACTCGTTTCAAACCAACTTGATGCCTGTAAATATTAGAAGTTTTGATGTGATCGTCGGCATGGATTGGCTAAGCCCCCACCATGCTGTAAGTCCCCAAATCTGCTTGTGTATCAATCAGATCCGTTTGATGGTGCGGAATCCCAATCAAACGGATGATGTCAAATCAAAATAGAATAGAAGGAGAACAAGAAGAAGATGAATCTCTGATGTATTCAACGAAATGATTAATGCTCCATACACATAGTTCACACACACTCTCTTCTCTCTCTAGTTTCTCTCACACCTTAGAATACACACACTTAAGCTCCTTGCCTCTTTTACCCTCACATGCACCCCTCACCCTATATATATATGGACCTAAGGCCAAGCCTAAAATACAAATAATCCAATGCTAGACCAAAAACACATGGGTTTTCGGTCCAAGCTACAATTAATCCTATACTATTTTCGGGCCAAATAATAAAAACAATAAATGCTTAGAAAAGCAAAGTATAAACCATATTTTTGACCCAACAATCTCCCCCTTGGTTTATAGCTTTCTTTTCTAAATGACCCAACAAGCTCCCCCTAAAAAGGTAGCTGGCTTTTCTTGTTAATCTTCATTGTGAGCTTGGCTTTAGCATTTATCTTCAAATTGTTCACAACTTCAAGATGAACTTGATGAATCTTCAATGAATGACTTCATCTGGAGCAGTTGGGCTTATCTTCAAAATTTGACATTGAACGCGCATTGGGTGAGGAGGCTTCTTGAAAAGATTCTTGAAAGATAGCGCTTTCAGCTTGAGAATCTTCAGAGAGAACATTAGAGATAACGAATCTTCTGGATCACTTCCGCAGGTACATAGATAGCAGCAAATTGATTGAGGAGGCTTCAATGCAATCTGTCACATAATCTTCAAGTGCAGCTTCACCTTGCTTTTGGGGTTGAAACATTGAATGTCGAAAGAATAATCTTCTTTTCTTGCTCCTTCGAATGAGAATTCTTCGATGCTCACGGATGAAGCCTCGGCTCAGAAATTTTCAATACAGTCTCCACGAGTCTCATCTACACCTGGATTCACTTTTCAAGACAAGCAAAAAAAAAGATAAAAACAAAACTAAAACAAGGTTAGCACACAATATTTTTGAAATTTTTTTTTTGATTTTTCTGAACAAGAAATAAAATAGAGGTAACACTAATTTTTTTTTAATTTTCTATTTTTCTGTTTGTTTTTTTTTTATTTTCTGATTTTTGTTTGATTTTTGAATTTTCTGAATTTTGTTTGATTTTTGAATTTTATGATTTTTGTTTGATTTTTAATACCCCCCCTAAATTTGGGCATAGAGAAAAACTATGAACAAATTTAACAAAAACAAAAATATTTGGGATCAAAGTTGTTAGACAGCCTTAATCCGTTCATCGGTACCTCCACCTTCATGAATAGATATGGTCGATCGTCGGTATTGTGGTCCACTTAAACACGAAAGATAGTGACAAATTTAGGACATACTACAAGTGACAAGACATTGTGATCCTGTGTTCCTAGACAAACTTCCTAAATACCATTCAGCTGACGACGACCAAGGATATTGTTGGCCACCTAAATTCAGCAGCGAGATCTACAGACAATCTATAATTGTTCAATTTTTAGATGTACTAGAACATGTTTCCCGCTTCCTGATATACCCCAATAATCAAGGACTTCCGAGATACTCCTTACTTCTGGTGAGCAGACAATTATTAGGAGAGAGGATAGATTTAGAATGCATATGCTGTACACCCAGGTCGAATCTCTTCCAATCATGCAGAGGGTGAAACATATGACTTACTAGAGTTTTAGTGGGATAGAGAAGTAGAAGGTTGCATATGCTGTGTACCAGGTCGGATTATTAATCACGCAAAGGAGACAACATATGGCTAACAGATAAAAAGAATTGCATAGATAGAACATGCAGAGAAACAGAGTTGCATATGTTGCAGTCCAGGTCGGATCTTTCGATCACGCAGAGGAGGCAACATATGACTAACAGTTAGAAAGAAAGAAAATAACTTTCTACAAACCTAATTTATCGGAATTCCCAGTCGCCCCGTCAATACCAGAATTACGGACATGAGTCCGTACATCAAGGAAAAGTTAAACCACAGTTCTAGATACTGGTTCTTTTAATGTGACCTGTAGATTCTCATGTATATCTCCTTGCTCAACCTACCCGAGCGTCGTATTATCAGGCTAAATGGATCTATCTAGGTCAAAATTTGTCAAGTCTCTAGATTCCTTAAGTTCATCTGAGCCTAGTCAAGTCCATTTAAAATCTTTCGTGCCTACTAGCGCATCGAACACAGATCTTAGACAGTTCAGCTTTGGTACTTTACACAGACCAAAATTGTCTGTTATCACATGATCATATCACTTCCCAATAATACCTACTAACGAAAAACTATAAGAAAATAAAAGATTATCTTCAAAACGAATCAGTGTAAGATAAACTCAGGAGTATCGAGAAGAAAACTCAAACCATAAGTCACCGATTAAATTTCCATCCAGAAGATCTGAGAACAGCACACATAATCTCATAACAGATCCGAAAATTCTTCACGTCGATAAGCATAAAACCCCAAGAGTGATCCTTTCCTTTCTTCCTTTCCCGCAAAGGACACATACTCTCAAACAAAGTTCTGAATGTTTGTGCACTTGAGAGATGTCCCCTATCATGTACCAGGAGCAGCCACTATCAACAAACCGAAGTCTGATGGTATGCCTCCATAGCTGCTCCGACACAGAGGGGGATCAGTTGCTCTTTGGAACCCAATCCATTTTGAAACTGGGTTGACCTTTTTCATCTGTGCACGGAACTCTCTCCCATTACATATCTTGCTTATCACAAACAGAAGATGTAGAAATATTAGAATCATTAGAAGATTTGGAAGAGTGGACCTTCGGAACCCATCTGTAGTTGGGTTTAACCCATTTCTTGTTCGATCCGATGGGTGCCTCGACACTTGATTTTGAACTTGAAGTCAATCTTCGAGTTGACTTTGATTTTGGATTGGGCTTTTTGGCCGACATTCCCTTCTTGAGCTTGGGAGTTGGATTCTTGGTCTTGTGAGATTGATTTTTGGCCTTCGTGGCATTCCAGTCGCCATTTTCTGAACGTGGCCTCGAAGGGTTTCCATTGTAGAATCTCCCTCTTGGCGCATTCTGCCAGCCTTGTGTGTAGTAGGGAACATATGCACAATTTGGACAATTTATGGCAATGTGTCTAGGTGTTCCACAGTGAAAACATGTCTTTTTCTTCACCGTGAAGTTGTTTCTTCCTGCCCCTGGTGGGGTGTCCTTTCCTTGTCTCTGGTTGTTCCCACATGCACACTTACAGCAAGCCGTCGATTTTGCTTGTTTTGGAGGCATGTATTTCTTAACAGCAGGTTGATCATAAGCAACTGAGTTTGAAGCAACATATTCAGAGTTCAAGGAGACATTGGTTTGTTCAATGGTGTTCTCCTTGATCTCATCTTCCGCTACTTTACCTGCACATGTAACAGAATCATTAGAAACGTTCATCTCAACCTTTTCTTGCACAACTACAGCAGGTTTCCCATATTGAAGATGTGCCTCCCTATCAATTTCTTCCTGTGTCATAAGGATGGATATATAGTTATGATTGAAAGGGGGAGGAACACTATCATACCCTAGACCCTTGTTTTGATTATCTTTGAATTTTAATTGGTTTTCAAATCAGGACTCGACTATCTTACTTGACGCAGTATAATTTTTGAAACTAACATATGTTTTTCCACACTTAATTTTCAAAACGTCAAGTTCTTCAGTTACAGCAGCAAGTTGTTTCTTAATGTAATCGTAATTTTCACACTTGTTGCTGTAATCTTCTTGGAGCTTTCGAAAATCCTTGATTTTGGCTTCTAATTGTGCTTTTAATGGTTTCTGATCTTTCCTAAGAGTATATCCTTCATATTTAAGGTCCTCATTTTCTCTTTTTATCAAATCAATTTGATCTCGGAGAAATTTCATAGTAGTTTCACAAGATGGAGTACATGAAACTTCATTTACCGAAATTGATGCGGAACTCATTTTGTTTTCTTTATTATTATTTTTTTTAATTTTAATTTTTTTTAATTTTAATTTTTTTTAATTGCCCTTTGACTTAAAAACAAAACGAGAAAGTCAACCTTAAAATTCAAATTTAAAAAATCAAACTTAAAAGTCAAACTTGAAAAGTCAAACCGAAAAGCTAAATTTGAAAATTTAAAAGTTAAACGAAAAAGTCAAAGTTTAAAGTCAAAGGTCAAACTTGAAAGTCAAAAGCAAAAAGTTAAAAATAAAGTCAAAAACTAAAATTTTTGGGTGAAAATGAAGTTTAAAAATAAAAGAAATTGATATTTGGGGTTAAAAGTGTCAAAATTCGAAACTTGGAACCGAGAAGGAGGTGTTTTGAATTAAATTTCGAGGGATTGTCACAAAGGATCGGCTAGCCGAGTTGGGTAAGGCGTGGGGTTGATGAACTAGAGGTCCCGGGTTCGATCCCCGGCACCCTCCAATTCTGCTTTCCCCTTTTTTTTATATGAAGCTGACGCTGCTGCGCCGAGAGCGAAGCTGCTGAGCCGTGAACACGAGGCGAGACCGAAAACGTGTGTGAACCGAACACGTGCACCGCAAACCCACCAGACCGAACACGTGCGAACCTCGGACCGAAAGCTCGGACCGAAAACGTCGGACCGAACACGTGACCGAGAACCTCGAACCGAATACTCCGATTCCGACCAAAGCTCCTCGGAAATTGCTGGTTACGACGAAAAACTACGTTTTTTGCTCCTTTTTGCTCCAAAACTCGATCAAAAACTCGGTTTTATGAAAAACGCGAAGAACAAACCCCCCTTATTTTGCCAAGATCTATCCAAAAACGCAAAAATCTCTTCAAAATAAGATCAAATAAGCTCCAGATCTGAAAAAATTGATTGATACAACAAAGCTCTGATACCACTTGTAAGTCCCCAAATCTGCTTGTGTATCAATCAGATCCGTTTGATGGTGCGGAATCCCAATCAAACGGATGATGTCAGATCAAAATAGAATAGAAGGAGAAGAAGAAGAATATGAATCTATGATGTATTCAGTGAAATGATTGATGCTCCATACACATAGTTCACACACACTCTCTTCTCTCTCTAGTTTCTCTCACACCTTAGAATACACACACTTAAGCTCCTTGGCTCTTTTACCCTCACATGCACTCCTCACCCTATATATATATATATATATATATATATATATATATATATATATATATATATATATATATATATATATATATATATATATATATATATATATATATATGGACCTAAGGCCAAGCCCAAAATACAAATAATCCAATGCTAGACCGAAAACACATGGGTTTTCGGTCCAAGCTACAATTAATCCTATACTATTTTCGGCCCAAATAATAAAAACAATAAATTCTTAGAAAAGCAAAGTATAAACCATATTTTTGACCCAACACATGCCGATATTATGTGCCACGAGAAGGTCGTTCGCCTTCACCTACCCACCAATGAAACACTAATCATTTACGGCGATAAACCTGGTGCAAATCTTCGTCTTATCTCGTGCATCAAAGCACAAATCTGCCTGTATAAAAAGAATCATGCCTTCTTGCCCTCGTAGTGAACAATCAGAAAGAGGAAACAAACATCAATGATATCCCCGGAAGTGCGATACTTTACAAACGTATTTCCAGAACATCTCACAGGAATACCTCCCGAGCGACAGGTCGAGTTTTGAATTGATCTGATACCTGGAGACACGCCAATTTTCAAGTCACCCTACAGGTTAGCTCCCGCCGAAATGCAGGAGTCATCTAATCAATTAAGCAAACTTCTGAACAAAGGATCCATAAGGCTGAGCTTCTCACCCTGGGGAGCTCCATTATTGTTTGTCAAAAAGAAGGACGAAACTTTCAGCATGTGTATTGATTATCGGGAATTAAAAAAAACTCACTATTAAGAATCGATACCCACTCCCTCGGATTGATGATCTATTCGACCAGCTTCAAGGAGCCATTTATTTTTCCAAAATAGATCTAAGGTCCGGTTATCATCAGCTGCGAGTCTGGGAAGAAGATATCGCCAAAATTGCTTTCCGAACTCGATATGGCCACTATGAATTTGTGGTTATGCCCTTCGGCCTAACGAATGCTCCCGCAACATTTATGGACCTCATGAACCGAGTTTTCCACCCATTCCTCGACAATTTTGTAATCGTTTTCATCGATGACATACTTATTTAGTCTAAGAGTAAGGAAGAGCACAACTAGCGTCTACGACATATTTTGGAAACTCTAAGGGCATAAAAGTTATACGCGAAACTCTCCAAATGTGAATTCTGGATTCGCAAGGTGAACATTTTGGGACACGTAGTCAGTGAAGACGGGATACATGTAGATCCTTCCAAGATCAAAGCTATTGAGTGATAGGCAACCCCAAAAAGGCCAGTGAAGATCAGACAATTCTTGGGCCTTGCTGGTTATTATAGAAGGTTCATTCAGAATTTGTCCAAGATAGCCAAGCCCCTCACCACTCTATTCCAGAAAGGTGTACCCTTCAACTGGAATGACAAACAAGAAGCTGCTTTTCAAACCCTGAAACGAGCCCTCTGCAGTGCTCCGGTGCTGTCTCTGCCAGAGGGAACGGATGTTTTCGTAGTGTATTGCGACCCTTCAAATCAAGGGTTAGACTGCGTACTCATGTAGCGCGGAAAGGTGATAGCTTATGAATCCAGACAATTGAAAACTCACGAAGTAAACTATACTACTCATGATCTCGAGTTGGGAGTTGTGGTCTTCGCCCTTAAAAATTGGAGGCACTACCTTTATGGTACAAAGCGCACCATCTTCACGGAGCACAAAAGCCTTTAACACATTCTAAATCAAAAGGAATTAAACATGAGGCAGTGAAGATGGGTCGAGCTGCTCAACGACTACGGATGTGAGATTAAGTATCACACCGGCAAGGCTAACGTGGTGACCAACGCCTTAAGCAGGATGGAATACTCGGGCCGCCAAGTAAAAACACTGACAATAACCATCCATTCCCACTTGTCTTCACAGATGAAAGAGGCTCAGCTGGAAGCCTTGAAACTGAAGAACGCCGCGAGTGAAGCACTGCGGGGGATGGAAAAGAATCTTGAGATCAAAGAAGACGGAGGTTACTATTTCATGAATCGAATCTGGATCCCAAAATTTGGACAGTTCATAGATGTAGTCATGAATGAAGCTCATAAGACATGATACTCCGACCATCCAGGATCGGATAAGATGTACCTGGATATCAAACAACATTACTTGTGGCCGGAAATGAAAGAGGAAATTGCTACCTACGTGGGCAAGTGCCTGACATGCACAAAGGTTAAGGTAGAATATCAAAATCCCTCGGGATTATTACAACAACCAGTAATACCCGAGTGGAAATGGGAAAGAATAACAATGGATTTTATAACCAAGTTGCCTAGATCGGCAGACGGACTAGATGCTATCTAGGTGATTGTTGATCGGTTAACAAAATCCAGCCATTTCCTACTAATAAAGGAGACATATAAGATGGATAGATTAACACGGATCTACAAAAGGGAAGTGGTGAGATTACACGGAGTACCGATATCTATTATCTCTGACCGAGATAGTAGATTTACCTCACGATTTTGGCAGTCACTCCAGAAAGCAATGGGAACCCAAATCGATATGAGCACTGCCTACGATCCCTAGACTGACGGTCAAAGTGAGCGAACCATTCAAACACTAGAAGATATGATCCGAGCTTGTGTGATAGATTTTGGCAGGGCATGGGATACCCACTTGACCCTAATCGAATTTTCGTACAACAACAACTACCACACGAGCATAAAAGTCGCTCCCTTTGAGGCCTTGTACGACCAGAAATGCAGATCACCTATTTGATGGGCTGAGATGGGAGACACTCAGCTGGCAAGAGGGAAAACGCCGAAGAGCACACTCACAGGACCCGAGATCATTCGGGAAATAACGGAGAAAATCGTTCAAATCAGGGCACGACTCCAAGCATCACGAGACCGACAAAAGAGCTATACTGATAAAAGGTGAAAGCCTTTGGAGTTTCAAGTAGGAGATCGGGTGCTATTAAAAGTCTCTCCCTGGAAAGGGATGATTCGGTTTGGAAAGAGGGGAAAGTTGAACCCACGATACATCAGACCATTCGAGATTCTTGCCCGGATAGGTGCAGTGGCCTACAGGCTACAACTACCCTCAGAACTTAACAATGTACACCCAGTATTCCACGTGTCAAACCTGAAAAAGTGCCTATCAGATGAAACCCTCGTTTTTCCTCTGGATGAGATCGAGGTGAACGAGCATCTCCTGTTCATCGAATAACCAGTTGAAACAATGGACAGGGAAGTAAAGCGTAAAAAACAATGTCGTATTCCAATTGTGAAGGTTTGATGGAGTGCTAAACGCGGACCTGAATTCACATGGTAACACGAGGATCAAATGAAGCAAAAGTACCCTCACCTTTTCCCTAGTTCCTAAGAATAGCTTTCAAAAGAATCTCGGGACGGAATTCCCTCTAACGGGGGGATCATGTCACAAATAGCATTTTAGGGCTAGGAAATTCTATCCATGTACAAACAACTTCTTGTTTAATATTGTAACCCTACTCTTGATATAAACCAAATTTCATCAATATACAAGTTTGTTCATTTAAAGATTGACAATTTAAGTTGAAAATTTCTCGTGAAAGCTATAAACCTAATTCAATATGCTGCATTCACTCAACTTTGGGTTTTAACCCTAACTTCCTGGTTTAAACCTCTTAATCTAGGACTCTCTTATTGGACCTAAGTTTATTAAGCAATAGTATTTAGGGTAGGTTCCTGGCGTAATGCCCACACTTTCCACACTTGAAATATTCCCTTCTTTGTTACATTCGAAACACAACTTCTTCTTGAATGTGCACTCATTGGCGTAATGCCCACACTTTCCACACTTGAAACAAGTCACCTCTTTCTTCACCTCCTTCTCCTTCTCCTCCTCCATACTTCGAGAATTTTCTCTTCTTGTTGGACCTTGAAGATCTTTCAAAATCTCTCTTCTCGCCAACTTCAACCTTGTTGGCGGCTCTACTCTTGATCATCTCCTCGACAGACTTAGCAGCCCAGATAGCCGCCTCAAGAGTAGGTTCCTGGCGTACTGGCACGACATACTCCCATGGTAGTCGCTTCGTATACTTATCGACTTATGTTAGTTCGTCAGGGAGGATGCGCAAAGCAAACTCCATCTTGTCTGTGAAAGCATTGGTATACTCGTCGATGGACATGTTGCCCTTCTTCAATGTTAGAAACTATTTTTCTCGTTCCAGCATGTTTTGGGCTGAGCAGAACTTACATATAAAGTGGACCAAGAACTCTGCCCATGTCAGTTGTAGTTGCTCATTGGGGGTTATGGTCTTCCCCAAAGTGTTCCACCAGCGAACAACACCACCTCTAAACTGACGTACTGCATAAGTGGTTTGTAGCTTGCCCTTGCAACCACACGTTATGAAAGCTAGCTCCATTTCAGAAATCCAGTCCATAACTCCGATTGGATCTTCTTTCCCAGTAAAATTTGATGGTTTTCAAGTCGTGAAGTCTTTGTACTTGCATCCGCTTCTTTCAATCCCTTCGTCTTGGTTATTTCTCCTAACCACTGGCGGTTCATCTTGGCCAACGGTACTACTATAGTTTCATTCTTCTGACTGACCTTCATTCAGTTTAGGGTGTTCAAGAGGCACAGTAGGTTCATCCCTATTCTGTTGAAGTAGACACCTTGTCTCTTCCATACGACAATCCAACATTATTTGAATCATTTCTTGTAATCATGCCATAGTGATTGGCTCGGATACAACCGCTACTTCTGGTTCATACTCAATCATAGGCCGCTGATTAGCGTTAGCATTTCCATTAGCATTTGCAAATCCGCTTTGAGTTCCCACCATGTCGATCTATGCACCAAATCAGACGTTCGGTGTGTAGTGACGAGAATTAATATAGGAAAGCTTTATTTACGATAGACGTATATATCTCCTTATTACTCCGAAAAGTTACATACCAGTTCTAATACCATAATTAAACGTTTAGAAATATGAACACATAAAGTTTCCATATCCGGTCAGTAACAGACCATAGATCCGATCAAACAATGGCATCATAAAGCTTCACAAATCATTTAGCACATAAAAACAATTTAGGCATCTTCCGTAAATAAGCTAGTGCTTGTGTCTATTTAGGCGTACTACCTAAAATATATTAGACACACTCCTCACGATCATCGCTTACATTCTAAGTTTAAGTCTAGAAATAAATCCTTATTCCTAGTTCACATAAACTAATGCTTTGATACCAACTGTGACATCCCCAAATTTACGATCATTTTTAAAACTTTATTTATTCTTATTTAAATTTAGAGTATCTATTTTGAAAAGTAGTATTGCGGAATTTGTTCCCAGAAAAACATGATAATAATATTATCAAATCATTTCCAAAAAAATGTATTTTATTTATATTAAAAGATTGGGATGTCATTGTCAATAAATAAACATAAGCATAAACAGACCTTACATTCTTTTACACTAATGATTTACATCTTCTTTAATCTCTCAGTGTAATGTAGCTTCGTAGCGACACCTGTGATAAAAATAAAATGAGTGGGTCAGGTTGGGAAACCTGGTGAGTACATAGGGTTTTCAACCCACAATAATAATGTTATTATGTTTCATCATCAAAAAATTATCCCAGTTACCCATCCCCATTATCTTCTTTGTTTCTTAAGGATCTACCCTAAGAATCATCTATCATTCACTCATTCATTCCTAAGGATTGTCCTAAGGAATATGCACAAAGTCCATCATTTCCATGGTTCTTATAACAGGCACTAACTCCATAGCTGCCAATGTTATTTGTTAGGCACTAAGTGTTGGAGATAGTGTCTAAGTCCATAACTATATTTGGTATGTACTTGACCCGACCCGACATGGTCCATTTGGGTTGCACTTCACCCGAACAATTTACGGATAATCTTTTGAGAATAGTATAAGTTATGATTTATTAATATATTATAAGTTCTAATATATTAATATAAAATCATATTATTTAATTAGTGTTGATCTATAATTAATTTAGAATTAATTTAGAGATCAAAAGTATGACTAATTAAATATGGGCTCTTGTATTTATATAGTGTGGGCTAATGCTTATTTGGAATGGGCTAGGCTTGCATGGAAAGTCCATGGATACTCCATGGAGCTTTAACCCATGGATCTCATGGAAATGAAAAGACATGGGTATTAGGGTTTACATAGATGTAACCCTAATCCACCACACTATATAAAGGAGGCTTTGGTTCTTGAAATAACACTAGCTGATGTGTGTAAACTAAGAGGGCCGATTTCAAGAAGTTTGTGACTATTCTCTCAAGTTTCCAAGTTTGTGGTGATTTGTGACTTCCATTTGAGGCATCCACATTATTGGTGCTAGGCTCTCAAACTCCAAGCAATCAACTACTACTACAAGGTAAGTAATTCTACTAGTTTTATTTGATTCAAGTACCCCATGCCATGCTAGTTAGGATAAGAACCTTGGAAAAATAATTATTTGCATCTATCTTAGTCAAACATAGATCCAAGGTTTCTAGGGTTGCATGTACACCATAGGAGTGTTAGAATGCTGAAAACCCAACAGTGGTATCAGAGACTGGTTTGTTTATTTGATACTTCATGCAAAAAATAAAAAAAATAAAAAAAAAACTTGAAAATCGAAGTTTTGTTCAAAAGCTCGTATCAAAATTTGAAGTTTTTTTTTGTATATGTACTTACGATTCTTGAAATTTTTTATATGAACATTCATAAACATATGAGTTTAGAAGATCATAGAAATTATGTGCTAATAATTGATTAGATTAATTCTTGATCTTTATGTGTTTTAATGGAGTCCATAACTAGTTCTTAAGTTATGGATAACCAAAAGTCACATTTATAAATAACCATTAAAAGAACACATAGGTTACAAAAAATGAAGAGTCTTCATTTTTAATAACCATTAACTCATAAGTTATGAGAAATGAAAAGTTTTGAAAGTTTACAAAACTTGCCCTCAAGTTTTGGAACATCTAAATTCATATTAAAAACTTTAGTTCCAACCCCTAGAATTTTAAAAGTTAAAATTCAACCCTTATACTTTATAATATTATGAGTTTAATAATATTTATATATGTATAAAATCAAGTCGTCTTACCGCTAGTACGCCTCATTCACGAAGTCGGTCTATAAGGGGGGTATAAGGTTGTTGCCTATAAAATGGCAACTTAATGGGTGTCCACTCTCACCCACCGCTTCCTTGATCGGTGGAGGGTCGTTAGCCGAACGGGTAGGACAAGGACTTATAAATTCTCATTAAAAGTATAATGATAATACTAAAGTAACTAAGTTTTATTGAATTCCCAATCTTAGTTATTTTAGGAAAATGTGAATAAGGTGCTAATCCATGAAATTACACATTACACTTTGTTTAAGCCGTTAGTGGAGCGTGTGTGGTTAACCGGCACACTAACTTGAACTTAACAAGGTAGGTAAAGGGTGACTTAATGTTTATCATAGTATCGATGGAGCGTGTGTGGTTAACCGGCACATCGATTGAGGGGTAATACATTAAGGGTACCAAGTAATTTGCATGGTTACTTCACACCTTGTTTTGTGATCCTCGGCATCCCAGTCACAAAACTTGAAGGGCATACTCGAGATTGAAACATGGCATTGAAGAAAGTTCAATGAATCTCAAAGAATCTAGGAGTTTCTAAACCAATTAAAACCTAATTAAATATTTCGTTTTTTATGGTGGAAATTGGTGAATCGTCATTCACCTACCTTCAAATATCTTATAGCTTAGATTATGGCATCCCTCTTCTAAGTTATAAAATATTGTGTTGGGTCCTAGCCTTAATATTACATTTGGGTGTTTTGTTAAGGACTATCTCTATATCTAATCTAATCTATTCCCTCTTCTTTTCAGATGTCTTCCAATAACAATTCTTCTGGCTCAAACCCTACTAGCTCCTTCTCTCTCATGAATCTTTGTGGGAGAGTCATCTTTGATGGGTCCAACTTTACAGATTAGATTAGAAACATCAGGATGGTCGCTCGGTATGAGAACAAAGAATATGTTCTCGACAAGGAGCTGAAGGTACCCGAGCCAACTGCTACTCCTGAAGAGCTTGCTGAATATGAGGTACATGAAAGAGATGCTACAAAAGTGGCATGCATCATGATGGCCACCATCACAGCCGAGCTCCAAAAGTCCTATGAGGACTATTATCCTTTTGAGATGCACCAGGACTTGATGGACCGCTACCATCAAAGTGCTCGTCAAGAGCGATATGAAATAATCTCCTCCATGATAACAACCCGAATGAAGGATGGTGAACCCATCACGGGCCACATGCAGAAAATGCAAAAGGTATGTGGACCGTTTACTGAAGCTGAATGTGAACTTCCCTGAGGAGTTAGCAATAGACATCATTTTGCACTCCGTGCCATCATGTTATGATCAATTCCGCATGACATATCACATGAACAAGGAAGAAGTCACCCTCAGCAAACTTCAAGGACCCTTGAAGACCGCTGAAAGTGGTCTAAAGGGTAAGTCGGTTGTTACTACTCCTACTCCTACTCCAACTGCGGCCAATGTCTTGGCAATCGGTAATGGCAAAAGGAAGAAGAGAAAGAACCCTTCTAAGGGAATTAAGGGTAAGACCCTTGAAGGCTCCTCTTCAAGCAAAACCAAGAAAGGTTTTGTCACTCCTTCTGCTAACCCTAATGAGGCTGAATGCTTCTATTGCCATGAAAAGTCGCACTGGAAGCGAAACTGCCCAAAGTACCAGCAAGATTTGAAGGATGGGAAAGTAAAACCCAACCATGCAGGTATATACACTATATTGTCTAATAACTCACCTCATTCTAAGTCTTGGGTCCTTGATACAGGTTGTGGTATTCACATATGTTGTGATTTGCAGGGACTAAAAAGAAGTGAGAATGTGGAGCAGGGAAAGATAAACTTGATCATGGGAAACAGGAAAGCTTCACCTGTCACCAAGATAGGAGTTTATTCCTTAGTGCTAAATAGTGGGTTTACATTAGATTTGAATAAATGTTATTATTCGCCAGAAATGGCAAGAAATGTTATTTCCTATCATGCATTGTATAAACAAGGTTTTACCTTTTATTTTGATAATAATAATGGTAGTATTGATGCTTTCTTTAATAATGTTCTTTATTTTAAAGCATTACCTTGTGATGGCGTGTATGAAACTGTATCTGTTGTAGATAATCTAGGAAATAATGTATTGTGTATTAACTCTTCCACTAGCTTAGATAAAGCATCCTTATGGCATTGTCGTCTTGGACATGTAAGCAAGAAACGCATAGGCCAACTCCAAAAGGATGGAGTCTTGGAGTCATTTGACCTAAAGTCAGATGATAGTTGTGAATCTTGTTTGCTTGGTAAAATGACAAAGTCACCTTTTACTGGCACTTGTGCTAGGGGTGAAGGTTTGTTGGACCTTATACACACGGATGTGTGTGGACCCTTCAGAACCGCCACAAGAGATGCTAATCGGTTCTATGTGACTTTTACTGATGATTTTAGTAGATATGGATATGTCTACCTAATCAAGCATAAGTCAGAAACCTTTGAGAAGTTCAAAGAGTTTAAGCAAGAAGTGGAGAATCAGTTGGGCAGGAACATTAAGATGCTTCCATCCAATCGTGGTGGTGAGTATCTTAGTACTGAGTTCCTTGACTATCTTAAGGAATGTGGGATTGTCTCACAATTGACACCTCCTAGGACACCACAGTTGAATGGTGTAGCTGAGAGTCGCAATCGGACCTTGTTGGACATGGTTCGTTCCATGATGAGTCGAGCTTCGCTACCAATCTCATTTTGGGGGTATGCCTTAGAGACTGTCACCCATATCCTTAATCTAGTCCCTACAAAGAAGGTTGCCAAAACACCTCACGAGTTGTGGACTGGAAAAGTTTGCAATCTAGACCACATCAAGATTTGGGGTTGCGAGGCTTTTGTGAGACGCGAGACTCACGATAAGCTCGAACCCCGAAGCGAAAGGTGTATTTTCATTGGCTACCCACAGAAATCATTTGGTTACATCTTCTACAGACCCAGTGATAATGTGGTCTTTGTAGCAAGAAGAGGATTCTTTCGAGAGAGAGAATTCATGAGCCAAGGAGAAAGTGGGAGGCAAATTGACCTTGAGGAAATTCAAGAGTCAAGTGGTGAAGGAACCTCAAACCCTAGCCCTCAACCTGAGGAGGAAACTCCTGTTGAGCCAACTGAAGAATCTATACCTCTGAGGCGTTCCACCAGAGTTAGGAATGCACCTGAGCATTATTATGGTTTTCATATTACTGCAGAAGGTGATACACTTATCAGTGATAACACACTGGTAAATCTGGATAAGCCTAACAGCTACACGGAAGCCATGGCAGGCCCTAAGGCTGCTAAATGGAAAGAGGCTATGAATAGCGAGATACAGTCCATGTATGACAATCAAGTTTAGAACTTGGTTGACAATGTACATGATCGTAAGATAGTTGGGTGCAAATGGATCTTCAAGAAGAAGACCGACATTAATGGTAATGTACACACTTATAAGGCACGACTGGTTGCAAAGGGTTATTCTCAAACTCCGGGAGTTGATTATGATGAGACCTTTTCACCAGTGGCCAAGATGAAGTCTATTAGGGTTCTGTTAGCCATTGCTGCATTTCATGATTATGAAATATGGCAAATGGATGTCAAAACCGCTTTCCTTAATGAAAACTTGGCTGAAGATGTTTACATGGTTCAGCCAGAGGGTTTTGTCAGTACAGAGTACCCCAGTAGAGTGTGTAAGCTCGAAAAATCCATTTATGGATTAAAACAGGCACCTCGCAGATGGAATCTTTACTTTGATGAGAAAGTCAAATAATTTGGCTTTTCAAGGAGTGAAGATGAATCTTGTGTCTATATCAAGGCTAGTGGGAGTATAGTCAGCTTTTTGGTACTGTATGTGGATGACATACTACTCATAGGAAATGACATCCCAACCCTACAGGAAGTAAAGTCCTGGCTTGGGAAGTGTTTCGCTATGAAGGACCTTGGAGAAGATGCCTATATCCTAGGGATAAGGATTTTGAGAAACATGAGTAAAAGACTAATTGGACTTAGTCAAAGAACCTATGTGGACAAAGTGTTGAAAAGGTTCAACATGCATAACTCCAAGAAAGGAGAGTTACCAATCCAAAGTAACGCCAGATTGAGTAAGACACAAAGCCCTAGTACTGAGGCTGAGATAGCAGAAATGAGTCGAATACCTTATGCTTCAGCTGTAGGATCGATCATGTATGCTATGACGTGTACTCGACCTGATGTAGCCTTTGCTTTGAGCATGGTTATCAGGTATCAAGGGAACTCTGGCAAGGCACACTGGACTGCGGTAAAGAATATCCTCAAGTACCTACGGAGGACTAAGGACTGGGTCCTTACCCTTGGTGACAGTGAGGACTCGAGAGTTGTAGGGTACAGTGATGCTAGCTTTCAGACTGACAGGGATAATTTCTGCTCTCAGTCGGGCTGGGTCTTTATTCTAAACGGAGGGGAAATTACTTGGAAAAGTTCCAAGCAGGAGACAGTGGCTTATTCCACTTGTGAATCAGAGTATATAGCAGCAAGCGAGGCAACAAAGGAGGCTATATGGCTAAAGAACTTCATCGGAGACCTTGGAGTTGTACCAGCTATAAAGGATCCAATGGAGATTTTCTGTGACAGCAATAGTGCGGTTGCCTTAGCCAAGGAACCAAGAGATCATGGGAGATCCAGACACATTGACAGAAAATATCACTTCATCAGACATCGAATAGAAGAAGGAATCCTCGTGGCAAAGAGGGTATCATCGGATGAGAACCCAGCAGATCCCCTTACGAAGAGACTGACTCGGGCTAAGCATCTCCAGCATGCTCGGAGCATAAGGCTGAAGGATGATATTAGTTTTAGTAGTTAGATAATCTTGAAATTTGTAAAATGTAATTGACATTTGATGATAAATAAAAGTTGTTATTTATGAGTAAAGTGTTGTTATCTCTTGTCAATCGTTTACTATTATTTCTTTTTGCATGTTTTGACTTCCAGAATAATTATGTTATGGTTTATATCATATTATTCAAACTCTCCACAGTCGGTCATATGTTGGAAGTAGATATGAATCAAGATTGTCATGGGTTGGCTTGTAGAGGTCTAAGATGTTAGACAAAGCGGGGCTACAACACTCATGAGTGCTCATAAGTTATGAGTATTGGATTCAACCCACGCTCACTTGTATCACTTCATGGAATTTATCTCGAGTGATCGTGAGACGGTAATATCATATAAGTCTTCAAACCTAGAGATATGATTTGTTGCCTATGAGTTGGTTATGCATTGATTGCACGAAAACACATTGGTAACTCGATGTTATAAACCGTGCTTTTGTGTGTAATTCAACAAGTAGTAGAGCAAACATATGAGTCGAAGTTTATCTGCTCCTTCTAGAATTAGAAGCGATATTTGGGCCCCTCGATGATTTTGTTTTGACCTATGTACCGGGCCCGGTCAGAACTAAATTGATGTGTTCAATTAAGTTCTATGTCAAACAAATCGGAAATCGGGAAACAAATGCTGGACAATAAGCAAGACCATGTTCCATGTATTTGTCCGGCTGATATCTAGAACAGAGGATTATATGATCACTTATCTAAAATGGCGCTTCATAGTTCAACAGAGTTTTAAGAGCTACGATTGCTGATCGGTTCCTGAAGTCATACTTGCAACTATAGTTATTAGACTTATCCAAGTGGGAGACTGTTGGAGATAGTGTCTAAGTTCATAACTATATTTGGTATGTACTTGACCCGACCCGGCATGGTCCATTTGGGTTGCACTTCACCCGAACAATTTACGGATAATCTTTTGAGAATAGTATAAGTTATGATTTATTAATATATTATAAGTTCTAATATATTAATATAGAATCATATAATTTAATTAGTGTTGATCTATAATTAATTTAGAATTAATTTAGAGATCAAAAGTATGACTAATTAAATATGGGCTCTTGTATTTATATAGTGTGGGCTAATGCTTATTTGGAATGGGCTAGGCTTGCATGGAAAGTCCATGGATACTCCATGGAGCTTTAACCCATGGATCTCATGGAAATGAAAAGACATGGGTATTAGGGTTTACATTGATGTAACCCTAATCCACCACACTATATAAAGGAGGCTTTGGTTTCTTGAAATAGCACTAGTTGATGTGTGTAAACTAAGAGGGCCGATTTCAAGAAGTTTGTGACTATTCTCTCAAGTTTCCAAGTTTGTGGTGATTTGTGACTTCCATTTGAGGCATCCACATTATTGGTGCTAGGCTCTCACACTCAAAGCAATCAACTACTACTACAAGGTAAGTAATTCTACTAGTTTTATTTGATTCAAGTACCCCATGCCATGCTAGTTAGGATAAGAACCTTGGAAAAATAATTATTTGCATGTATCTTAGTCAAACATAGATCCAAGGTTTCTAGGGTTGCATGTACACCATAGGAGTGTTAGAATGCTGAAAACCCATCAGTTGGCATGGTCGATTTGGGTTGCATGGTATTGCAACACTTGGATAGACTAAATGAGAGAAAGGACACTTAAGGATTATTAATATATTATAAGTTCTAATATATTAATAATATTATTTAATTAGTATTGATCAAAGAATTAATTTGGAATTAATTAAGTGATCAAAAGGAGACTAATTAAATATATGGGGTTGCTTGTGTAAATCATCTATTCTTGTATAGTGGGCTAATAATCCATAGTTTGTATGGATTGGGTTAAAACCCATAAGGTGCTCCATGGATAATCCATGGAGGTTACAAACCCATGGATCATGGAATATGGAAAGCCATGAAAATTAGGGTTTACATGGTGTAAACCTACTTGTGCCACAACTATATAAAGAACCCTATGCATGCGAAATCGACACTATGACTACTACTTGTACAAGAAAAAGGGCATGCCGGTTTTGAGGTGTAAGTGAACTTCTCTCAAGGTCATTCCAAGTGTTGTGGTGTTGTCTGAGACATTTGAGGCATCACACTTGAGGTGCTAGGTTCACAAGGTTCTCAAGGAATCCAAGCCACAAAAGGTATGTTCTTCTTCTAGCATTTATGTTTAAAAGTACCCCATGCTATGCTAGATAGTTGAAGAACCTTGGAAAATCAATTTTGCATGTATCTTAGTAAAACATAGATCCAAGGTTTCTAGGGTTGCATGTACACCATAGAAGTGTTAGAATTCTCAAAACCCAACAATGGTATCAGAGCCTAGGCTTGTTTATTTGATACTTGATGCAAACTTGTTGAAAAAACTCATTTTTCTGCATTCTGCAGCATGAACTTGCCGAGTCCATGAGTAA
The DNA here is from genome assembly GCF_052849685.1 of Lactuca virosa. Lineage (NCBI taxonomy): Eukaryota > Viridiplantae > Streptophyta > Magnoliopsida > Asterales > Asteraceae > Lactuca > Lactuca virosa. The sequence continues at coordinate 283,183,566 of NC_136428.1, read as the reverse complement.
ATTCATCCTACTCGTCGAGTAGGTTCTTCCACTCGACGAGTAGGAGCCGCTGAATGCACATTTTCAAGTTTTGCTGCTGGAAATAGACTAGAAACATTACCCTAAACTGTTTTGATGTTATAAAATTTGTTTTAGATGGTGTAATGGTTATGCTAATCCATTTTCAATAGCTATTATCAAATATTTCAAGTTTTATATGGTTTATTTACGATTCTTGAAATTGTTGATATGAACATTCATGAACTTATGAGTTTAGAAGATCATATGAATTATTTGTAACTTGCTTGTTAGTTTAATTCTTGATCTTGATGTGTTTTAATGGAATCCATAATTTGTCCTCAAGTTATGGATTACCAAAAGTCACTCTTTTAAAGTCCATTATTAAACACATAGGTTAAATAAAATGAAAAGTCTCTCATTTTATTAATCCATTAACTCATAAGTTATGAAAGATGAAATATTTTGAAAGTTACAAAACTTGCCCTCAAGTTTTGGAACATGTAAAGTCACTTTTAAGACTTTAGTTCGAACCCCTAGAAATTTAAAAGTTCAAATTCAACCCTTATACTTTATAGTATTATAAGTTAATAATATATATATATATATATATATATATATATATATATATATATATATATATATATATATTGTTGGGTTTTGAGCATTCTAACACTCCTATGGTGTACATGCAACCCTAAATACCTTGGATCTATGTTTTCTCTATTATACATGCAAATGTCAATTTTCCAATGTATTGTTCTAACTAGCATAATATAAATTACATATAATATAAAATGTAGTAGAATTACATACCTCTTGTTTGGTACTTGATTCCGTGTAGCTCAAGAGCCTAGTGCCCCAAGTGTGACACCTTAATTGGTTCACACAACATCATGAACACTTGGAATAACTTGAGAGAAAGTAGAACACTTCTAAAAATCGGTTTGCCCTCCACACATAGACTTAGTGGCCGATTTTGACAAGAATGATATGTTTATATAGTGTGACACAATTAGGGTAAACCCTAATTGTCATGGCCTTCCATTTCCTTGGATCCATGGGTTTAGATACACCATGGAGCATCCATGGAGCATCCTATGGGTTTTAGCCCAACTTGATAACCCATGGAGCATTAGCCCACTATATAAGTATGGATGATTTACACAATCAACCCATATATTTAATTAGTCTTCTTTTGATCACTTAATTAATTCTAGATTAATTCTTGATCAATACTAATTAAATAATCTTATTAATATATTAGAACTTATAATATATTAACAAACCTTAAGTGTTATTTCTCTCATTTTAGTCTATCCAAATACATGATGCCATGCAACCCAAATGGACCATGTCGGGTCGGGTTAAGTATATACCAATTATAGTTATGGACTTAGACACTAATCCAACAGTCTCCCACTTGGATAAGTCTAATAACTAGTATTGCAAGTACGCCTTCATAACCTGACCAGCAATCGTAGCTCTTAAAAGTTGATGCCGAACTCTGAACAAATCAATGACGCATCCATTAGATAAGTGATCATATATTCCTCCATTCTAGATATCATATGGACTGAGACATGGATTATAATCATTCTCTCTGTCCATTTGTTGTTTCCCGATTTCCGATTTATGACGACTGACTAATTGAACAAATCAAATCAGTCTAGGCCCGGCCGAGCACTTACATTTTGTCATCACTAAATCATCGAGGGGACCACACATGTCGCTTTTATCCCTTTGAGGGTAAAAGGAATGGATAAACTTCGACTCATATGCTTGTATTGACTACTTGTTGAATCATACACAAAGGCACGTTTTATAACATCGAGTTACCAACGCGTTTACGTGCAATCAATGTATAACCAACTCATAGTCAACAACTCATATCTCTAGGTTTGAAGAATATAAGATATTATCGTCTCATGATTCACTCGTGATAAAATCCATGAAGTGATTCAAATGAGCGTGGGTTGAATCCAATAATCAGAACTTATGAGCACTCATGAATGTTGTAGCAACCATTGCTATGTCTAATGCACATTAGACAAATCATACAAGCCAAATTCATGACAGTCTTGATTCATATCTACTTCCAACATATGACCGACTGTGGATGGTTTGAATAACTTAGTCAGTCGGGAAGAATGGCCTAGTTATTCTGGAAGTCGAAACATGCAAAGTGAAACACAAAAATAATACTAATCTTGTATGGCCTCAACACTTTGAGTGTAAATAAAAACCCTTTTATCTAAGCACCATATTGATTACTCATTATTCATTATTTCGATTTATCAACTTAATACTTGAATTGAAACAATAGTCATGCCATGCACCAAGCATGCATACTATGTTTACTAATGGTCTTTTCTTTTGTGAAATAGATCAATTGAAAACGACTCCAACGATGCTCATTTCACAATCCCAATCCCTTTTGTAAATGTAAGAATATCGAACTCTTGCCATTTACTGTAATCTGTTAGACTCTAAACTTATATGCAATGATCCCCTTGTAATGACTATGCACAAAAATCACAAAGACTTGGCAACAAACATTACAAAGAATTCCAATGGAGATCAATTCCATGGAAACGAAGTCTCAAATTCAAAGTACATTCCTTTGAACATCCTTCTTGCATTAAGTTCTCTAATCTTACACAGATTCAAAGAATAACTTCCACCTATGGAAACAATTCCATATTACCATTTTGACCATCACTTCTGAACAAGAGTCGCCTCTTTTCAAAATATGTCAATATGGTCCTTACTCTATACTTCCAATTGTCCATGAGCAACCAATCTTTGGTCAACCTCAGATTGTCCTCGACAATTTGCTTAATCATTTTAGTCATTTCTAGTTCTATTCGTTTCCCATTTTAATGCCTTAGGCATTTGGAAAAATTAGAATGGATTATAGCACATGTAGTCGAACCTACACTCGAAGCATATAGGATACGATTCATGCTATAAATTTTAATTTGCCATATTATCACAATTCGAACTATGAAGAGGTATGCCGTAATCATAATCGAATTTTGAGAACGCAACATATATAGAATTTCAAGGAGTGAAGATGAATCTTGTGTCTATATCAAGGCTAGTGGGAGTATAGTCAGCTTTTTGGTACTGTATGTGGATGACATACTACTCATAGGAAATGACATCCCAACCCTACAGGAAGTAAAGTCCTGGCTTGGGAAGTGTTTCGCTATGAAGGACCTTGGACAAGATGCCTATATCCTAGGGATAAGGATTTTGAGAAACATGAGTAAAAGACTAATTGGACTTAGTCAAAGAACCTATGTGGACAAAGTGTTGAAAAGGTTCAACATGCATAACTCCAAGAAAGGAGAGTTACCAATCCAAAGTAACGCCAGATTGAGTAAGACACAAAGCCCTAGTACTGAGGCTGAGATAGCAGAAATGAGTCGAATACCTTATGCTTCAGCTGTAGGATCGATCATGTATGCTATGACGTGTACTCGACCTGATGTAGCCTTTGCTTTGAGCATGGTTATCAGGTATCAAGGGAACTCTGGCAAGGCACACTGGACTGCGGTAAAGAATATCCTCAAGTACCTACGGAGGACTAAGGACTGGGTCCTTACCCTTGGTGACAGTGAGGACTCGAGAGTTGTAGGGTACAGTGATGCTAGCTTTCAGACTGACAGGGATAATTTCCGCTCTCAGTCGGGCTGGGTCTTTACTCTAAACGGAGGGGAAATTACTTGGAAAAGTTCCAAGCAGGAGACAGTGGCTTATTCCACTTGTGAATCAGAGTATATAGCAGCAAGCGAGGCAACAAAGGAGGCTATATGGCTAAAGAACTTCATCGGAGACCTTGGAGTTGTACCAGCTATAAAGGATCCAATGGAGATTTTCTGTGACAGCAATAGTGCGGTTGCCTTAGCCAAGGAACCAAGAGATCATGGGAGATCCAGACACATTGACAGAAAATATCACTTCATCAGACATCGAATAGAAGAAGGAATCCTCGTGGCAAAGAGGGTATCATCGGATGAGAACCCAGCAGATCCCCTTACAAAGAGACTGACTCGGGCTAAGCATCTCCAGCATGCTCGGAGCATAGGGCTGAAGGATGATATTAGTTTTAGTAGTTAGATAATCTTGAAATTTGTAAAATGTAATTGACATTTGATGATAAATAAAAGTTGTTATTTATGAGTAAAGTGTTGTTATCTCTTGTCAATCATTTACTATTATTTCTTTTTGCATGTTTTGACTTCCAGAATAATTATGTTATGGTTTATATCATATTATTCAAACTCTCCACAGTCGGTCATATGTTGGAAGTAGATATGAATCAAGATTGTCATGGGTTGGCTTGTAGAGGTCTAAGATGTTAGACGAAGCGGGGCTAAAACACTCATGAGTGCTCATAAGTTATGAGTATTGGATTCAACCCACGCTCACTTGTATCACTTCATGGAATTTATCTCGAGTGATCGTGAGACGGTAATATCATATAAGTCTTCAAACCTAGAGATATGATTTGTTGCCTATGATTTGGTTATGCATTGATTGCACGAAAACACATTGGTAACTCGATGTTATAAACCGTGCTTTTGTGTGTAATTCAACAAGTAGTAGAGCAAACATATGAGTCGAAGTTTATCTGCTCCTTCTAGAATTAGAAGCGATATTTGGGCCCCTCGATGATTTTGTTTTGACCTATGTACCGGGCCCGGTCAGAACTAAATTGATGTGTTCAATTAAGTTCTATGTCAAACAAATCGGAAATCGGGAAACAAATGCTGGACAATAAGCAAGACCATGTTCCATGTATTTGTCCGGCTGATATCTAGAACAGAGGATTATATGATCACTTATCTAAAATGGCGCTTCATAGTTCAACAGAGTTTTAAGAGCTACGATTGCTGATCGGTTCCTGAAGTCATACTTGCAACTATAGTTATTAGACTTATCCAAGTGGGAGACTGTTGGAGATAGTGTCTAAGTTCATAACTATATTTGGTATGTACTTGACCCGACCCGGCATGGTCCATTTGGGTTGCACTTCACCCGAACAATTTACGGATAATCTTTTGAGAATAGTATAAGTTATGATTTATTAATATATTATAAGTTCTAATATATTAATATAAAATCATATAATTTAATTAGTGTTGATCTATAATTAATTTAGAATTAATTTAGAGATCAAAAGTATGACTAATTAAATATGGGCTCTTGTATTTATATAGTGTGGGCTAATGCTTATTTGGAATGGGCTAGGCTTGCATGGAAAGTCCATGGATACTCCATGGAGCTTTAACCCATGGATCTCATGGAAATGAAAAGACATGGGTATTAGGGTTTACATTGATGTAACCCTAATCCACCACACTATATAAAGGAGGCTTTGGTTTCTTGAAATAGCACTAGTTGATGTGTGTAAACTAAGAGGGCCGATTTCAAGAAGTTTGTGACTATTCTCTCAAGTTTCCAAGTTTGTGGTGATTTGTGACTTCCATTTGAGGCATCCACATTATTGGTGCTAGGCTCTCACACTCAAAGCAATCAACTACTACTACAAGGTAAGTAATTCTACTAGTTTTATTTGATTCAAGTACCCCATGCCATGCTAGTTAGGATAAGAACCTTGGAAAAATAATTATTTGCATGTATCTTAGTCAAACATAGATCCAAGGTTTCTAGGGTTGCATGTACACCATAGGAGTGTTAGAATGCTGAAAACCCATCAGTTGGCATGGTCGATTTGGGTTGCATGGTATTGCAACACTTGGATAGACTAAATGAGAGAAAGGACACTTAAGGATTATTAATATATTATAAGTTCTAATATATTAATAATATTATTTAATTAGTATTGATCAAAGAATTAATTTGGAATTAATTAAGTGATCAAAAGGAGACTAATTAAATATATGGGGTTGCTTGTGTAAATAATCTATTCTTGTATAGTGGGCTAATAATCCATAGTTTGTATGGATTGGGTTAAAACCCATAAGGTGCTCCATGGATAATCCATGGAGGTTACAAACCCATGGATCATGGAATATGGAAAGCCATGAAAATTAGGGTTTACATGGTGTAACCCTACTTGTGCCACAACTATATAAAGAACCCTATGCATGCGAAATCGACACTATGACTACTACTTGTACAAGAAAAAGGGCATGTCGATTTTGAGGTGTAAGTGAACTTCTCTCAAGGTCATTCCAAGTGTTGTGGTGTTGTCTGAGACATTTGAGGCATCACACTTGAGGTGCTAGGTTCACAAGGTTCTCAAGGAATCCAAACCACAAAAGGTATGTTCTTCTTCTAGCATTTATGTTTAAAAGTACCCCATGCTATGCTAGATAGTTGAAGAACCTTGGAAAATCAATTTTGCATGTATCTTAGTAAAACATAGATCCAAGGTTTCTAGGGTTGCATGTACACCATAGAAGTGTTAGAATTCTCAAAACCCAACAGTGGTATCAGAGCCTAGGCTTGTTTATTTGATACTTGATGCAAACTTGTTGAAAAAACTCATTTTTCTGCATTCTGCAGCATGAACTTGCCGAGTCCATGGGGGGACTCGACGAGTCCATGAGTAAATTCATCCTACTCGTCGAGTAGGTTCTTCCACTCGACGAGTAGGAGCCGCTGAATGCAGATTTTCAAGTTTTGCTGCTGGAAATAGACTAGAAACATTACCCTAAACTGTTTTGATGTTATAAAATTTGTTTTAGATGGTGTAATGGTTATGCTAATCAATTTTCAATAGCTATTATCAAAAATTTCAAGTTTTATATGGTTTATTTACGATTCTTGAAATTGTTGATATGAACATTCATGAACTTATGAGTTTAGAAGATCATAGGAATTATTTGTAACTTGCTTGTTAGTTTAATTCTTGATCTTGATGTGTTTTAATGGAATCCATAATTTGTCCTCAAGTTATGGATTACCAAAAGTCACTCTTTTAAAGTCCATTATTAAACACATAGGTTAAATAAAATGAAAAGTCTCTCATTTTATTAATCCATTAACTCATAAGTTATGAAAGATGAAATATTTTGAAAGTTACAAAACTTGCCCTCAAGTTTTGGAACATGTAAAGTCACTTTTAAGACTTTAGTTCGAACCCCTAGAAATTTAAAAGTTCAAATTCAACCCTTATACTTTATAGTATTATAAGTTAATAATATATATATATATATATATATATATATATATATATATATATATATATATATATATATATATATATATATATTGTTGGGTTTTGAGCATTCTAACACTCCTATGGTGTACATGCAACCCTAAATACCTTGGATCTATGTTTTCTCTATTATACATGCAAATGTCAATTTTCCAATGTATTGTTCTAACTAGCATAATATAAATTACATATAATATAAAATGTAGTAGAATTACATACCTCTTGTTTGGTGCTTGATTCCATGTAGCTCAAGAGCCTAGTGCCCCAAGTGTGACACCTTAATTGGTTCACACAACATCATGAACACTTGGAATAACTTGAGAGAAAGTAGAACACTTCTAAAAATCGGTTTGCCCTCCACACATAGACTTAGTGGCCGATTTTGACAAGAATGATATGTTTATATAGTGTGACACAATTAGGGTAAACCCTAATTGTCATGGCCTTCCATTTCCTTGGATCCATGGGTTTAAATACACCATGGAGCATCCATGGAGCATCCTATGGGTTTTAGCCCAACTTGATAACCCATGGAGCATTAGCCCACTATATAAGTATGGATGATTTACACAATCAACCCATATATTTAATTAGTCTTCTTTTGATCACTTAATTAATTCTAGATTAATTCTTGATCAATACTAATTAAATAATCTTATTAATATATTAGAACTTATAATATATTAACAAACCTTAAGTGTTATTTCTCTCATTTTAGTCTATCCAAATACATGATGCCATGCAACCCAAATGGACCATGTCGGGTCGGGTTAAGTATATACCAATTATAGTTATGGACTTAGACATTAATCCAACAGTCTCCCACTTGGATAAGTCTAATAACTAGTATTGCAAGTACGCCTTCATAACCTGACCAGCAATCGTAGCTCTTAAAAGTTGATGCCGAACTCTGAACAAATCAATGACGCGTCCATTAGATAAGTGATCATATATTCCTCCATTATAGATATCATATGGACTGAGACATGGATTATAATCATTCTCTCTGTCCATTTGTTGTTTCCCGATTTTCGATTTATGACGACTGAATAATTGAACAAATCAAATCAGTCTAGGCCCGGCCGAGCACTTACATTTTGTCATCACTAAATCATCGAGGGGACCACACATATCGCTTTTATCCCTTTGAGGGTAAAAGGAATGGATAAACTTCGACTCATATGCTTGCTTTGACTACTTGTTGAATCATACACAAAGGCACGTTTTATAACATCGAGTTACCAACGCGTTTACGTGCAATCAATGTATAACCAACTCATAGTCAACAACTCATATCTCTAGGTTTGAAGAATTTAAGATATTATCGTCTCATGATTCACTCGTGATAAAATCCATGAAGTGATTCAAATGAGCGTGGGTTGAAATCAATACTCAGAACTTATTAGCACTCATGAATGTTGTAGCAACCATTGCTATGTCTAATGCACATTAGACAAATCATACAAGCCAAATTCATGACAGTCTTGATTCATATCTACTTCCAACATATGACCGACTGTGGATGGTTTGAATAACTTAGTCAGTCGGGAAGAATGGCCTAGTTATTCTGGAAGTCGAAACATGCAAAGTGAAACACAAAAATAATACTAATCTTTTATGGCCTCAACACTTTGAGTGTAAATAAAAACCCTTTTATCTAAGCACCATATTGATTACTCATTATTCATTATTTCGATTTATCAACTTAATACTTGAATTGAAACAATAGTCATGCCATGCACCAAGCATGCATACTATGTTTACTAATGGTCTTTTCTTTTGTGAAATAGATCAATTGAACAAGACTCCAACGATGCTCATTTCACAATCCCAATCCCTTTTGTAAATGTAAGAATATCGAACTCTTGCCATTTACTGTAATCTGTTAGACTCTAAACTTATATGCAATGATCCCCTTGTAATGACTATGCACAAAAGTCACAAAGACTTGGCAACAAACATTACAAAGAATTCCAATGGAGATCAATTCCATTGAAACGAAGTCTCAAATTCAAAGTACATTCCTTTGAACATCCTTCTTGCATTAAGTTCTCTAATCTTACACAGATTCAAAGAATAACTTCCACCTATGGAAACAATTCCATATTACCATTTTGACCATCACTTCTGAACAAGAGTCGCCTCTTTTCAAAATATGTCAATATGGTCCTTACTCTATACTTCCAATTGTCCATGAGCAACCAATCTTTGGTCAACCTCAGATTGTCCTCGACAATTTGCTTAATCATTTTAGTCATTTCCAGTTCTATTCGTTTCCCATTTTAATGCCTTAGGCATTTGGAAAAATTAGAATGGATTATAGCACATGTAATCGAACCTATACTCGAAGCATATAGGATACGATTCATGCTATAAATTTTAATTTGCCATATTCTCACAATTCGAACTATGAAGAGGTATGCCGTAATCATAATCGAATTTTGAGAACGCAACATATATAGAATTTCCTTATGTTGAACCATTCCAACATAACATTCTTATATATCCTTGACTAAAGTTGATTAAAATCTCAATCTAAGCTTGTAGAAATTGGAATGAAGTATAAAATCTTCTCCCTTAATTATAGCAAAACAACCTTTCAAAGCGAATTGAAACCTTTTGTTTTCTATAACTAACATTGCTAACTTGCAACATAATCATCATGCTCCCACTAGCATAATGATTATTATCTTACTAGCATAACACTTATGCTCCCACTAGCTTTGACATGTACTCAGAAATCAGCTGGACTTCTAGAAAAACAATACTTTATTGACTTTCTTACCAAAGTTCAGATTTCTGATACAAGATGTTTTGATAAGACTTTATCAAAATCATACACCTTTCCTTAGATAGCTCACTTGTGTTTCTAAGCAATTATGAAGAGGGATGCCGTAATCATAATGTTTAGATCTTTTTGTCAATCTCACAATTGCTATCTACTTAAAATCTACTTAGTGAAATAGTTTCCTCACCATCATTTTCATGAATCGGAGAGAAACCTTATGACACTTAGATTTAATGGTGTATGTGTTCCTATCCATGTGAATTTGTCATAACCATAATCACAAGACAAGGTTAGTGGCAAATCCAAACACATATGGACTGAGCTTGTTTAATCTTAATTTCTTGCCACCTAGCAGCACAAGGGCCTACCATTGCTTCCAGGTTGTTATGCAAACAATTGAGAACTCATAGAACTCATAAGCATAGTCAACTTTTAACTGGAATAGACACAGAAATAAGAATATGTCAACACGATAGGTTACAAACCTCAAGTCGTGGGCTAGTGATTAACAAAACTCTTGATTAGTTCTTGAACCTATCTTAAGATCTTTTAGACTCCCACTGTCCTCTTGACATATAAGACTCTCTTGCCAAATATTCAAGAGATAGTGCGGATTCTTTTACAAACACTTCACACAATTGGCCTTAGTTGGTCTTTGTTTTATCCAAAACATTACAACTTACCAATTTCAAATGTACAAGAGTAAGAAAACATTTACTCTACATTTGACAAGTGTTTTCAACCTTTCTTAAGATTATGTCACTCAAGGCTCAATCTTGGAGTATGACTCCAAGATTTGATTTTGGAATGAAGTATGATTTATCTTTTGATTTAACCATTTCAACAATTCATGATTCCTCTCCTTAGCCAACAAATGCACTAAGGTGGACTTAGCGGATCAATTGTGATATGGTTCCATAATCACTAAGATAATCATAAAACAAGATACACAAGTACTCTCCCATCTATTCAGATTGGAGAAACTTTAATCTTCCTGCCTTATTTGATTCTTCTTATTCATTCTGCCATATATTGAAACTTTTCCAATGTTTCAGCATTACACTTAAACTTGTAAGCATAATCATATTTACTAAACTTTAGTAAATCATAACGAATAATCTTATCAACCTTTGTGGTGGACCTGACTAGTGCACAACCTAATGTACCCGATCCTTTAGTCCTTCGCTTGACTCACATGTGAATGTGAACAAGGAATTAGTCTTAATTTACCAAAGATGAAAAATCTCATTCATCACACAATACAACTTGCATGATTCCAAGTTTCTATCCAACTGAAACTTGGGTGATGAGAATTTTTCCTTATTTGATAAATTATAACACTACCACAAACGAAAGAATCAAATTCATTTTCCAATATTGCTTATCAATGGAAACATATAAACAACAAATTTTCACAAATGCCTTTGTAAGGATACTTAAAATAAATAAAATCAAAACTTTTTTATTTATTTTAAAACTTGCGGAAAAACTTATCCTTACAATACAAATTCATATGAAAACTTTGTTGTTATCTATTCCTAAGCAATATCTCATAACTCTTATGCAGTGGCTCAAAATTCTGGTCATCGAACCATGCGATCAGAATCAGCACACTTTTTTCTTTAAGCTTCCTTTAATTCTTCAAAAACATCAAATGTAATTACATTACATCTTGTATTAAGAATCTCCAAAAGAGACTTAATAGATTTAGATAATGGAATTTACCTGAAGTAGAGTCAAACTTTTGACATTACCATCCTTATGAGGTTTCAAGTAAATTCGGCAGCTTCGCAACCAATGCCCCTTTCCTTTGGCAATAGGCACATATGGACTCTTTAGGAATGGTACATGGGACTATCTCAGACTTAGCCTTTCTCTTTACCATTTGGTCAACCGAGTTGACTATGGCCGATCCCTTTCCATTGGGAAGTGAAAGTTTTTCTGGATTTCTAGTGTCACCATTGTCAATGTCCATGAAGTTTTGGGAAGTCGATCTTCTAATCAAATTTGCTTTACCAGTGTTCCAAATAATTGTTGATTCAGCATCACTAAGCAAATAGATAAGATGTCGTGATCTGTCATCAGGGAGTGACTGAAGAACCAAGTCAACAGCCAGCTACCTCGAGACTTCGACACCCGACTCTCCCGGCTTGTCAATATGTGACTTAATCTCCAAGACCTAAGCACATATAGACTTTGTCTGCCAATAGGGATTGAGTGACTTAGAACTTATCAAGTCTTGAAACTTGTGGGATAGGGAGATTTATTGGAGGAGGTGGAGGAAATGAAGTATGATTTCCAGTTCCATTAGTGCTCAATAAAGGGATTAGTCTTTCACCTTGATTGACTTTTGGGATATCATCTTCATTAGGAAGCTTGTTCCTAAAGATATGGGAAGACCATAGTTGTCTAAACTAGACATCTATAAGGGAGAAATGCAAGTTAGTTGATTTAAAGTTCTTAATATAACACCCAATATGAAATATTAAGGCTATCCAACAACCTATTTATAACTGGAAGAAGGATGCCGTAATCCGAGTTATAAAATAGTTGATGGTAGGTAAATGACGACTTACCAATTTCCACCATGAAAAACAAAATATAATTAAGTTTTAGTTGGATTTGAAACTCCTAGATCTTTTGAGATACATTGAACTTTCAATGGCATGTTTGAATCTCGATTGTGCCCTCTCAACTTTGTGACTGGGATGCCGAGGATCACAAACAAGGTGTGAATAACCATGCAAATTGAGTTGGTACCCTTAACTTTATCACCTAATCGATGTGCCGGTTAGCCACACAGCTCCACCGATCTATAATAAGGCCAAGTTACCCTTTGCCACTCTTACTAGTCCTTATTAGCGTGCCGGTTAACCACACACGCTCCACTAATCGACTTGGTAAGGTACAAAGTGTAATTTCATGGGTTAGCACCTATTTTACATTTTCCTAAGTAACTAAGATTGGGAATTTATAAGTGTTTAGTTACTTAGTATTTTTCATTATACTTTTAATGAAGGGAGAATTATAGTCCTTTCTTACCCGTTCGGCTAATGACCCTCCACCAGTCAAGGAAGCGGTGGGTGAGAATGGACACCCATTAAACTGCCATTTTATAGGCAGTAACCTTATACCCCCCCCCCCCCTTATAAACCGACTTCGTGAATGAGGCCTACTAATGGTAAGATTGACTTTATCTTATACATATCTATATAATTAAAATTATAATAAAAGTATAAGGGTGTATTTTAAACATTTAAAATACTTGGTGGTTTAATCTATCAATTAAACTATACTCTTAATTTAATTAAACTTAAACCATGTCTTTATGGAATTATTAACTCTTTTAATTAAACACTTTAATTAATTTAATGAAGTCCATAAAGTTTGAATTTTAACTTTCAAAATTGTAGAGCTTGGAATTAAAGCATTAATGTGTGTGAGACTTTACAAATTCCAAAACTTGAGGGCAAGTTTTTGAAACTATTCAAAACCTTTCATTTCATAACTTATGAGTTTAATGGTTCATTACAATGAAGACTCTTCATTTTTATGTACCCTATTATTCTTTAATAACACTTTTAAAGAAGTGACTCTTAAACATCCATAACTTAAAGACAAGTTATGGAGTCATAAAACAGTTTAATGAAAAAGACTCTTCATTTTTATGCAACCTATGACACTTTTATGATTTTTAAGATTCATAAATGTGACCTTTTATGTAACTTGAGGACAAGTTACAAAAACACATTTTATGAACTAACTCTAGATTAATTTGGATTGAAAACAACTAAAACACAAATTTTTTTTCATTAATCTAAACTAACTCATAAATCAAGGAAACATAAAATTCTTGGTAATCCATAATTTGAGGACAAGTTATGGACTCCATACAATTTCGTTGAGATCAAGAATTATACTAACAAACAATTTGCACATAATTCCTATGATCTACCAAAACTTATAAGCATGAACATTCATAATCAACAATTTTCAAGAATTACATAAACATATATAAACTTGAAACTTCGATTATAGCATTGAAATTGGTTTAACACAATCATTACCACATTAAAAACAGGTTTTATAAGTCCAAAACAGTCAAAGGTAATGATTCTAGACCAATTCCAGCACCAAAACTCGAAGATATGCTGTTTGGGGGTCCAACTCGTCGAGTGCATGAACCAACTCGGCGAGTTGGATGCATTTTGCCTTGGACTCGTCGAGTCCCTTCATGGACTCGTTGATTCCCCTGTCCTGACAGCACAAAACTTTGATTTTCAAGCAGTATAAGCAAGTATAACAAGAAAACAAGCCTAGGCTCTGATACCACTGTTGGGTTTTGAGCATTCTAACACTCCTATGGTGTACATGCAACCCTAAATACCTTGGATCTATGTTTTCTCTATTATACATGCAAATATCAATTTTCCAAGGTATTGTTCTAACTAGCATAATATAAAGTAAACATAATATAAAATCTAGTAGAATTACATACCTCTTGTTTGGTGCTTGATTCCATGTAGCTCAAGAGCCTAGTGCCCCAAGTGTGACACCTCAAATAGTTCACACAACATCATGAACACTTGGAATAACTTGAGAGAAAGTAGAACACTTCTAAAAATCGGTTTGCCCTCCACACATAGACTTAGTGGCCGATTTTGACAAGAATGATATGTATATATAGTGTGACACAACTAGGGTAAACCCTAATTGTCATGACTTTCCATTTCCTTGAATCCATGGGTTCAAATACACCATGGAGCATCCATGGAGCATCCTATGGGTTTTAGCCCAACTTGATAATCCATGGAGTATTAGCCCACTATATAAGTATGGATGAATTACACAATCAACCCATGTATTTAATTAGTCTTCTTTTGATCACTTAATTAATTCTAGATTAATTCTTGATCAATACTAATTAAATAATCTTATTAATATATTAGAACTTATAATATATTAATAAACCTTAAGTGTTATTTCTCTCATTTTAGTCTATCCAAATGCATGATGCCATGCAACCCAAATAGACCATGCCGGGTCGGGTCAAGTATATACCAATTATAGTTATGGACTTAGACACTAATCCAACATATATATATATATATATATATATATATATATATATATATATATATATATATATGTACGTATAAGAGTAAGTCAGTCTTACCGTTAGTAGGCCTCATTCACGAAGCCGGTCTATAAGAGGGGTATCAGGTTGTTGCCTATAAAATGGCAGTTTAATGGGTGTCCACTCTCACCCACCGCTTCCTTGACTGGTGGAGGGTCGTTAGCCGAATTGGTAGGACAAGGACTATAATTCTCATTAAAAGTATGATGAAAAATAAAGTAACTAAATGTTTTATAAATTCACAATCTTAGTTACTTTAGGAAAATGTGAATAAGGTGTTAACCCATGAAATTACACTTTGCACCTTGATTAAGTCGTTAGTGGATCATGTATGGTTAACCGGCACACTAACCTGGACTTAACAAGGTAGGCAAAGGGTAACTTAATGTTTATCATAGTATCGATGGAGCATGTGTGGTTAACCGGAACATCGATTGAGGGGTAAATATTAAGGGTACCAAGTATATTTGCATGGTTTTTCACACCTTGTTTTGTGATCCTCGGCATCCCAGTCACAAAACTTGAAGGGCACACTCGAGATTGAAACATGCCATTGAAGAAATTTCAATGAATCTCAAAGAATCTAGGAGTTTCTAAACTAATTAAAACCTAATTAAATATTTCGTTTTTCATGGTGGAAATTGGTGAATCGTCATTCACCTACCTTCAAATATTTTATAGTCTGGATTACGGCATCCCTCTTCTAAGTTATAAAATATTGTGTTGGGTCCTAGCCTTAGTATTTCATATTGGGTGTTATATTAAGGACTTTAAATCAACTATATTGAATATCTCCCACAAGATGTCTGGTTCAGACAATTATGATCTTCCCAAAAACTCTTAAAGATGATGTCCCGAAAATCATTCTTCCCTCCCTCCACCTCCTCCAATTATTCTCCCAAACCCACAAGTTCTTGAATAGTTCAAAGTCACTCAATCCCTATTGGCAAGCAAGGTCTATATGTGCTCACATATTGGAGATAAAGTGACATATTGACAAGCCGGGAGAGTTGGGTGTCAAAGTCTTGAGAAAGTTGGTTGTTCAATAACTCTAAGTCACACAGTGAGTTCCTTTGGGACTACTATGTAACAGACTATGACATGACCCTAATGATCTTATCTATTTGCTTGGTGTTGATGAATCGACAATGATTTGGATCTCTGGTAAAGCAAATTTGATTAGTAGATCAACTTCCTAAACTACCATGGACATTGACAATTGGTAACATTGGATATCCAGAAAAGCCTTTTCTTCCCAATGGAAAGGGATCGGCCATAGTCAACTCGGTTGATCAAATGGTAAAGAGAAAGGCTAAGTCTGAGATAGTCATGTGTGCCATTCCCAAAGGGTCCATATGCTTCTATTGGCAAAGGAAGGGGCATTGGTTGCGAAGCTGCCTTAACTACCTGAAAGATCTTAGAGAATGTCAAGTCAAAAGTTTGACTTTGCTTCAGGTAAGGCCACTATCTAAGTCTATTAAGTTCCTATTTGGAGATTCTTATTACATGATGTGACTGGGTCACATGTTGAAGTTTTAAGAATCAAAGAAAAGAGAGGAAGCTTAAAGAAGAGTAAGTTGATTCTGATCGCGAAGATGGATTTCGACCACATGGTTTGGTGATCAGAATTTTTGAGCTGCTGCTTAAGAGTTGTGATAGATTGCTTAGATAACAAAGTAGTTTTCATATGCATTTGCATTGTAAGGGTAAGTTTTTTTTCAAGTTTTAAAATAAAAGAAAATGTTTGATTTTATTTATTTTAAGTATCCTTACAATGGCATTTGTGAAAATTTGTTGTTTATATGATTCCATTGATAGCAACATTGGAAAATGGATTTCATTCAGTCGTTTTTGGTAGTGTCATAATTTACCAAATAAGGAAAGATTCTCATCGACCAAGCTTCAGTTGGAAAGAAACTTGGAATCATGCAGGTTGTATTGTATGATGAATGAGAATTTTCATCTTTGGAAAATTAAGACTAGTTCCTTGTTCACATGTATATGTGAGTCAAGTGAAGGACTAAGGGATCGAGTACACATTCTTGTGCACTGATTAAGTCCACCACAAAAAGATCGATAAGACTATTTGCCATGATTTACTAAAGTCTAGTAAATATGGTTATACTTACTAGTTTGAGTATAATTCTGAAACATTGGAAAAGTTTCAATGTATGGCAGGACGAATGAGAAGAATCAAATTAGGTAGAAAGATAAAAGTTTCTCAAATCTAAAAAGATGGGAGAGTACTTTAGTATCATATTTTGAGATCATCTTAATGGTTTAGAAATCATATCACAATTAGTCCTCTAAGGACATCTTAGTGCATTTCTATGGCTAAGAAGAGGAATCGTGAATTGTTGAAATGGTTAAATCAAGAAGATGAGTCATACTTCGTTCCAGAACAATTCTTAGATTCATACTCCAAGATTGTAACTTGAGTGACATATATTAAAGAAAGGTTTATAACATTTGTCAAATGTAAGAGTAAAATGAGTCCTACTCTTGTACATTTGAAGTGGGTAAGTTGTGATGTTTTGGATAAAACAAAGACCAACTAAGGCCAATTGTGTGAAGTGTTTGTCTTGATAAAGAATCCGCACTATCTCTTGAATATTTGGCAAGTGAGTGTTATATGTCAAGAGGACAGTGGGAGTCTTAAAGATCTTTGAAAAAACTTCAAAGATCTATTCAAGAATAAAAACCTGTAGTTTATCACTAGTACATGACGTGAGGTTTATAACCTATCGTGTTGACATATTCCTGGTTCTATGCCCATTCCAGTTAAAGTTGGCTTTGCATATGAGTTCTGAGAGTTCTCAATTGGTTTCATAGCAACTTGGAAGCAATGGCAGGCCCTTGTGCTGCCAGGTGGCAAGAAGTTGAGACTACACAAGTTCAATCCATATGAGTTTGGATTTGTCACTATCCTTGTCTGATGATTATGGTTTTGACAAATACACATGGATAGGAACAGATACACCATAAAATCTAAATGTCATAAGGTTTCTCTCTGATTCATGAAAATGATGGTGAGGAAACACTTTCACTAAGTAGATTTTAAGTAGATAGCAATTGTGATATTTGCATTCTCAAAGTCATTATTGGAGCGTGTGTGGTTAACCAGCACACTAACATGGACTTGTGAGAAATGGCAAAGGTCTAAACAAATGAGACTATGATTTCGGCATCCCTTTTGATAGTTCTGAAATTGTTTAGACACACATGTGTGCTATCTAAGGAAAGGTGTATGATTTTGATAAAGTTTTATCAAAGCATCTCGTATCAGAAATATGAACTTTGGTAAGAAGGTCAATAAAGTATTGATTTCTAGAAGTCCAGCTGATTTCTGAGTACATGTCAAAGCTAGTGGGAGCATAAGTTTTATGCTAATAATCATCATGCAAGTGGGAGCATGATAATTATAACAATTGTTGCAAGTTAGCAATGTTAATTATAGAAAACAAAAGGTTTCAATTGGGAAAAAGTTGTTTTGCTATAATTAAGGGAGAGGAAATTATACTTCACTTCAATTCTAAAATCTTAGATTGAGGTTTTAATCATCTTTAGTCAAGGATATATATATATGAATTTTATGTTGGAATGGCTCAACACAAGGAAATTCTATATATGGGTCCATTATTTGCGTTCTAATATTTGATTATGATTACGGCATCCCTTTCATAATCGAATTATGAGAACTTGGAAAATAGAAATAGAAATATTATAGCAAAAGACTGGTCCAGTATCATGTCTTTATGTGAGACATCATGAATCATGTCCCTATATGCTTCGGATATAGGATTGATTGCATGTGCTATAATATTCATCTGTTCTAAATTTTTCCAAATGCCCAGAGCATTAAGAGGGAAAAAGTACTAGAACTTGATATGACTAATTTGATTAAGCAATTGTCGAGGAAGATCTAAGGTTTACCAAATATTGGTTGCTCAGGGACAGTTGGAAGTATAGTGTTAATTTTGGAAGGACCATATTGACATATTCTGCAGAAGAGGCAACTCTTGGTCAGGAGTGATAGTCAAAATGGGAATATGGAAATGTTCCCGTAGGTGGAAGTTATTCATTAAATCTCTGTAAGATTAGGAAACTGAATGCGTGAAGGATGTTCAAAGGAATGTGCTTTGAATTTGAGACTTCGTTTCCGTGGAATGCTCTCTGTTGGAATACTCTGTAATGTATGTTGACAAGTCTTTGTAACTAGTGTGCATAATCATTACAAGAGGATCAATGCATATAAGTTTAGAATCTAACAGATTTCAGTATATGGTAGGAATTTGGAATTCTTACATTTACGATAAGGATTTGGGATTGTGAAATGAGAATCATTGGAATTATGTTCAATCGATCTATTTCACAAAGTAGAGATCATAGAAAAACTTAGTTTGAATACTTGGTGTATGGCATAACTAATGTTTGGAAAAACATAGTATGCATACTTGGTGTATGGCACGACTAGTGTTTAGAAAAAACCATAGTGTACATGCTTGGAGCATGGGACAACTATTGGTTTAATTCTAGTATAAAGTTGATAGTTTGAAATAGTATGCAATGGATAATGTGTAATCAATATGGTGATAAATAAAAGATGTTTTATTTATATTCATAAGTTCTGAGACCATATTTGATTCGATTATTCTTGTGTTTCACGTTGCATGTTTTGACTTCTAGAATAACTAGGTCATTCTTCCCGAATGACTAAGTTATTCAAACCATCCACAGTTGGTCATATGTTGGAAGTAGATATGAATCAAGACTGTCATGAAGTTGGATTGTAGATGTCCAAGGTATGGGACATAACAAGAGTTGTTGCAACATTCATGAGTGCCCATAAGTTCTGAGTATTGGATTCAACCCACGCTCGCTGGTATCACTTCATGGAATGTATCTCGAGTAATCGCGAGACGGTAATATCATATAAGTCTTCAAACCTAGAGATATGACTTGTTGCCTATGAGTTGGTTATACATTGATTGTACGAAAACGCATTGGTAACTCGATGCTATAAAATGTGCCTTTGTGTATGATTCAACAAGTAGTAGAACAAGCATATGAGTCGAAGTTTATCTGTTCCTTCTTGGATTAGAAGCGATATCTGGGCCCCTCGATGATTTTATGTTGACCCAAGTAGTAGAACTAAGTTGATGTGTTCAAATAAGTTCTATGTCAAACAAATCGGAAATCGGGAAACAAACTGCTGGACAATAAGTAAGACATTGTTCCATGTATTTGTCCGGCTGATATCTAGAACAGAGGATTATATTATCACTTATCTTAAATGGCGTATCATCATCATCTGAGTTCCGCGAGACCTTGAAAGAGCTATGATTGCTGATCGGTTCCTGAAGTCATTCTTGCAGTTATAGTTATTAGACTTATCCAAGTGGGAGACTGTTGGATTAGGTGTCTAAGTTCATAACTATTCCTGGAATGTATTTGACCCACTTGGCATGGTCCATTTGGGTTGCATGGCATTGCAACACTTGGATAGACTAAATGAGAGAAAGGACACTTAAGGTTTATTAATATATTATAACTTCTAATATATTAATAATATTATTTAATTAGTATTGATCAAAGAATTAATTTGGAATTAATTAAGTGATCAAAATGAGACTAATTAAATATATGGGGTTGATTGTGTAAATCATCTATTCTTGTATAGTGGGCTAATGATCCATCGTTTGTATGGATTGGGTTAAAACCCATAAGGTGCTCCATGGATAATCCATGGAGGTTACAAACCCATGGATCATGGAATATGGAAAGCCATGACAATTAGGGTTTACATGGTGTAACCCTACTTGTGCCACAACTATATAAAGAACCCTATGCAAGCAAAATTGGCAATATGACTACTACTTGTACAAGAAAGAGGGCAAGCCGATTTTGAGGTGTAAGTGAACTTCTCTCAAGGTCATTCCAAGTGTTGTGGTGTTGTGTGAGACATTTGAGGCATCACAATTGAGGTTCTAGGTTCACAAGGTTCTCAAGGAATCTATACCACAAAAGGTATGTTCTTCTTCTAGCATTTATTTTTAAAAGTTCTCTATGCTATGCTAGATAGTTGAAGAACCTTGGAAAATCAATTTTGCATGTATCTTAGTAAAACATAGATCCAAGGTTTCTAGGGTTGAATGTACACCATAGGAGTGTTAGAATGCTCAAAACCCAACATAAAGTTGTTACCTTGGCTTTTTATTACTTAGATATTCATCTAGGGTAGTATTGTGTCATTCTTGGCCATATTGAATTCATTTTTGGGATTTGAGTATATCAGGAAGTTATGACTTCAGATCTAGGCACTCATGGACTTATGAGACTTAAAGTTGTTAGCTTTATCAAGCCTTGGCCCTTCCCCATGCCCTAGATCTCTTCACTACAAGAAAAACGTGATTTTGCTAGGGAAGGAATCATTTGCTAAAAGATGAAATTCCGTTGCAAGTGACGATTAGCGACGGAATTTGCAACGACCTATTTCCGTCCCAAAAAACGCCGTAGCGAGGGTTTGCAACGGAAAAGATAATTCCATCACAAATGTGACAACTCACTGAGATATGTAGTAAGTGGTATTCCGTCGTGTATTCCGTAGTAGGATTCCATCGCACAATCTATGGTAGTTATTCCATTACAAATTTCGTGGGGGTGATTCCCTAGAAAATTATGTGGTGGTGATTCCCTAGCAAATTCCGTGGTGTTCATTCCCTACCAAATTTTGTGGTGATGAATCCATAGAAAATTTCGTGGTGGTGATTCCCTAGGAAATTCCGTGGTGGTCATTCCCTAGTAAATTCCATGGTGGTCATTGTTGGGTTTTGAGCATTCTAACACTTCCTAAGTGTACATGCAACCCTAATCAACCTTGGATCTATGTTTGTCTAAGGTACATGCAAAATATTATTTTCCAAGGTTTATAACCTATCTAGCATGGCATGGGGTACTTTTAAACATAAAAGAACTAGATGAATTACATACCTTTTGTTGATTGTTGATTCCTTGGAGTTTGAGAGCCAAGCACCAATAATGTGAATGCCTCAAATGGAAATCACAAATCACCACAAACTTGGAAAATGTATGAGAGAGTATACTAACTCTTAGATTTCGGCCACCACTATCACACACACACTTGGGGGTTTTTCATGCAACATAAGCTTGTTTATAGAGTGTGCATGGTTAGGGTGAAACCCTAATAACCCATGTCTTTTCCTCTTCCAAGGATCCATGGGTTAAAAGCTCCATGGATCATCCATGGACTTCCATATAAGCTTAGCCCATTAACAAATGAGCATTAGCCCACACCATATAAATACAATAGCCCATGATTTAATTAGTCTTCCTTTTTAATCACTAAATCAATTCATAATTAATTCAAGATTAAAACTAATTAAATAACATGACTTTATATTAATATATTATAACTTATAATATATTAATAAATCGTAAGTATACAATTCTCATAAAATTATCCATAAACAGTTTGGGTGAAGTGCAACCCAAATGGACCATGCCGGGTCGGGTCAAGTATATACCAAATAAGTTATGGACTTAGACACCTTATGCAACAGTCATTCCCTAGTACATTCCGTGGTGGTGATTCCGTAGCAAATTCCGTCATGCTGAATCCCTAGCAAATTTCGTCTGATGATCTCCTAGCAAATTCTGTGGTCATGAATCCCTAGCAAATTCTGTGGTCATGAATCCCTAGCAAATTCCGTTTGATCACTTCCTAGCAAATTCTGTGGTCATGAATCCCTAGCAATTTTAGTGGTGTATATATTATATACCAGATTCAATATGGACAGATGGATAAATGATTTATAAATTATATCCAAATAATTTTGTAGTAACATATGAAAAACAAAAAAATACAAAAAAATCATAACCATTATATCATAAAATAACAAAATAATTATTTATTATATGGAAAAAAGAAAGTTGCTACTCTAAAATACATAATCTTCATTAAACATTTATCAACCTACTACTCTTGTTGTTTTGTAAAGACATTAATAAGATGCAATGTCGTTTGAAGTTGTTTTTCAAGATAGTCGACCCTTGTTTTGTTTTCCTCTTGTTGGGCGTTCATCATTTCTTTAAGATCTTCATTTTGTTGTTTTTGTTTAGCAACAAGCTCCCTCATTTCTTCTATTTCTCATTTTTTTTCAGAATGTAAGATACATCCGTTTTACCATTCCTATTGGGAACCACCTTTGCAAAAGAGTCTAATCCATAAAGTCTTCTTTTTTTTTTATCATGACTACCAACAACAACATAAAATAGCTTGTCCTCCTCAAATTCAACACCTTCAGCTTCCAACTCTTCCCGTTTTTCTGTATAGGCCGCCTACAAAATGAAAATATTATAAGTTAAAAGATATCAAATTTAGGAATGATATTATGGAGTAGCTACAATATAAAAGTTAATTTAAACTGAAATGAATATTACATGAATTTGTGTATCTTTTTCATTTGTGAAAGTGACTCCATCATGATTCTTAGTGTGTGTATACAGGAACAATTCACTATGGGGTGGCTCACGTCCTAATTTCCTCTTCTGCATAAATACCATATAAAAAGTCAAATATACAGATAAACATATGCAAACATTGATACGATGTACCATTTAAAAAATTACCAAATCAGAAGCTATCTTCAAATGACATGTGGATCCAGCGTTATGTGTAGGTTTTGCTACTCCATCAGCCACACCGTTACACCTATTTTTCTTGTTCTGGCCATATTTTAGCTTGTATTCGATTTTAATTGTCAAGAGTTCCAGACTTCCTGTGGAATATGAGCTGGTTTAAAGCCATTTTTGTTTCTTTTTGGGCTCCTCATGTTGAAGAGATATTGACCATAACTTTTACCGCTTTCCTTGCCCAAGCTTGCCTCACCAGCGAGTCTATTGTTTCATCCCAACAACATTTTTTCTGCACATTAACAATATAAACATAAGTTGAAGTGTAAATGTTTACCAAACAACAGTTTATCACTTATATTTAATTACCTGAAACTCCTTCCAATATAATTCATGCATTTCTTTGCTTACTTGTGCCCAAGCGTACCTTTCTGGATCTACTCTTTGTTTAAAGGACTGACTAATAAAGTGTGCACAAGGGCCTGGTGGCATTAGCCTGCAAGTAATGATGTGATGTGTTAACTTATGAATTGATATGTAGGTGTAAACCAAAATTTAATACATAGAAAAAGTTGTAATTAAGATTTGATTGGTAACTCATGTGTTTTTCCAAACATGAACATTTAAACGTCCACCTGGTCCATAATATTCAGAGGAATTGTTTTCACCTTCTACACTTTCCACTACAAATCCATTCATGGTTGGTTATGATGGTGATGGGGTAGATTCTGGGATAGGTGTTGTTGATGGGTTATATTCTGGGGTAGGTGTTGGGCTAGATGTATATGTTGAGGATGTGGTAGTTCCTTTACTTAAGGAGGGTGTGGTAGTTATTGTAGTTGTGGAGGATGGTTGTGTAGATGCAGGTTTTGAGGTTGTGGTAGTAGATATAGGTGTTGATGATGTGGTAGTGGGTGTTGGTGTTGAGGATGGTTTAGATGATGTAGGTGTTGAAGTTTTGCTTATTGATGTTAGTGTTGACGATTGTATTGTTCCAGTTTCTGAAGTTTTAAATGTTTTTACTAAGGAGGGTGTGGATGTTGTAAGTGATGCCGAGGAAGTAGTAGTCATGGGTGATTTTAATGATATAGGTTTAGAGGTTTTGTTGGTAGATATTATAGGTGCTTTGGATGTGGTTGTTGGTATTGGGAAGTCGATTTCTTCATCTTGTAACTTTCTGTTTACGAATTTTGCAGCAGAAATCCTGTTGCGTTTCATAACTTGTGGTGCAATTAATTTAGTTGGCTTCACACCAGATGCTCCTTTTTCTTTCGAGGTCGACATCTTTCCGACACAAACAATAAAAATAAATTATATATAAAGGCATTACTTTGCATGCAAACTATTGAATACAATCAAAACCAATTTACATGAAGATGATCAGAGAACAAAAAATGATCGATCATCACGACAACAGTAAATTAAATAAAAATAAATTTTAGATGAGTGACAACCTATATCGCCAAAGTCAGTGCACAAACGTATAATGAATAAAGATTTCGATCAATTAGCCATCAGAGATGATGATTACAGGAAATGTAAACCCTATTTCTAATCGGTAAACTTACCCTAATATGCAGCATAAACGTGTGTAGGTTGGAGTCAAACGAATTGTGAAATACTTTGAACCTCCGCTAATAAAAAAATCGAACTATGCTAATTACCGCTAAATATTTAGTAATTCACATTTATTTAAAGTAGTTACAAATTGATAGATAGGGTATATACATATAAATAATGTCAAGAAAGAACATAGACTAATGATGTCTTCATAGTATAATTTTAACTTAAAATTATATATGAGGACTAAACATTAATAAACTATACATCTTTATGCTTTTCTGTTTAAACCGAAATTTATATACAAAAGACGTACGGGTCATGTCAATATATATCGTAGTGGCTTATGGTGTCCATGGTATGCCCATGGATGACATATGGATGACATATGGGTCATTGGTCAACATTGTATTGGCTTATGGTGTCCAAGGATGACATATGGGCCATGGGTCGACATGGTAGTGGCTTATTGCGTAAGTGTATGACATATTGTTGAGTGGTCGATATGGTAATGGCCTATGGTGTCCATGGATGACATATGGGACATTGGTCAACATGGTAGTGGCTTATTGTGTCCATGGATGAAATATGGGCCATTGGTTGACAGGGTAGTTGCTTATTGTGTCCATAGATGACATATGGTTGATTGGTCCACATGGTAATGGCTTATGGTTGACATATGGATGAAGACAACAGTTGTCCCATGCTCCTAGCATGTACACTTTGTTTTTCTAAACAATAGTTATTCCATACTCCAACTATGCACACTATGTTTGTGTATGATCTTTACTTTGTGAAATAGATCATTTGAACATGATTCCAATGATGCTCATTTCACAATCCCAAATCCTTATTGTAAATGTAAAAATTCCTAATTCCTACCATTTACCAAAAAAACTGTTAGATTTTAAACTTTTATGCAATGTTCCTCTTGTAATGATTATGCACAAAGTCACAAAACTTGTCAACAGTCATTATAGAGTATTCCAAAGGAGATCAACTCCATGGAAACGAAGTCTCATATTCAAAGTACATTGCTTTGGACATCCTTCTTGCACTAAGGTTTTCTAATCTTACACAGATTGAATAACTTCCACCTATGGAGAAATTTCCATAGTCCCATTTTGACTATCACTTCCGAACAAGAGTTACCTCTTTTCAGAATATGTCAATATGGTCCTTTCCAACAATTTATATCCTACTTCCAACTGTCCCCGAGCAACCAATCTTTGGAGAACCTTATATTGTCCTCGACAATTGGTTAATCACTTTAGTCATATCCAATTCTAGACTTTTCCCTTCTTAATGCCCTAAGCATTTGGAAAATTTAGAAAGGATAAATATTATAGCACATGAAATCGATCCTATATCCGAAGCATATGGGACACGATTCATGATGTCTCACATAAAGACATGATACTAGACCAGTCTTTTGCTACAATAAGGATGAATATTATAGCACATGAAATCGATCCTATATCTGAAGTATATGGAACACGATTCATGATGTCTCACATAAAGACATGATACTAGACCAGTCTTTTGCTACAATATTTCTTATTTGCCATGTTTTCAAAATTTAACTATGAAGAGGGATGCCGTAATCATAATCGAATTTTGATAACGCAATATATATAGAATTTCTTTAAGTTGAACCATTCCAACATAAAATACATATATATATCCTTGACTAACGATGATTAAAAACTCAATCTAAGCTTTTAGAATTGAAATGAAGTATAATTTCCTCTCCCTTAATTATAGCAAAACAACTTTTCAACCCCTACAACTTTACGAATTGAAACTTTTGGTTTTCTATAATTAACATTGCTAACTTGCAACACTAAACATAATAATCATGCTCCCACTAACATGATGATTATCAGCATAACACTTATGCTCCCACTAGCTCTGACATATTTCCATAAATCAGCTGGACTCTTGAAATTTAGATTCGTACACCCTTTCTTAGATAGCTCACATGTGTGTCTAAACAATTTCCAGAACTATGAAAAGGGATGCCGTAATCATAGTCTTAATTGTTTAGACCTTTGCCATTTCTCACAAGTCCATGTTAGTGTGCCGGTTAACCACACATGCTCCACTAACGACTTTGAAAACATCACAATTGTTATCTACTTAAAATCTTCTTAGTGAAAGCATTTCCTCACCATCATTTTCATGAATCGAAGAGAAGCCTTATGACACTTAGATTTTATAGTGTATGAGTTTCTATCCATGTGAATTTGTCAAAACCATAATCACAAGACAAGGTTAGTGACAAATTAGCCTTACATGGATTGAACTTGTTCAATCTTAATTTCTTGTCACCTGGTAGCACAAGGCCCACCAATGCTTCCAAGCTGTTATGCACACAGTTTAGAACTAACAAAACTCATATGCATAGTCAACTTAATAGGAACAAACACAGAAACAAGAATTATGTCAACTTAATAGGTTGCAAACCTTAAGTCGTGTGCTAGTGATAAAACTCAGGTTTTACTCTTGATATCTTGAAATCCTTTCAGGATCTTAAAGACTCCCACTGTCCTCTTGACATATAAGTTTCCCTAGTCAAGGACCATTCCTTGACAAAACAAATATTCAAGGAATAGTGTGGACTCTTATCAAGATAAACACTTCACACAATTGGTCTTAGTTGGTCTTTGTCTTATCCAAGACATCACAACTTACCAATTTCAAATGTACAGGAGTAGAAAACATTTTACACCACATTTGATAAGTGTTTTAAACCTTACTTTATGTCACTCAATGTTACAATCTTGGAGTATGACTCTAAGAGTTGTTTTTGGAACGAAGTATGATCCATCTTCTTGATTTTAACCATTCCAACAATTCACGACCCCTCATCTTAGTCATAACAATGCACTAAGATGTCCTTAGAGTATGAATTTGTGATATGGTTTCATAATCATTAAGATGATCATAAAACATGATACTAAAGTACTCTCCCATCTTTTCAGATTTGAGAAACTTTTTATCTCTCTGCCAAATTTGATTATTCTCATCTGTTCTGCCATACATTGAAACTTTTCCAATGTTACAGAATTATACTTATCCTTATAAGTATAACCATATTTACTAATCTGTACTAAATCATGACGAATCGATCTTTGTGGTGGACCTTGACCAGCACACACCCAGTGTGCCTAACTCCTTAGTCCTTCAATTGGCTCACATATGCATGTGATCAATGAATTAGTCTCAATTTTACAAAGATGAGAATTCTCATTCATCATACAATACAACTTGTATGATTCCAAGTTTCTGTCTAACTGAAGCTTGGGTGATGAGAACCTTTCCTCATTTGGTAAATTCAGACACTACCACAAATGAGAGAATCAAACTCATATTTCCAATATTGCTAGAAACATACAAACATCAATTTTCCATAAATGCCATTGTAAGGGGATATAATATAAAATAAACTAAACAAAACTTTTATTTCTGTATAAAATGCGGAAAAATATTCCTTACAATGCATCTTCAAATGAAAACTATGCTATTACATATTTCCTAGCAATCTATCACAACCTTTAAGTAGTAGCTCAAAAATCCGATCCTCGAACCATGCGATAGAAATCCATCTTCGTGATCAGATTCAGCACACTCTTCTTTTAACCTTCCTTTTGCTCGATCCTGCTAAACATCAAGATGCAACCTAGTCACATCATGTAATAAGAATCAACAATTAGGAACTTTAACAAAGTTAGATAGTGGACTTACCTGAAGCCGAGTCAAACATTTTGTCTCTACTTGCTTTCAAATATTTCAGGTATTCAGGGCAGCTTCGCTTCCAATGTCCCTTCTCATGACAATATAAACATATAGACTCTTTGGGAATGGTACACGAGACAATCACAGACTTAGCCTTTCCCTTTACCTTTTGGTCAACCGGGTTGACCAAGGCCGATCCCTTTCCATTGGGACGAGAAAGCTTTTCTGGACTTCCAATGTTACCATTGTCCATGTCCATGGAAGTTTGAGAATTAGACCTTCCATCAATATTTGCTTGACCATTGCGCCAAATCATTGCTGATTCAGCAGCAACAAGCAAATAAGAAAGACCTATTAGGGTTATGTCAGGATCTGTCATATGGTAGTGTTTAATAAACTCACCATACGACACAGGAAGTGACTGAAGAACCCAGTCAACATCGAACTTCCTTGAAATAACAGCACCCAACATTCTCAACCTGTAATTGTGTGACTTCATTCCTAAGACATGAGTGCACACAGGTCTTCCATCTTTATGTTTCGTTTCTAGTAGAGCTTGAGTGACCTTGAACCTTTCAAGTCTTCGGGCTTGTGGGTCAGGGAGAATAAATGGAGGAGGTGGAGGGAGTGAAGCATGATGTTGAGGGACATCATCTTCAAGAGGAAAGCTTGTTCCAAGTGATTTGGGAAGATCATAGTTGTCTGAACCAGACATCTACAATGGGAGAAAATCAAGTTAGTTGATTCAAGTCCTTAATATAACACCCAATATGAAATATTAAGGCTAGGACCCAACACAATATTTTATAACTTGGAAGAGGGATGCCGTAATCCAAGCTATAAAATATTTGAAGGTAGGCGAATGACGATTCACCAATTTCCACCATGAAAAACGAAATAATTTATTAGGTTTTAATTGGATTTGAAACTCCTAGATCTTTTGAGATTCATTGAACTTTTCAATGGCATGTTTCAATCTCGATTGTGCCCTCTCAAGTTTTGTGACTGGGATGCCGAGGATCACAAAACAAGGTGTGAATAACCATGCAAACTCACTAGGTACCCTTAATATTATCACCTAATCGATGTGCCGGTTAACCACACACGCTCCACCGATCTATGATAAACATTAAGTCACCCTTCGTGATCCTTACTAGTCCAAGTTAGTGTGTCGGTTAACCACACACGCTCCACCAACAACTTGGTAAGGTACAAAGTGTGAATTCCATGGACTAGCACCAAGTTCACATTTTTCCTAAAGTAACTAAGATTGGGAATTAAAATATTTAGTTACTTTATAATAATCATTATACTTTTAATGAGGATTTAAAGTCATTGTCCTACCCGTTCGGCTAACGACCCTCCACCGATCAAGGAAGCGGTGGGTGAGAGTGGACACCCATTAAGCTGCCATTTTATAGGCAACAACCTTATACCCCCCTTATAGACCGGCTTCGTGAATGAGGCCTACTAACGGTAGAACGACTTATTCTTATACATATATATAATAATTAACCATTAATGTTATAAATAGTATAAGTGTTGAATTTTAACTATTAAAACTCTAAGGGTTGGAATTAAAGTTTATTAAAGTGTGTGAAACTTTACAAATTCCAAAACTTGAGGGCAAGTTTTGTAACTATCCAAAACTTTTCATTTCATAACTTATGAATTAAAGGTTCATAAAAATGAAGACTCTTCATTTTTATGTAACTTATGTGTTTAAATGTGTGTTTAAAAGAAGTGACCTTTGGATATCCATAACTTGAGGACAAATTATGGACTGCATTAAAACACATAAATGATCAAGAATTAATCCAAAACAATTCAGCAAATAATTCCTATCATCTTCTAAATTCATAAGAACATGAACATGATCATCAAAGTTTCAAGAATTATATGAACACATACAAAGCATGAAATTTTGATATAAGCTATTGTAAATGGATTAGAACAACCATTACACCAACTAAAACAAGTTTTAAAACACCAAAACAGTTTAGGGTAATGTTTCTAGTCCATTTCCAGCAGCAAAAGTCGAAAATCTGCATTCTGAGGTTCCTACTCGCCGAGTGCACGAACCTACTCGGCGAGTAGGATGAGTTTAGTCATGGACTCGGCGAGTCCCCCCATGGACTCGGCGAGTTCATCATGCAGACAGCAAGAAAATCGACTTTTTCCACTATTTTGCATCAAGTATCAAACAAACAAGCCTAGGCTCTGATACCACTGTTGGGTTTTGAGCATTCTAACACTTCCTAAGTGTACATGCAACCCTAATAAACCTTGGATCTATTTTTGTCTAAGGTACATGCAAAATATTATTTTCCAAGGTTTATAACCTATCTAGCATGGCATTGGGTACTTTTAAACATAAAAGAACTAGATGAATTACATACATTTTGTTGATTGTTGATTCCTTGGAGTTTGAGAGCCAAGCACCAATAATGTGAATGCCTCAAATGGAAATCACAAATCACCACAAACTTGGAAAATGTATGAGAGAGTATACTAAGTCTTAGATTTCGGCCACCACTATCACACACACACTTGGGGGTTTTTCATGCAACATAAGCTTCTTTATATAGTGTGCATGGTTAGGGTGAAACCCTAATAACCCATGTCTTTTCCTCCTCCAAGGATCCATGGGTTAAAAGCTCCATGGATCATCCATGGACTTCCATATAAGCTTAGCCCATTAACAAATGAGCATTAGCCCACACCATATAAATACAATAGCCCATGATTTAATTAGTCTTCCTTTTTAATCACTAAATCAATTCATAATTAATTCAAGATTAAAACTAATTAAATAACATGACTTTTCATTAATATATTATAACTTATAATATATTAATAAATCGTAAGTATACAATTCTCATAAAATTATCCATAAACAGTTTGGGTGAAGTGCAACCCAAATGGACCATGCCGGGTCGGGTCAAGTATATACCAAATAAGTTATGGACTTAGACACCTTATCCAACAGTCATTCCCTAGTACATTCCGTGGTGGTGATTCCGTAGCAAATTCCGTCATGCTGAATCCCTAGCAAATTCCGTCTGATGATCTCCTAGCAAATTCTGTGGTCATGAATCCCTAGCAAATTCTGTGGTCGTGAATCCCTAGCAAATTCCGTTTGATCACTTCCTAGCAAATTCTGTGGTCATGAATCCCTAGCAATTTTAGTGGTGTATATATTATATACCAGATTCAGTATGGACCGATGGATAATTGATTTATAAATTATATCCAAATAATTTTGTAGTAACATATGAAAAACAAAAAAAAAACAAAAAAATCATAACCATCATATCATAAAATAACAAAATAATTATTTATTATATGGAAAAAAGAAAGTTGCTACTCTAAAATACATAATCTTCATTAAACATTTATCAACCTACTACTCTTGTTGTTTTGTAAAGACATTAATAAGATGCAATGTCGTTTGAAGTTGTTTTTCAAGATAGTCGACCCTTGCTTTGTTTTCCTCTTGTTGGGCGTTCATCATTTCTTTAAGATCTTCATTTTGTTGTTTTTGTTTAGCAACAAGCTCCCTCATTTCTTCTATTTCTCATTTTTTTCAGAATGTAAGATACATCCGTTTTACCATTCCTATTGGGAACCACCTTTGCAAAAGAGTCTAATCCATAAAGTCTTTTTTTTTTTATCATGACTACCAACAACAACATAAAATAGCTTGTCCTCCTCAAATTCAACACCTTCAGCTTCCAACTCTTCCCGTTTTTCTGTATAGGCCGCCTACAAAATAAAAATATTATAAGTTAAAAGATATCAAATTTAGGAATGATATTATGGAGTAGCTACAATATAAAAGTTAATTTAAACTGAAATGAATATTACATGAATTTGTCTATCTTTTTCATTTGTGAAAGTGACTCCATCATGATTCTTAGTGTGTGTATATAGGAACAATTCACTATGGGGTGGCTCACGTCCTAATTTCCTCTTCTGCATAAATACCATATAAAAAGTCAAATATACAGATAAACATATGCAAACATTAATACGATGTACCATTTAAAAAATTACCAAATCAGAAGCTATCTTCAAATGACATGTGGATCCAGCGTTATGTGTAGGTTTTGCTACTCCATCAGCCACACCGTTACACCTATTTTTCTTGTTCTGGCCATATTTTAGCTTGTATTCGATTTTAATTGTCAAGAGTTCCAGACTTCCTGTGGAATATGAGCTGGTTTAAAGCCATTTTTGTTTCTTTTTGGGCTCCTCATGTTGAAGAGATATTGACCATAACTTTTACCGCTTTCCTTGCCCAAGCTTGCCTCACCAGCGAGTCTATTGTTTCATCCCAACAACATTTTTTCTGCACATTAACAATATAAACATAAGTTGAAGTGTAAATGTTTACCAAACAACAGTTTATCACTTATATTTAATTACCTGAAACTCCTTCCAATATAATTCATGCATTTCTTTGCTTACTTGTGCCCAAGCGTACCCTTCTGGATCTACTCTTTGTTTAAAGGACTGACTAATAAAGTGTGCATAAGGGCCTGGTGGCATTAGCCTGCAAGTAATGATGTGATGTGTTAACTTATGAATTGATATGTAGGTGTAAACCAAAATTTAATACATAGAAAAAGTTGTAATTAAGATTTGATTGGTAACTCATGTGTTTTTCCAAACATGAACATTTAAACGTCCACCTGGTCCACAATATTCAGAGGAATTGTTTTCACCTTCTACACTTTCCACTACAAATCCATTCATGGTTGGTTATGATGGTGATGGGGTAGATTCTGGTATAGGTGTTGTTTATGGGGTATATTCTGGGGTAGGTGTTGGGCTAGATGTATATGTTGAGGATGTGGTAGTTCCTTTACTTAAGGAGGGTGTGGTAGTTATTGTAGTTGTGGAGGATGGTAGTGTAGATGCAGGTTTTGAGGTTGTGGTAGTAGATATAGGTGTTGATGATGTGGTAGTGGGTGTTGGTGTTGAGGATGGTTTAGATGATGTAGGTGTTGAAGTTTTGCTTATTGATGTTAGTGTTGACGATTGTATTGTTCCAGTTTCTGAAGTTTTAAATGTTTTTACTAAGGAGGGTGTGGATGTTGTAAGTGATGCCGAGGAAGTAGTAGTCATGGGTGATGTTAATGATATAGGTTTAGGGGTTTTGTTGGTAGATATTATAGGTGCTTTGGATGTGGTTGTTGGTATTGGGAAGTCGATTTCTTCATCTTGTAACTTTCTGTTTACGAATTTTGCAGCAGAAATCCTGTTACGTTTCATAACTTGTGGTGCAATGAATTTAGTTGGCTTCACACCAGATGCACCTTTTTCTTTCGAGGTCGAAATTTTTCTGACACAAACAATAAAAATAAATTATATATAAAGGCATTACTTTGCATGCAAACTATTGAATACAATCAAAACCAATTTACATGAAGATGATCAGAGAACAAAAAATGATCGATCATCACGACAACAGTAAATTAAATAAAAATAAATTTTAGATGAGTGACAACCTATATCGCCAAAGTCAGTGCACAAACGTATAATGAACAAAGATTTCGATCAATTAGCCATCAGAGATGATGATTACAGAAAATGTAAACCCTATTTCTAATCGATAAACTTACCCTAATATGCAACATAATCGTGTGTAGGTTGGAGTCAAACGAATTGTGAAATACTTTGAACCTCCGCTAATAAAAAAATCGAACTATGCTAATTACCGCTAAATATTTAGTAATTCACATTTATTTAAACTAGTTACAAATTGATAGATAGGGTATATACATATAAATAATGTCAAGAAAGAACGTAGACTAATGATGTCTTCATAGTATAATTTTAACGTAAAATTATATATGAGGACTAAACATTAATAAACTATACATCTTTATGCTTTTCTGTTTAAACCGAAATTTATATACAAAAGACGTACGGGTCATGTCAATATATATGGTAGTGGCTTATGGTGTCCATGGTATGCCCATGGATGACATATGGATAACATATGGGTCATTGGTCAACATTGTATTGGCTTATGGTGTCCGAGGATGACATATGGGCCATGGGTCGACATGGTAGTGGCTTATTGCGTAAGTGTATGATATATTGTTGAGTGGTCGACATGGTAATGGCCTATGGTGTCCATGGATGACCTATGGGCCATTGGTCAACATGGTAGTGGCTTATTGTGTCCATGGATGAAATATGGGCCATTGGTTGACAGGGTAGTTGCTTATTGTGTCCATGGATGACATATGGTTGATTGGTCCACATGGTAATGGCTTATGGTTGACATATGGATGAAGACCATTGGTCAACATAGTAGTGGCTTATGGTGTCCATGGATGACATATGGACCAATTGTCGACATGGTTGTGGCTTATTGTGTCCATGGATGACATATGAGCCATTGGTCAACATGGTAGTGGCTTAGTGTGTCCATGGATGACATATGGTTGATTGGCCCACATGGTAATGGCTTATGGTGTCCATTGTTGAGAGAAAAACTTGAGTAACACACTTGAACAAACGTTAGAACAAGTAATAATGCGGAAAGAAGTTTAACTCAGTGGATCATAAAGCTCAACAATAATAATAATTTAGGGTTAGATAGTTAGATAGTTAGGTGCAGAAATATAAGGAAATATAAATGACAACAAGTATTATATCAAGTAGACACTTAAGTTGATTCTTAACAAAGATTGCATTCAATCTTAGTTAGTTAATGTGATAAAACTTAGTGATGAAGTCACGAATGACTTGCTCCAAGGGAGATTACGATCAATGAAATAATAAGAATATTTGAAGATGAGAGAGTAATGAAGTAAGATGAGATATAGGATTCAAGAGAGGTGTTTTTCATTCAGAAAAGAGAACTCTATTTATAGAGTCTCAAGGATTACATAAGTCCTATCTGTTAAGAGTTACCACATAGGACACATTGGATAAAAGAGAGTACATTTAGAAAAACAGATAAAAGACTAAGACTAAGTGCTGATGACGATGACTACGGTTGCGGTACTTGACAGTTGATGACAAAGTGGTTGCGGATAAGAGAGAGGTTGCGGTTTGGATTAAGTTTAAGAGGGTCACTTGTATGTTTCAACAATTTCCCCCTAACTGACCTCTTCATCTTTCTTTCATTTGTCGAGCTTGAGAAACTTGATGAGAATCCACTAGAACTTCCTGACTTCCTTAAGCCACACAATTCTCCTTGAAATTTGAAACTTTACTTCAGCAGTTGTGTGTTTCGATTTGTTGACTGCAGTTTAAGTGATTTCTAATTGCTTCCGGGTCATACGATTCATGGCAGTCATTGGAATGAAGTATTTTGTTTCATCATTTAAGCGTTTGAAAATGAGTCCAAGATCTCGAAAGTTAGTTGCTCCAAGTGATCTTTCTTGAAAGCCTTCAGTCAGGTCCAGAGCTGGTTCAAGAGGAGGAAGATTGAACTTCTGAGCAAGTGTTGGGTGGATGTCTGCATCAATTCTTGCAAAGTCACACAAAGTCTCCTTTAGAAACGTACATGCCCTTTCATATGCAGTCTTCATCTTTGGGTGTTTTTCAGACTTATTCTGAAATACCTTTGCAATCAGGAAGATATCCTCTGGGTTCATGCAAGGGAAATCAGCTTGGGTTCGGATGTAGTCTGAGTTTCTTCTGGTGAGGGTATATTGGATGAATTCTACTTTCATGAATTTTCTTGGCTTGTAGTTTTTGACTGCGGTGGGTCTGTCATTTGACCAGATATTCTCGATTGTAGATCCATGCTTGGCATGGAATCTGTTAAGTCTTTCAAACTCTAGAGGCAACCTTTGATCATCTGGGAGGTTGCAGTCAAACGATTCAAACACTGTAAAGAACTTAGCATTGGGAGAGAAGGGAATGTCCCAATATCCGTCTGTTGGGGGTTCCACATAGGTGAGGTAGGGCTTGTATTCATCATATAGTAATCTTTGGATGGGATTAACCCAAGAATTGATGAGGGATTCATCCAGAGTAATGTTGAATCCGTGATCTCTCTATATTAATTCTGCAAATTTTGCTGCTCTCCAATCAGCTTTCTTCTGTTTGGTTTTGGGAGAGTCATTGGAGTTTTCAGATGACATTTATGGGGCTAAGTTTCTGAGATGGGGGGGGGATTCTCCGGATGTTGTGAAGAAAGATGTTGCTCATCTTGAATTGGAGACTGATGAGGGGAATGAATTGGGCTCTTATGAGGAGAGGGTTACGGAGAAGGTTGCGGGGAAGGAACTGTTGGATATAGTGTCTAAGTCCATAACTATATTTGGTATGTACTTGACCCAAGTCGGCATGGTCCATTTGGGTTGCATGGCATTGCAACACTTAGGTAGACTGTAATGAGAGAAAAAGGACACTTAGAGATTATTAACATATTATAAGTTCTAATATGTTAATAATATTATTTAATTAGTATTGATAAAGAATTAATTTGGTGATCAAGTTGATACTAATTAAATATATGTGGTTGATTATGTAAATCACTCATTCTTTTCTAGTGGGCTATGATCCATGGTTTATAACCCATAAGGAGCTCCATGGATAGTCCATGGGGGTTAAAAACCCATGGATCATTAGAAATGAAGAGTCATGACAATTAAGGTATACATGTGTAAAACCCTAATTGTGACACACTATAAGAGGAGCCTCATAGCTAGCAAAATCGGCTACTAGAACGATACAAGAGGGCAAAACCGATTTTGAGTGTAAGCAAGCTTCTCTCAAGTTATTCTAAGTGTTGTGGTGTTGTATGAAGCATTTGAGGCATCACATTTGGGGTGCTAGGCTCACAAAGTCATCAAGGAATTCAAGCAACAAGAAAGGTATGTTCTTCTACTAGTTTTATGTTACATGTTCCCCATGCTATGCTAGTTAGGAAGTAAACCTTGGAAAAATCAAATTTGCATGTGTATTAGAGAAAACATAGATCCAAGGTTTCTAGGGTTCCATGTACACCATAGGAGTGTTAGAATGCTCAAAAACCTTCAGTGGTATCAAAGCCTAGGCTTGTTTTCTGTATACTTGATGTAAACTGCTTGAAAAACCGAAAAAACTGCTCTCTGTTCGTCTGGACTCGCCGAGTGCAATGGGGAACTCGACGAGTCCAAGGCAAAGTTCATCCTACTCGACAAGTAGGATTATGCACTCGACGAGTAGGTGTGTGCTATGCAGTTTTCCGAGTTTTGTTGCTGGAAATGGGCTAAAATCATTACCCCAAACTATCTTGGTCTTGTAAAAATATGTTTTTAATGTGGTAATGATTATGTTAATGCATTTCAAGTGGCTATTATCAAATTTCAAAGTGTTATATGTGTTAATATAATTTCTTGAAATTGTTTGATATGAAAGTTTGTGCTTATGAGTCTTAGAAGATCATAGGAGTTATTTGTAACTTATATGGTTGATTAGTTCTTGATCTTAATGCTTAATGATGGTGTTCATAACTTGTCCTCAAGTTATAGATAACCAAAAGTCACTTTTTTAAAGTTGTCATTAAAGAATAAAGAGGTTTCATAAAATGAAGAGTCTTCATTTTTATGAACCATTAAACTAATAAGTTATGAATTGAAGAGTCTTGAAATAGTTTCAAAACTTTCCCTCAAGTTTTGGAATTTGTAAAGTCTTACACCCTAATACTTTAATTCCAAATTAAAACCTTAGAATTTCTTAAAAGTTTAAAATTCTATCCTTATACTTCTATAATATTAAGAGTTTAATTATTATATATATGTATAAGAATAAGTCAGTTTTACCGTTAGTAGGCCTCATTTACGAAGTCGGTCTATAAGGGGGGTATAAGGTCTTTAAATCCTTGACTGGTGGAGGGTCGTTAGCCGAACGGGTAGGACAAGGACTTTAATTCCTTGTTAAAAGTATAATGAAATTATAAAGTAACTATACATTATTAATTCCCAATCTTAGTTACTTTAGAAAAATGTGAAAAAGGTGCTAACCCATGAGATTACACTTTGTACCTTACCAAGTCGTTAGTGGAGCGTGAATGGTTAACCGACACACTAACAAGGACCAGTAAGAGTGGCAAAGGGTAACTTGACTTTGTTATAGATCGGTGGAGCGTGTGTGGTTAACCGGCACATCGATTAGGTAAAAAGGTTAAGGGTACCAAGTCAATTTGCATGGTTATTCACACCTTGTTTGTGATCCTCGGCATCCCAGTCACAAACTTGAGAGGGCACAATCGAGATTCAAACATGCCATTGAAAAGTTCAATGTATCTCAAAAGACCTAGGAGTTTCAAATCCAATAAAACCTAATAATAAAATATTTCGTTTTTATGGTGGAAATTGGTAAATCGTCATTTACCTACCTTCAAATATTTTATAGCTTGGATTACGGCATCCCTCTTCCAACTATAAGTAGTTTGTTGGATCCTAGCCTTGATATTTCATTTGGGTGACTTATTAAGGACTCTTTATCTAATAAAACTTGTCTTTCTTTCATTCAGATGTCTTCCAATAATGCTGGTGGCTCAAACCCTACAGGCTCCTTTTCCCTTATGAACTTGTGTGGGAAAGTCACTTTTGATGGATCCAACTTCAATGAATGGATCAGAAACATCAGAATGATTACCCGCTATGAGGACAAGGAGTATGTCCTCGACAGGGAGCTTAAGGTTGTCGATGAAGCTATTGCGACTCCTGAGGAGATTGCTGAGTACACTACCCATGAGAAAGATGCCACAAAGGTGTCTTGCATCATGTTGGCCACAATGACAGCAAAACTCCAGAAATCCTATGAAGATTTCTACCCTTTTGAAATGCAACAATATCTGATGGATAGGTACAATCAGAGTGCTCGTCAGGAGAGGTATGAAATCATTTCCTCCATGATAACAGTTAAGATGAGAGAGGGAGAATCCCTCACCGGTCACTTGCAGAAAATGCAAAGGTTCGTTGACCGATTATTGAAGCTTAATGTGGACTTCCCTGAGGAAATGGCGATTGACATCATTCTCCATTCCTTACCTCCAAGTTATGATTAGTTTCGTATGACTTATCATATGAACAAGGAGGAAGTCACACTAAGTAAACTTCAAGGACTTTTATGGACCGCTGAAAGTGGCCTTAAATCAGATGTTACTGTTGGATATAGTGTCTAAGTCCATAACTATATTTGGTATGTACTTGACCCGACCCGGCATGGTCCATTTGGGTTGCACTTCACCCGAACAATTTATGGATAATCGTTTGAGAATAGTATAAGTTATGATTTATTAATATATTATAAGTCCTAATATATTAATATAAAATCATATTATTTAATTAGTATTGATCTATAATTAATTTAGAATTAATTTAGAGATCAAAAGTATGACTAATTAAATATGGGCTCTTGTATTTATATAGTGTGGGCTAATGCTTATTTGGAATGGGCTAGGCTTGCATGGAAAGTCCATGGATACTCCATGGAGCTTTAACCCATGGATCTCATGGAAATGAAAAGACATGGGTATTAGGGTTTACATGGATGTAACCCTAATCCACCACACTATATAAAGGAGGCTTTGGTTCTTGAAATAGTACTAGTTGATGTGTGTAAACTAAGAGGGCCGATTTCAAGAAGTTTGTGACTATTCTCTCAAGTTTCCAAGTTTGTGGTGATTTGTGACTTCCATTTGAGGCATCCACATTATTGGTGCTAGGCTCTCAAACTCCAAGCAATCAACTACTACTACAAGGTAAGTAATTCTACTAGTTTTATTTGATTTAAGTACCCCATACCATGCTAGTTAGGATAAGAACCTTGGAAAAGTAATTATTTGCATGTATCTTAGTCAAACATAGATCCAAGGTTTCTAGGGTTGCATGTACACCATAGGAGTGTTAGAATGCTCAAAAACCCATCAGTGGTATCAGAGCCTGGTTTGTTTATTTGATACTTGATGCAAAAAAAAAAAAAAAAAAAAAAAAAAACTTGAAAATCGAAGTTTTGTTCAAAAGCTCGTATCAAAATTTCAAGTTTTGTATATGTACTTACGATTCTTGAAATTTTTTGATATGAACATTCATAAACATATGAGTTTAGAAGATCATAGAAATTATGTGCTAATAATTGATTAGATTAATTCTTGATCTTTATGTGTTTTAATGGAGTCCATAACTAGTTCTTAAGTTGTGGATAACCAAAAGTCACATTTATAAATAACCATTAAAACAACACATAGGTTACAAAAAATGAAGAGTCTTCATTTTTAATAACCATTAACTCATAAGTTATGAGAAATGAAAAGTCTTGAAAGTTTACAAAACTTGCCCTCAAGTTTTGGAACATGTAAAGTCATATTAAAAACTTTAGTTCCAACCCCTAGAATTTTAAAAGTTAAAATTCAACCCTTATACTTTATAATATTATAAGTTTAATAATATTTATATATGTATAAGATCAAGTCGTCTTACCGCTAGTACGCCTCATTCACGAAGCCGGTCTATAAGGGGGTATAAGATTGTTGCCTATAAAATGGCAACTTAATGGGTGTCCACTCTCACCCACCGCTTCCTTGATCGGTGGAGGGTCGTTAGCCGAACGGGTAGGACAAGGACTTATAAATTCTCATTAAAAGTATAATGATAATACTAAAGTAACTAAACTTTATTGAATTCCCAATCTTAGTTATTTTAGGAAAATGTGAATAAGGTGCTAATCCATGAAATTACACTTTACACTTTGTTTAAGCCGTTAGTGGAGCGTGTGTGGTTAACCGGCACACTAACTTGAACTTAACAAGGTAGGTAAAGGGTGACTTAATGTTTATCATAGTATCGATGGAGTGTGTGTGGTTAACCGGCACATCGATTGAGGGGTAATACATTAAGGGTACCAAGTAATTTGCATGGTTACTTCACACCTTGTTTTGTGATCCTCGGCATCCCAGTCACAAAACTTGAAGGGCATACTCGAGATTGAAACATGCCATTGAAGAAAGTTCAATGAATCTCAAAGAATCTAGGAGTTTCTAAACCAATTAAAACCTAATTAAATATTTCGTTTTTTATGGTGGAAATTGGTGAATCGTCATTCACCTACCTTCAAATATCTTATAGCTTAGATTATGGCATCCCTCTTCTAAGTTATAAAATATTGTGTTGGGTCCTAGCCTTAATATTACATTTGGGTCTTTTGTTAAGGACTATCTCTATATCTAATCTAATCTATTCCCTCTTCTTTTCAGATGTCTTCCAATAACAATTCTTCTGGCTCAAACCCTACTAGCTCCTTCTCTCTCATGAATCTTTGTGGGAGAGTCATCTTTGATGGGTCCAACTTTACAGATTGGATTAGAAACATCAGGATGGTCACTCGGTATGAGAACAAAGAATATGTTCTCGACAAGGAGCTGAAGGTACCCGAGCCAACTGCTACTCCTGAAGAGCTTGCTGAATATGAGGTACATGAAAGAGATGCTACAAAAGTGGCATGCATCATGATGGCCACCATCACAGCCGAGCTCCAAAAGTCCTATGAGGACTATTATCCTTTTGAGATGCACCAGGACTTGATGGACCGCTACCATCAAAGTGCTCGTCAAGAGCGATATGAAATAATCTCCTCCATGATAACAACCCGAATGAAGGATGGTGAACCCATCACGGGCCACATGCAGAAAATGCAAAAGGTATGTGGACCGTTTACTGAAGCTGAATGTGAACTTCCCTGAGGAGTTAGCAATAGACATCATTTTGCACTCCGTGCCATCATGTTATGATCAATTCCGCATGACATATCACATGAACAAGGAAGAAGTCACCCTCAGCAAACTTCAAGGACCCTTGAAGACCGCTGAAAGTGGTCTAAAGGGTAAGTCGGTTGTTACTACTCCTACTCCTACTCCAACTGCGGCCAATGTCTTGGCAATCGGTAATGGCAAAAGGAAGAAGAGAAAGAACCCTTCTAAGGGAATTAAGGGTAAGACCCTTGAAGGCTCCTCTTCAAGCAAAACCAAGAAAGGTTTTGTCACTCCTTCTACTAACCCTAATGAGGCTGAATGCTTCTATTGCCATGAAAAGTCGCACTGGAAGCGAAACTGCCTAAAGTACCAGCAAGATTTGAAGGATGGGAAAGTAAAGCCCAACCATGCAGGTATATACACTATATTGTCTAATAACTCGCCTCATTCTAAGTCTTGGGTCCTTGATACAGGTTGTGGTATTCACATATGTTGTGATTTGCAGGGACTAAAAAGAAGTGAGAATGTGGAGCAGGGAAAGATAAACTTGATCATGGGAAACAGGAAAGCTTCACATGTCACCAAGATAGGAGTTTATTCCTTAGTGCTAAATAGTGGGTTTACATTAGATTTGAATAAATGTTATTATTCGCCAGAAATGGCAAGAAATGTTATTTCCTTTCATGCATTGTATAAACAAGGTTTTACCATTTATTTTGATAATAATAATGGTAGTATTGATGCTTTCTTTAATAATGTTCTTTATTTTAAAGCATTACCTTGTGATGGCGTGTATGAAACTGTATCTGTTGAAGATAATCTAGGAAATAATGTATTGTGTATTAACTCTTCCACTAGCTTAGATAAAGCATCCTTATGGCATTATCGTCTTGGACATGTAAGCAAGAAACGCATAGGCCAACTCCAAAAGGATGGAGTCTTGGAGTCATTTGACCTAAAGTCAGATGATAGTTGTAAATCTTGTTTGCTTGGTAAAATGACAAAGTCACCTTTTACTGGCACTTGTGCTAGGGGTGAAGGTTTGTTGGACCTCATACACATGGATGTGTGTGGACCCTTCAGAACCGCCACAAGAGATGCTAATCGGTTCTATGTGACTTTTACTGATGATTTTAGTAGATATGGATATATCTACCTAATCAAGCATAAGTCAGAAACCTTTGAGAAATTCAAAGAGTTTAAGCAAGAAGTGGAGAATCAGTTGGGCAGGAACATTAAGATGCTTCGATCCGATCGTGGTGGTGAGTATCTTAGTACTGAGTTCCTTGAATATCTTAAGGAATGTGGGATTGTCTCACAATTGACACCTCCTAGGACACCATAGTTGAATGGTGTAGCTGAGAGGCGCAATCGGACCTTGTTGGACATGGTTCGTTCCATGATGAGTCGAGCTTCGCTACCAATCTCATTTTGGGGGTATGCCTTAGAGACTTCCGCCCATATCCTTAATCTAGTACCTACAAAGAAGGTTGCAAAAACACCTCACGAGGTGTGGACTGGAAAAGTTCCCAATCTAGACCACATCAAGATTTGGGGTTGCGAGGCTTTCGTGAGACGCGAGACTCACGATAAGCTCGAACCTCGAAGCGAAAGGTGTATTTTCATCGGCTACCCACATAAATCCTTTGGTTACATCTTCTACAGACCTAGTGATAATGTGGTCTTTGTAGCAAGAAGAGGATTCTTTCGAGAGAGAGAATTCATGAGCCAAGGACACAGTGGGAGGCAAATTGACCTTGAGGAAATTCAAGAGTCAGGTGATGAAGGAACCTCAAACCCTAGCCCTCAACCTGAGGAGGAAACTCCTGTTGAGCCGACTGAAGAATCTATACCTCTGAGGCGATCCACCAGAGTTAGGAATGCACCTGAGCATTATTATGGTTTTTCATATTACTGCAGAAGGTGAGACACTTATCAGTGATAACACACTGGTAAATCTGGATGAGCCTAACAGCTACACGGAAGCCATGGCAGGCCCTGAGGCTACCAAAT
Source organism: Lactuca virosa (assembly GCF_052849685.1). Classification (NCBI taxonomy): domain Eukaryota; kingdom Viridiplantae; phylum Streptophyta; class Magnoliopsida; order Asterales; family Asteraceae; genus Lactuca; species Lactuca virosa. The sequence continues at coordinate 283,138,778 of NC_136428.1, read as the reverse complement.
GGAAAGAGGCTATGGATAGCGAGATACAGTCCATGTATGACAATCAAGTTTGGAACCTGGTTGACAATGTACCTGATCGTAAGATAGCTGGGTGCAAATGGATCTTCAAGAAGAAGACCGACATGGATGGTAATGTACACACTTATAAGGCACGACTGGTTGCAAAGGGTTATTCTCAAACTCCGGGAGTTGATTATGATGAGACTTTTTCACCAGTGGCCAAGATTAAGTCTATTAGGGTTCTGTTAGCCATTGCTGCATTTCATGATTATGAAATATGGCAAATGGATGTCAAAACCGTTTTCCTTAATGGAAAGTTGGCCGAAGATGTTTACATGGTTCAGCCAGAGGGTTTTGTCAGTACAGAGTACCCCAGTAGCGTGTGTAAGCTCGAGAAATCCATTTATGGATTAAAACAGACACCTCGCAGATGGAATCTTTGCTTTGATGAGAAAGTCAAAGAATTTGGCTTTTCAAGGAGTGAAGATGAATCTTGTGTCTATATCAAGGCTAGTGGGAGTATAGTCAGCTTTTTGGTACTGTATGTGGATGACATACTACTCATAGGAAATGACATCCCAACCCTGCAGGAGGTAAAGTCCTGGCTTGGGAAGTGGTTCGCTATGAAGGACCTTGGAGAAGCTGCCTATATCCTAGGGATAAGGATTTTGAGAAACAGGAGTAAAAGACTAATTGGACTTAGTCAAAGCACCTATGTGGACAAAGTGTTGGAAAAGGTTCAACATGCATAACTCCAAGAAAGGAGAGTTACCCATCCAGAGTAACGCCAGATTGAGTAAGACACAAAGCCCTAGTACTGAGGCTGAGATAGCAGAAATGAGTCGAATACCTTATGCTTCAGGTGTAGTATCGATCATGTATGATATGACGTGTACTCGACCTGATGTAGCCTTTGCTTTGAGCATGGTTAGCAGGTATCAGGGGAACCCTGGCAAGGCACACTGGACTGCGGTAAAGAATATCCTCAAGTACCTACGGAGGACTAAGGACTAGGTCCTTACCCTCGGTGGCAGTGAGGACTTGAGAGTTGTAGGATACAGTGATGCTAGCTTTCAGACGGACAGGGATAATTTCCGCTCTCAGTCGGGCTGGGTCTTTACTCTAAACGGAGGGGCAATTACTTGAAAAAGTTCCAAGCAGGAGACAGTGGCTGATTCCACTTGTGAATCAGAGTATATAGCAGCAAGCGAGGCAGCAAAGGAGGCTATATGGCTAAGGAACTTCATCGGAGACCTTGGAGTTGTACCAGCTATAAAGGAGCCAATGGAGATTTTCTGTGACAGCAATAGTGCGGTTACCTTAGCCAAGGAACCAAGAGATCATGGGAGATCCAGACACATTGACAGAAAATATCACTTCATTAGACATCGAATAGAAGAAGGAATCCTCGTGGCAAAGAGGGTATCATCGGATGAGAACCCAACAGATCCCCTCACGAAGGGACTGACTCGGGCTAAGCATCTCCAGCATGCTCGGAGCATAGGGCTGAAGGATGATATTAGTTTTAGTAGTTAGATAATCTTGAAATTTGTAAAATGTAATTGACATTTGATGATAAATAAAAGCTCTTATTTATGAGTAAAGTGTTGCTATCTCTTGTCAATCGTTTACTATTATTTCTTTTTTACATGTTTTGACTTCCACAATAATTATGTTATGGTTTATATCATATTATTCAAACTCTCCACAGTCGGTCATATGTTGGAAGTAGATATGAATCAAGACTGTCATGGGTTGGCTTGTAGAGGTCTAATATGTTAGACAAAGCGGGGCTACAGCACTCATGAGTGCTCATAAGTTCTGAGTATTGGATTCAACCCACGCTCACTTGTATCACTTCATGGAATTTATCTCGAGTGATCGTGAGACGGTAATATCATATAAGTCTTCAAACCTAGAGATATGATTTGTTGCCTATGAGTTGGTTATGCATTGATTGCACGAAAACGCATTGGTAACTCGATGTTATAAACCGTGCTTTTGTGTGTAATTCAACAAGTACTAGAGCAAACATATGAGTCGAAGTTTATCTGTTCCTTCTAGGATTAGAAGCGATATCTGGGCCCCTCGATGATTTTGTTTTGACCTATGTATCGGGTCCGGTCATAACTAAATTGATGTGTTTAGTTAAGTTCTATGTCAAACAAATCGGAAATCAGGAAACAAATGCTGGACAATAAGCAAGACCATGTTCCATGTATTTGTCCGGCTGATATCTAGAACAGAGGATTATATGATCACTTATCTAAAATGGCACTTCATAGTTCAACAGAGTTTAAAGAGCTACGATTGCTGATCGGTTCCTGAAGTCACACTTGCAACTATAGTTATTAGACTTATCCAAGTGGGAGACTGTTGGATATAGTGTCTAAGTCCATAACTATATTTGGTATGTACTTGACCCGACCCGGCATGGTCCATTTGGGTTGCACTTCACCCGAACAATTTATGGATAATCGTTTGAGAATAGTATAAGTTATGATTTATTAATATATTATAAGTCCTAATATATTAATATAAAATCATATTATTTAATTAGTATTGATCTATAATTAATTTAGAATTAATTTAGAGATCAAAAGTATGACTAATTAAATATGGGCTCTTGTATTTATATAGTGTGGGCTAATGCTTATTTGGAATGGGCTAGGCTTGCATGGAAAGTCCATGGATACTCCATGGAGCTTTTACCCATGGATCTCATGGAAATGAAAAGACATGGGTATTAGAGTTTACATGGATGTAACCCTAATCCACCACACTATATAAAGGAGGCTTTGGTTCTTGAAATAGTACTAGTTGATGTGTGTAAACTAAGAGGGCCGATTTCAAGAAGTTTGTGACTATTCTCTCAAGTTTCCAAGTTTGTGGTGATTTGTGACTTCCATTTGAGGCATCCACATTATTGGTGCTAGGCTCTCAAACTCCAAGCAATCAACTACTACTACAAGGTAAGTAATTCTACTAGTTTTATTTGATTCAAGTACCCCATGCCATGCTAGTTAGGATAAGAACCTTGGAAAAATAATTATTTGCATGTATCTTAGTCAAACATAGATCCAAGGTTTCTAGGGTTGCATGTACACCATAGGAGTCTTAGAATGCTCAAAAACCCATCAGTTACTCCTACTCCTACTACCGTCCCTGTCTTAGCAATTGGTCAGGGAAAGGGGATGAAGAGAAAGACCCCTTCGAAGGGTACCAAGGGAAAGTCCCTTGATGGTTCGTCTTCAAGTGGGACAAAGAAAGGTCCCATTACCCCTTCTTCAAACCCTAAGGAAGCATTGTGCTTCTATTCCCAGGAAAATAGGCACTGGAAGCGATGCTGCCCCAAGTACCTGCAAGATGTAAAGGATGGGAAAGTTAAACCCACCCACGAAAGTATTTATACAATATTGTTTAATAACTCATCTAATGCTAATTCTTAGGTACTTGATACAAGTTGTGGTATTCACATTTGTACTGATTTGCAGGGTCTAAGAAGATGTGAGCAAGTGGAGCACGGGAAGATAAACTTAGTCATGGGCAATAGGAAAGCATTACCTGTTACCAAGATAGGAGTTTATTCTTTTTTTCTTAATAATGGGTTAATGTTAGATTTGAATAAATGTTGTTACTCGTCAGAAATGGCGAGAAATATTATTTCCTTTCATGGCTTGTACAAACAAGGGTTTACATTCTCTTTTGATAATAATAATGGTGCTATTAATGTTTATTACAATGATGTATTTTACTTTAAAGCATTACCTTGTGATGGTGTTTATGAAGCCGTGAATGTTGTAGACAATCTAGGAAATAGTGTGTTGTATATTGATTCATCAAATAGCTTGGATAAATCATCCTTGTGGCATTGTCGTCTTCGACATGTCAACAAGAAGCGCATAGGCCAAATCCAAAAGTCTGGAGTTTTGGAATCATTTGACCTAAAATCGGATGATAGTTGCGAGTCTTGTTTACTTGGAAAAATGAGAAAGTCACCCTTCACTGGAACTTGTGAGAGGGGTGAAGGTTTGTTGGACCTCATACACACAAATGTGTGTGGAACCTTCAAAACTGCCACAAGGGATGCTAATCGCTATTATGCGACTTTTACTGATGATTACAACAGATATGGATATATCCACTTAATCAAGCATAAGTCAGAAACCTTTGAAAAGTTCAAATAGTTTAAACAAGAAGTTGAGAATCAATTGGGCAGGAACATCAAGATGCTCCGATCCGATCAGGGAGGAGAGTATCTTAGCATTGATTTCCTTGACTATCTTAAGGAATGTGGGATTGTCTCACAATTAACACCTCCTATAACACCACAGTTGAATGGTGTAGCTGAGAGGCGCAATCAAACCTTGTTGGACATGGTTCGTTCCATGATGAGTCGAGCTTCGCTACCAATCTCATTCTGGGGGTATGCCTTAGAGACTGCCACCCATATCCTTAATCTAGTCCCTACAAAGAATGTTGCCAAAATACCTCATGAGATGTGGACTGGGAAAGTTCCCAACTTGGACCACATAAAGATTTGGGGTTGCGAGGCTTTCGTGAGGCGCGAGTCTCACGACAATCTCGAACCTCGAAGCGAGAGATGTATTTTCATCGGCTACCCACAAAAATCCTTTGGTTACCTCTTCTATAGACCCAGTGAGAATGTGGTCTTTGTGGCAAGGAGAGGAGTCTTTCATGAGAGAGAATTTATAAAACAAGGAGACATTGGGAGGAAAATTGACCTTGAAGAGCTTCAAGAGTCAAGCGGTGAAGGAACCTCAAACACTATCGCCCAACCTGAAGAGGAAACTCCTGTTGATCCGGAAGATGAACCCATACCTTTGAGGCATTCCCACAAGAGTTAGGAATGCACCTGAGCATTACTATGGTTTCCATATTACTGCGGAAGGTGATACGCTTATTAGTGATAGTACACTAGTAAGTCTAGATGAACCTAACAGCTACACGGAAGCCATGGCAGGCCCTGAGGCTGCTAAATGGAAAGAGGCTGTGGACAGCGAGATACAATCCATGTATGACAATCAAGTTTGGAACTTGGTTGACAATGTACCAGGTCGTAAGACATTTGGGTGCAAATGGATCGTCAAGAAGAAGACCGACATGGATGGTAATGTACACACTTATAAGGCATGACTGGTTGCAAAGGGCTTTTCTCAAACTCCGGGAGTTGATTATGATGATACCTTTTCACCAGTGGCAAAGTGTAAGTCCATTAGGGTTATGCTAGCCATTGCTGCATTTCATGATTATGAAATATGGCAAATAGATGTCAAAACCGCTTTCCTTAATGGAAAGTTGGTTGAGGATGTTTACATGGCTCAGCCTAAGGGTTTTGTCAATGCAAAGTACCCTAATAGAGTGTGTAAGCTTGAGAAATCCATTTATGGATTAAAACGAGCACCTCACAGATGGAATCTTTGCTTCGATGAGAAAGTCAAGGAGTTTGTTTTTTCAAGGAGTGAGGATGAGTCATGTGTATATGTTAGGGTAGTGGGAGTATAGTTAGCTTCTTGGTGTTGTATGTGGATGACATAATACTCATACGAAATGACATCCCAACCTTGCAGGAGATTAAGTCCTGGCTTAATCTCCTCATACGAAGTATTTCGCTATGAAGGACCTTGGGGAAGCTGCCTATATCCTAGGGATAAGGATATTGAGAGACAGGAGTAAGAGACTAATTGGACTTAGTCAAAGTACCTACTTGGATAAGGTGTTACCTATCCAGAGTAATGCCAAGCTGAGTAAGACTCAGAGTCCGAGTACAGAGGCTGAGATAGCTGAGATGAGTCATATACCATATGCTTCCGTTGTGGGCTAGATCATGTATGCTATGACTTGTACTCGCCCAGATGTGGCCTTTGGTTTGAGCATGGTCAGTAGATATCAAGGGAACCCTGGCAAGGCTCACTAGACTGCGGTAAAGAACATTCTCAAGTATCTGCGAAGGACTAAGGACTGGGTCCTTACACTTGGTGGCAGTGATGACTTGAGAGTGGTAGGATACAACGATGCTAGCTTTCAGACTGATAGGGATAATTTCCGCTCTCAGTCAGGCTGGGTCTTTATCCTAAATGGAGGAGCAATTACTTGGAAAAGTTCCAAGCAGGAGACAGTAGCTGATTCAACTTGCGAATCAAAGTATATAGCAGCGTGCGAGGCAGCAAAGGAGGCAATATGGCTAAAGAACTTCATTGGAGACCTTGGAGTTGTACCAGCTATAAAAGAGCCAATGGAAATTTTCTGTGACAGCGAAAGTGTGGTTGCCTTGGCTAAGGAACCAAGGGATCACGGAAGATCCTGACACATTGACAGAAAGTACCATTTCATTAGACATCGTATAGAAGAAGGACTCCTCGTGGCTAAGAGGGTATCATCAGATGAGAACCCAACAGATCCCCTCACGAAGGGACTGACTAGGGTTAAGAATTTACAGCATGCAAGGCATATTGGGCTGAAGGATGATACTAGTTTTAATAACTAGATAGCTTGAAACTTGTAAAATGTAATTGACATTTGATGATTAAATAAAAGTTGTTATTTATTTATGAGTAAAGTGTTACTATCTTGTGTTAATCGTTTACTATTGTTTCAATTTTTGCATGTTTTGACTTCCTGAATAATTATGTTATTATTCGAACTCTCCACAGTCAGTCATACTTTGGAAGTAGGTATTGATTTAAGACTGTCATGAATTTGGATTGTATGATTTGTCTAAAGTGCATGAGACATAACAATGGTTGCTGCAACATTCATGAGTACTCATAACGTCTGAGTATTGGATTCAACCCATGCTCACTTGCATCACTTCATGGAATTTAACTCGAGTGATCGTGAGACGGTAATATCATATAAATCTTCAAACCTAGAGATATGAGTTGTTGACTATGACTTGGTTATCCATTGATTGTACGAAAACGCATTGGTAACTCGATGTTATAAAACGTGCTTTTGTGGATAACTCAACAAATAGTCAGTACAAGCATATGAGTCGAAGTTTATCTGTTCCTTCTAGAAATAGAAGCGATATTTGGGCCCCTCGATGATTTGGTTTTGGCTTATGTACCGGGCCCGGTCAGAACCTAATTGATGTGTTCAATTTAGTTCTATGTCGAAACAAATCAGAGATCGAGAAAAAAATGTTGGACAATAAGTAAGACCATGTTCCATGTGTTTGTCCGGCTGATATCTTGAGAGCAGAGGATTATATAATCACTTATCTTAAATGGCGTATCATTATCATCTCAGTTCCGAGAGACTTTGAAAGAGCTACGATTGCCAGTCGGCTCCTGAAGTCATATCTACAAACATAGTTATTAGACTTATCCAACTGGGAGACTATTGGATATAGTGTCTAAGTCCATAACTATATTTGGTATGTACTTGACCCGACTCGGCATGGTCCATTTGGGTTGCATGGCATTGCAACACATAGGTAGACTATAATGAGAGAAAAAGGACACTTAGAGATTATTAATATATTATAAGTTCTAATATATTAATAATATTATTTAATTAGTATTGATCAAGAATTAGTTTAGAATTAATTTGGTGATCAAGTTGAGAGTAATAAATATATGGGGTTGATTATGTAAATCACTCATTCTTTTATAGTGGGATATGATCCATGGTTTATAACCCATAAGGAGCTCCATGGATAGTCCATGGGGGTTACAAACCCATTGATCATTAGAAATGAAGAGTCATGACAATTAAGACATACATGTGTAAACCCTAACTGTGACACACTATAAAAGGAGCCTCATAGCTTGCAAAATCGGCTACTAGAACAATACAAGAGGGCAAAACCAATTTTAAGTGTAAGCAAGCTTCTCTCAAGTTATTCTAAGTGTCGTGGTATTGTGTGAAGCATTTGAAGGCATCACATTTGGGGTACTAGGCTCACAAAGTCATCAAGGAATTCAAGCAACAAGAAAGGTATGGTCTTCTACTAGGTTTATGTTACATGTTCCCCATGCTATGCTAGTTAGGAAGTAAACCTTGGAAAAATCAAATTTGCATGTGTATTAGAGAAAACATAGATCCAAGGTTTCTAGGGTTGCATGTACACTATAGGAGTGTTAGAATGCTCAAAACCCTTCAGGAACCTTGTGTGGAGTGATAACTGTTGAAAGGATTGGATGCTGACCAAGATGGATGGGCGTCTGTAAATGTTGGTGCAAATGTGATTGTTCAGGTGAAATGTGGTCTGCTCCACGGTCTTCACTTCCCCCTCTTGAGGAAGGAGCATCGGGTTCCTCCTCAAGCCATTGCTTCAGACCATCAATCTTTCAACAAACATTAGCAAATTGAGCCTTTACTTCATCAGTAAGTTGTTGGTTGTTTGGGATTGCGGTGTTGAAAATCAATTTGTGGATCTCCTTGGTGAGACGCAAGATTTCCGGACCATGAAAGTTGGATGTCAAAGAACGATGTAGGTTGTTGATAGTGGACTGCAGAACTGAAATGGTAGAGTCATATGCATTATGAGTTTCATCCACAAGCTTCTTCGATTGAGTGGATTGATCCACAATGATCTCTTGAAGTTGTGTCTTGATTGCGGATACTTCAGAGATGAGGCGCTCTGCAGTTGCTAAAAATTGCTGATGATCAGCTTTGCGGTTAGTATCTAGGGCTCGAATACCCATTTCAACTTTAAGAGTGATTCTTTCTGCAGCAAGACATTCTCTGGTTTTAAGTCGTTCAATGCGGTTAATGAGAGACTGCGGTCCAGGCAAATCATCTTGTTGCGGTTGAGTAGATTTAATAGGAGCTAGGATCTGATCAACTTTATCTTGCAAACTCAAGAATTCTTTTCTGGAGATGGCTGACTTCTTTTTCTTCTTCTTCTCCTTCAGCTTTGAAGTAGAATGCTAAGATCCGCTCGACTCTTCTTCTTCATCGAAGATCATCATCACCTCATCTGATCGTTCAGGTTGATTGTCCTCATTCATGTCAAAGTCGTCAAAGCCAAAAATAGGCCCGAAACTAACTTCGATTGCGGTTCCGTCATCTTGAGAGTCATTAGCAGCAGTGGTTGGAGGGGGCTTTGATGAACCTGCACCATCTGGTAGGTACTGAGCTTTACGGATGGTCTCAGCCATTGCAGTCATCCAGTCTTAAATTTTGATGATGTTGGTTATGGTGTTGGAGTTGTTGATTGCATCTGCCCAATATTTTGCCACTGATTGAACTTCCTGCTCTTTCTGCTGTTGCTACTTGGTTTGTTGATCTTTGCGTGCTTATAATGCCCTTCGAAAATCTTCATACTTTTTGACTTCGGATTTGGTAGTTGGTTTATACCGAATCCAAGAGTCATCAGAGTTATATCCGTCAATTCCTTGATTATGCACAGGGGCTTCCCCAAGGGTTCACAGATCCCAACACATTGGTGCTCACTGTGCCTGAACCACCTGTATTAGATGTAAGCAAAGTAGGATTTCCGGAGCTTCCTTGGTCTCCTTGACCCGTGGTCAAGTTTGGTGACGGCTCCGTTCTGGCATGGGCTGAAGAATTACCCTGCAGTTGGGTAGGTGTATCAAGTGTTTGGGTGACAGACAAAAGGATGGAGCACAACTCCTTAGGGTGGGAACCAGTTAAATCCTCTTGGGATTAAACTGGTAGTGAGTATCCATGAGAAGATGAGTCATGCACACTTATTGTGCCAGAGAAGCCGGAGAAGGTTGTAGCGAATGGGCCTGCGGGAGCCCCAAGGACTAGCAGAGCCTTTTGAGAGACTGCAGTATCTGTCCGGTCACGCATTTGGCTAGAGGGATTTGTTTTTCTTTTCTTGAGAATAGCGATTGGTACGGTGTCATCATCAGAGTCAGTAGGAGAGCGATGAGATTGGGACTCGTCATCTGAAGACACTATATGACTTATTTTTCTTTTCTGGGAGGGTTCAGCCTGCTTCAGTGCTGAACTCTTAGAGGGAGTACCTGTTGTCTTGGACTTCCTCTGGGTTCCTTGCTTGGATGAAACCAAACGCTTAAGTTTTTTGGCTAGAGATTGAGGGCTAGAGGATGGGGCTACGGTATGTTCAGGATTGGTGGGTGCGGTTGAGGCTAGTATGTTCTGACTGGGTAGAGGCGGGGTAGAAAGGTATGGGTCAATACCTTCCGTAGCCTCAATATGATCCGTGACTTCTTTGGTTTCAAGTCCAACAGTAGTCAGGATATGAATGGGTAAACGTCTGATTGGTCTAAAGATAGATTGATCTTTAGAGGGTGCGTAGCTTTTGAGATCACGTGAGATAAAGAAGTTGACATCGTTGCCCATACTGATCTTGGCGTCGGAATGAAGATCTGAAATGCAGAGAGCCCAAAATCTTGCAAATGTGAGCTCTGTGGGGTTTTCTCTTGGACTTTTCTTAGGGATGTAATGAAGGAAATAATCCCATAAGATTTGGCCGTAGTTGACATCATGGCCTGTGAAAATGCTCCATACCAATTCCAGTAATTTGAGGCTCATGTTGTCTGTGCCTCTGGTTCTTCCTGACAGGCTGCGGATCACAAAGTGGCACACAAACTGCCATACCACTGGCAACTGGTTCTTCTTGAATTCACCTATGCCCTTGAGCTTCTTTTGGTATCCCATATGGTACAGTGAGGAGAGAATGTCTGATACACTTGGTGAGAAAAACTTGGTTGATTGATGCACCAAAAGATTGATTGCAGTGAGAAACTTGTCTTTGGTCAAAATGACCAATGAATCATTCACCAAGTTCAGATGAACTTCTTGAAGATTATTGAGTGGTCAGTACACGGAGAAAACACATTTGAACACAGTTGAGATGGGAACCATATCAGTGAATGAGTCGAAAGGTCCAAAAAATGGATGATTGGAGATGAACTTGATCATGATACGGATTGAATCATTATAGAAAGCTTGATCATCGAAGATTGCCCTAAAATTGCTAGATGCAATTGAAGGCGATTGGCTCCTTGCAGCAGAGTCGAAACCAGTTGGTTGAACAGATGCTGAGGTCTTCGATTGTTTCTTGGAATGCCAAATTTCACGATTTTTGAGAAGAGATTTGAGAACTTGCAGAAAAATTTGGATTGCAAGAGGGTGAAGAAGATGAAGTTTGCCTTAGAGAAATCAGAAAGCGTAAAAACTTTCTTAGAAAGAAAAGAGGGTTTTATAGTGGCGACTTTCAAAGTTTATTGTTTTTACCTTGTATGAAGCGGTTACAGATAAAAAGCCTTGAGGTTTTTGATTTTCCAAAAAATGATTTAAAAAACGATAAAAACCCTTGAGGTTTTTAATTTCAGCTACAATAAAAATGATTTAAAAAAGAAAAGATTTAAGGTTTTTGATTTTCCAAAAAAAGCATTTAATGAAGTGTCAGGCCCAATACCCCATGTCTGAAGAACGTGTGGTGAGGGGCGATAGTCCGTTGAATAAAGGTGGAAGTTGTAACGGATTTGAAATCTTGGGGTAAAGAGGAAAAGACAGTTTAAGGAAAAGATTTCCTAAAAAGATTTCTTTTATTGAAATTATTTTGTTTTGGCATCACACCTAAAATAGGTCTGACAAAAGGTTTATTTGAAAGGAAGAACTGAAACGATCATATGCTACACAACGAATATTTTTTGAGAATGGTTTTCATATTTAATGAAGGATCATTAAATAGCACACAATGTTTCAAGAATTTATGAAGTAGTTGAGAGGTCATTCAATGTGATTGCGGTTTGAGACTTCATTGCGGATTAAGACTCTATTGCGGTTTGAGACTTCATTGCGGATTAAGACTTCATTGCGGATTAAGACTCCATTGCGGTGAACGGTTCTCTGGCTGTGGTAGAACGAACTGAGATAAACACTTTGAGCAAGATCAGAAATAACAAACAATAAGGACCACAAAAATATAGGTATGATATATGGTTGCGGTACACCAAGTATACTGACACCATGTATGATAGATATATTTTGTTAGGACCGCAATGGGGACCAGAGATGGTCTGCAGTACCTATCAATTCAAAAAGAACCGAGGGTCCGGATTCATCATTCCTAACATTTGTAAGAAACTGTCGAGTTTTGTAGATTCAAGAGCTTTTGTGAAAACATCAGCAATCTCTTCATGTGTGTTAAGAAAAATCAATTCAATATTACCTTTTAGAATGTGGTCTTTAATGAAATGATACCGTAATTCAATGTACTTCGTCTTGGAGTGATGAAATGGATTGTGGGAAATTGCTATCGCACTCTCTGAGTCACAATATATCGGTATCCACAACATCCTGTATCCGTAGTCCATAAGTTGTGTTTTCATCCACAAGACTTTTGAGCAACAGCTGGCTGCGGCCACATATTCAGCTTTTGCGGTAGATAAGGAGACACAATTTTGTTTCCTTGACGACCAGCTGACGAGTCTTCCGCCAAGAAATTGACAGCCACCGGAAGTGCTTTTTCTATCCACTCTACATCCAGCATGATCCGCATCGGTGAAGGCCTGTAGGCTGAAGTCATCCCCTGCGGGATGCCAGAGGCCTAAATCCTTGCTGTCCTTTAAGTATCTGAGAATTTTCTTAACTGCGGTCATGTGAGATACTTTCGGATCGGCTTGGTATCTTACGCATACACCTGTTGCAAAGACAATGTATGGTCGGCTTGCAGTGAGGTACATCAGAGAGCCAATCAGTCCTCTATAAGTTTTATGGTCTACTGATTCTCCTGAAGGATCAGTAGAAATCTTATATACGAAGGCCATAGGAACATTGGCAGAGGAACAGTTGTCCATTGAGTATTTCTTCAGCAGTTCAGAGGTGTATTTCTATTGATGGATGAATATCCCTTGAGGGACTTGTTTCACTTGAAGTCCTAGAAAGAAATTAATCTCTCTATTCATGCTCATTTGGAACTTGTTGGTCAAGAGCTTTGCAAAGTCATCCACCATCGCCTGATCAGTTGATCCGAAGATGATATCATCCATATATATTTGTACAAGCATAAGGTGATTACCATTTGCCTTTCTAATTAATGTGGGATCAATCACTCCTCTTTTGTACCTAGATGAGACAAGAATTTCAGAGAGAGTCTCGTACCACGCTCTTGGCACTTGCTTCAGACCATAGACTACTTTCTCAAGCTTATAACAGTGATCTGGGAAATCAGGACATTCGAAGCCCGGAGGTTGCTGAAGATAAACCTCCTCTTACAATTCACCATTCAGGAAGGCACTCTTTACATCCATTTGATGTACCTTGATATTCTTGTGAGCAGCATACGCTAAGAATATGCGTATGGCCTCCATCCTGGCTACTGGTGCGTATGTTTCATCATAATCAACACCTTCAAGTTGACTATACCCCATAGCAACTAGTCTCGCTTTGTTTCGGACAACCGCACCAGATTCATCCAATTTCTTCATGTACACCCATCTGGTACCAACAATAGTGTGACCTTTTGGCTTCGGAACGAGTTGCCACACTTTGTTTCTTTTAAACTCTTCCAGTTTCTCTTGCATTGCTGTTATCCAATCAGGCTCCATTAATGCTTTTGTGATGGTTCTGGGCTCGACCGAAGACATAAATGCTGCATAGTGACAATGATCAGATAAATATTTTGAGGATCGAGTTTGAATGCCTGCGAACGGGTTGCTGATGATTTGACCCGGTAGGTGGTCCTTCGTCCATACTTGTAGATGAGGTTGAAGGTGATCAGCAGCTGTGGTGGATGGAATGTCTTCAATATCTGAAGACTCTGTGGCAGAAGGCGGCAGTTCCCCCTAGACTTGTGAGCAGCCCGCAGAATTGTCTTGATTTGGGAAAGTGGGATTAGAATTTTCTTGAGAAAATGATAGAGGTTCCCCCTGGATTGCGGATGGGAATTTCCCTTGAACCTGAGAGAGTTCCCCCTGGACTTGTGAGATAGTGATAACCCTTGGATCAGTTTCTGTGTCAATGTTCTCTATATCTTCATTGTCAGAGTCTGAGGAGACATTTGACGGAAGAGTGATTCTGCGGGTAGGGACCGGAGCTGTTTCCTCTGGTACTGGAACCTGGATGGTTGTCACTAGCTCCGGAGTGGAGCTTTCCCCCTCAACCAATGAGGTGGAAGTATTGAGTGACACATCATCAGACAGAGTAGGACCAGACACTTCGACATGTTGTTGTTGAGCTTCCGGAGACACAAGAACTTCAGAGAGTTGAGCAGTGTCTACGGGGTCGAAAAGATCATCATAGTTTACTTCAACGATGTTTAGAGGACCCGATGAGGCTGGGATATCACTTTCCAGGATTGCTTTGGTTTCACTTGAAGGGGCAGCGGTGTGGACGTAATAGTCATCTAATTTAACGTCGAAGCTTTCAACTATCAGTCGCATGTGTCTGATGAGAACCCTATAGGCTACTTTGTTCGTAGAGTAGCCAAGGAAAATGCCTTCATCCGACTTTGGTGCAAATTTGTTTAGATGATCCATGTTGTTGATCACAAAACATCTACACCCAAAGATGTGAAAGAATCTGACATTTGGCTTACGGTTGTTAAGGCCCTCATATGGAGTTTTATTCAGACGCTTGCAGACAATGCTTCGGTTTTGAACAAAGCATGTTGTGGCCACTGCCTCGGCCCAGAAGTAGAGAGGAAGGTGTGCGAAGTTGAGCATAAATCTGGCTGCTTCTACCAGAGTTTGGTTTCTTCTCTCTACTACACCATTTTGTTGCAGTGTGCAAGGAGCTGAGAAGTTGTGACTGATGCCTTTTGAAATCAAGAAACTGTTTAGAAGATGATTGGTGAACTTGGTTCCGTTATCACTTCGGATGCGGCGCACTGGTAATTTGATCTGAAGTTCGATTTCTTTGATAAAATTGATTAGCATCTGCAGAGTTTCGGATTTGAGTCTCAGGAAGTAGAGCCAAGTGAAATGAGTGAAGTCATCAACTATAACCAGTATGTATTTTTTATGACGAAGACTGACTACAGTAGATGGACCGCAGAGATCAATATGTAAGAGTTCCAGTGGTTCAGAAATTGAAGAATCGATCACCATAGGATGTCTTACATTTGATTGTTTACCACATTGACAGGCTGAACAGAGAGTGTCATTGTTGAATTTGAGAATGGGAAAACCTCGGACGAGTTCTCCGGTGACAAGATTTTTGATATACCTTAAGTTGAGATATGCCAGCTTACGGTGCCATAGCCAGCTGACTTCAACATTGCTTTTGATAGAAAGCATAGTTGCGGTTTCCCAATGATCAGAGAAACGTCCAAGGGATACATGGTCCCTTCAGACTTGGATTTGATTAAACAGGTGCTTCTATTGCTTGTCATTATGTAGCAGTACGCATTGTCAAATTCAACTCTGTGGCCTGCTTTACACAGTTGCCCTACACTGATGAGATTGTGTTTAAAACCTTCTACGTAAGCTACCTTCTGAATAGAGAAGTTCCCTGTAGTGAGCACACCATAGCCTCGGATTATTCCATTTGCATTGTTACCAACCGTGACATTTCCACCATTGCTGATAGGCCTTAAATCGCGAAGGTATTCTAACCTTACAGTCATGTGCAAGGAGCAGGCACTATCTATTAACCACTCCTCTTCTTGATCCTCCTTGCACAATGCCAGAAAAATACACTGTTAGTTTGGGCACCTAAACGAGTTTGGACCCTGAGGCGACTGATGGGTTTTTCAAAGATGCATGAATCGAGGTTGCAGGGACAGGTCTTATGTCAATCTTGAGACCTAAACCAGGATGTTTGTGAACTTTTGAAGTGTTGTGAGATTTGGAAAACCTACAAGGTTTTTGAGAAGTGCGAGATTTGACTTGAGATGATCTCTTTTGAAAATCACATTTACATGAAGAGTTTTTGTCATTTACCCTGACATACTACTTGGTCAGCGGTCTGAAGGGTGTGGGAACAACTTTGTGATCAGTAGGAGAAGAGTGAGATCTGACAGTGGTGCTCTTGGAGTTTGAAAAAGTGCGATTTGAGCTTGTGTGAGCATGTGTAGATTTCCTAAAAGTTTGAGGTGACTTTAAAAGTGTTGGAGTTGGTAAAATACCCTTCCATTTCGGATCTTCTGAGGAATAGATTTGAAAACCATTACTTTGAAAAGACTTTTCATATTTTTGGACATTGTCAGAGATTTTTGCCACTGTTTGATGGACTGTAACTTCCTTTTTGCATGGTCTCCTATTTTTCGAGACATTGGAAATATAGTTTGCAAAAAATGGTTTTTCTGGACTCTTAGGATTCAAAATTTTGGCTTTCCTTTTGTTTTTTGAAAAACCTTTTCGTCCTCTTATTTCGTTTTTGAAATTCTTCTTTGAAAGCCTTTTTTGCAAGAGATTTTGAAGAACCGCAGTCATTGAGACTCAACTGCGGTTTCTTAGAACCATTAAAAAACTTTTAAACACGAGGACTTGATTCCTCTGAACTAGAGGTTTCAGGATTCTGGGAGCATTGACCATACTCAAAATTTTCTATGGGCAACTCATGATAAGTTGGCTGAATGGTCACTGAACTCTTAACTGTAGGCCGCGATAAGGAAGATTGAACTACCGTAGCATAAGTCATAGTTGTTTTGTTTGTGGGACATTTGATCAGAGGCAATTGGTCTTACTGTTTATCAGAGTTGCAGTGAGTGGTATTACAGTATGAAGGCAGTGATGGGAAGTTCATGTGAACTTCAGGTTCTATAATAATTTCTTCATCAGCAACTGATGAAGTCTGAGAGTTGGGATAAATTGTGCCAAAGATAGGAATTTGATCACTTGAATGACCCGAAACTTCAGGAAGAATTTCCTCAATGACACAATTATTACTCAAGTTATAAAGTCGACCAAAATGAGTTTTGTTGTCCTCTGGAAAGGTTTTGTCATTGACTGGGAACTGGAACTCTCGGTCCGGAGGGACATAAATTCTGTCTTTGTTAAACCGGGGTGAGGAATCCTTTGCGGTAGGATACCCATTGGACCAACCCCAATTATAGGTGTTATCTTTGGTTCCATTGTTGACAAGGTTTTCGATAGCTTCACTTTCATTGAACAGTTTTTCTATTAAAAGATTCAAACATACAATTTCAGTTTGAGCTAAGTCTCTCTGATCTAATGTTATGCCTAATTGAGTTTCACATAACATTTTTTCATCCTTTTCTAATTCTATGTCCATTTCTAGCATGGAAACTTTGAATCTTTTGTCTTCTAATCGTCCTCTAACATGGAACATTTCTTGAGATGCAATGTTCTTCTCATCTAAGGCTTTGTTATAGTATGAATGGACGGAAACACATGTGTCATTAAGGTTGTCAATAAGTGGTTGACAGTGATGCATGCTATAATTAGGAGTTTGAATCATGAGTTTTACATGTTCAACGATGCTTAGAGTGCTATCCTTAGCCATGTAGCAGTAATTCTTTTTCAGCATGGTTGACCCATCCTTATCCACAGTGGCCATCATGCAAATTTTACCTTTTCCCTTGATGTTGTTGATGTCTTCATCCTCATCTCCGGATGACCATACTCTATGGTCTCTCTTCACTTGGGCTACATATGCCCTTGCTTTGTCCTTTTCTTCCAGTTCTTGAGCCATTCGGAGATAGAATGCTCTGTCTTTCACTACATTAGCTTTGTAATCTTTTGCAAAGTGATTTTCCTTGTTGCACTTGTGACAAATTACAACATCAGTTTTGTCTTCTGCGGAGGTACCGGAGTCGCTTGTCTTGACAGGTTGAGGTACCTCTTTGGATTGAGATTGCGGTGTCGGGTGAGGATTTTTGGGATATCGTGATTGAGGATTCTGAGAATTGAAGTTGCGGTTGAAAGGAGGTTTAGTAAACTGCTGATTTTTACAGAACGATGAGGGTGGTAGCCTGTTGAACTGTTGGCCAACTAGAGCAATAGCTTTTTGGAATTCCTCTTCATCATCGTATTCTGAGTCGGCTTCGTATGTCCGTGGAGAGTTGTCATATGAGGGAGAGTAAGATTGAGTGTGAGGTGCTTGGGCTACTAGAGTGACTAGTCCTCCGAAGTCAGCACAGTCTTTGAGTACGGTAGACTCTTGTGCTTGCAGTTCACCATAAAGCTTGTACAGAGATAGAGAATGAATTTTTCTATCTCCTTGGACGATCATTTTGGCTGTGGTCCAATGTCTACCCAATCCATTGAGAAACTGGAGATTGGTCTCATGGTTACTTCGGATGGTGCACGCATTAGATAGCTTTGTGACAATTAAGTTAAACCTCTTGAAGGAGTCTTCTAAGCTTTCACCAGTATGAGCTTTGAAGTTGTTGAATTCATTGAGTACGGTTGTAAGCTTCTTATCTTGAGCCTGTTCTGAGCCTTCATATAGGTTTTTGAGTACCTCCCAAATTTCTTTGGCTGATTTGCAGTTTATGATGATGTCGAAGTTGTCAGGAGCTACTCCACAAGATATCTCGTAAAATGCAACAACATCATCTTCCATCTTATCAAGATCGTCTTTAGTGGGACGATTCAAGGCTAGTTGTCCTCCTCCCAGTCTAGCTTGTGTACCATCGTTCTGAAATGGAGTAAGAACAGGGACATGAGGTCCTTCTTCTATAGATCTCAATACATCTCTTCCAAGTCATCGTAAATATCTCTCCATCCTTTCTGACCAATATTGATATTCATTTGCCACCAGTATTGGAGCTCTATTCGAACCTCCAACGCTGTTAGAAACATTTAGAGATAATGCTTGTGCCATATTTCCTTGTTTTTTTTGAAATTTTTTTTGTTTTTTTTTAAGAAATGAGCTCCAGTGGTATAGAGGGCCTTTTAAAATCAGATTTCTTGTTTAAAAAGCAACTACTATGGCTCTGATACCAATTGTTGAGAGAAAAACTTGAGTAACACACTTGAAAAAACGTTAGCGCAAGTAATAATGCGGAATGAAGTTTAACTTAGTGGATCATAAAGCTCAACAATAATAATAAGTTAGAGTTAGATAGTTAGACAGTTAGGTGCGCAAATATAAGGAAATATAAATGACAACAAATATTATATCAAGTACACATTTAAGTTGATTCTTAACAAAGATTGCATTCAATCTTAGTTAGTTAATGTGATCAAACTTAGTGATGAAGTCACGAATGACTTGCTCCAAGGGAGATTACGATCAGTGAAATAATAAGAATATTTGAAGATGAGAGAGTAATGAAGTAAGATAAGATATGAGATTCAAGAGAGGTGTTTTTCATTCAGAAAAGAGAACTCTATTTATAGAGTCTCAAAGATTAGAAAAGTCCTATGTATTAAGAGTTGCCACGCAGGGCACATTGGATAAAAGAGAGTACATTTATAAAAACAGATAAAAGACCAAGACTCAAGTGGTGATGACGATGACTGCGGTTGCGGTACTTGAGAACTGATGACAGATTGGTTGCGGATAAGAGAGAGGTTGTGGTTTGGATTAAGTTTAAGAGGTCACTTCTATGTTTCAACATCCATGGTTGACATATGGATGACATATAGGCCATTACTCAACATGGTAGTGGGTTGTGGTGTCCATGGATGACATATGGGTCATTGGTCGACATGGTAGTGGCTTATTGTCTCCATGGATGACATATGGGCCATTGGTCCACATGGTAGTGGCTTATTGCGTCCATGGATGACATATGGTTGATTGGTCCACATGGTAATGGCGTATGGTGTCCATGGTTGACATATGGATGACATATGGGCCATTGGTCAACATGGTAGTGGGTTATGGTGTCCATGGATGACATATGGGCCATTGGTCGACATGGTAGTGGCTTACTGTGTCCATGGATGACATATGGGCCATTGGTCAACATGGTAGTCGCTTATTGTGTCTATCGATGGCATGTGGTTGATTGGTCCATATGGTAATGGCTTATGGTGTCCATGGTTGACATATGGATGATATATGGGCCATTGGTCAACATGGTAGTGGGTTATGGTGTCCATGGATGAGACATGGGCCATTGGTCGACATGGTAGTGGCTTATTGTGTCCATGGATGACATATGGGCCATGGTCGACATGGTAGTGGCTTAATGTGTCAATGGATGACATATGGTTGATTGGTCCACATGGTAATGGCTTATGGCGTCCATGTTTGACATATGGATGACATATGGGCCATTGGTCAACATGGTAGTGGGTTATTGATATGTGCATAATTAGCTATATATTTAGTATAGATTTTTATTATTTATTGGCTAATCTATTGCAATTTATGGACAAAAGGTACTTAATTGTGTTTAATTTGTATTTTCAGTTTAAAAAATGTGATCTGAAGCGAAAGGAAGCAGGAGATGCAATCGGAAGCTCGGGAATTGAAGAAAGAAGAAAAAGAGCCAAAATTCTGAAGAACTCGGCGAGTCTGAACGTCTACTCGACGAGTTCCCACGAATGTTCTCGAAGCAAAACACAAAGTCCTTGCCGTATACGGATTCCTAAAGGGGACTCGGCGAGTCGGTTTTCTACTCCACGAGTAGTCCCTGGTTTCTGAAGACTATAAATAGAAGCCAAATTGCCGAATTAAAAACCTCTCTCTGGAACCCTTGGGGATTACTCTGCGATTGAAGTGCTGCTGAAGTTTTAGAGTTCGTGAAGACAACTTTACACTTCAATTTTAAGGAGATTAAAGGTAAAATTTAGTATACTCTTTACTTTATCTTTAATTTGAACCATGTTTGAGTTATTAGACATTGTTAGTGAGCTACTATCTGATGTGATTATGAGCTAAACTTTTCTTCTTCTGGTTAGGGTAGATAAATTTACAACTATGGATTGATTTATTGTTGGATTAATTGTTTATTGGTGAATTATGTTTTATTAAGCTTGTTAAAGAAACTTATGCATTAACCACAACTATTTTATGTTAATTAGCAAGTAATTAAGCTGCATGAACATATCTTAATTGCTTATATGATTTGTGTGAAAACATTGTTATGTTCCTAGGAATAGCGAATGTGAAACTAGGATTAACTAGAAAATGGGTAAATTAATGTGCGAGCTTGTGTGATAAACCATCAACAAGAAGTTAATTGAACTAGTAATTTGATTAGCTAATTACAAGTCATATTTAACCCGAATAAATAAACTAGGAAATTTATTAGTTTAATCACTCGATCACTTCTTAAATTAATCTGTTTTCTAAGGATTTATAATAGCGAATGTGAACCTAATCACTTTAATCGGTAGCCAATAACAATTAATCCATTGCACTTGCCATCAAATCAACCATAGGAGTAAATGAATCGAACCTAAACAAAAAGATTCTTATCATTGAATTTAGTTGGTTTTTACTCGCTTAGCTGTTAGTTATTAGCATATTAGTTAGTTGTGTAAGTTTCTAATCTTGAAAACTAGAGAAAACCCTTATTTTTATTATTTATTTAGTTAATTCTAGTGATTAGTTTAATTACCGTTCCCTGTGTTTGATACCCTGCTTATTCAACTATACCACCAATTGACAGGTCCACTACATTTGTGTGTTTAAATTATATCTTAAAAGTAGGACTAAAACTAGTTCATTTATATACACATAAAGTTTTTGGCGCCGTTGCCGGGGAGCGGTTCAAAAAAATTAATTCTAATTTCTAGTGTTATCGATCCTTTGTGTATGATTTTTGTTGCACAAAGTTACTGCTTTAGTAATTTAGTTATTAGGATTAAATATTAGGTTTTATTATATTTTAATTTTTGACAAAAAAAAAATTTCATGTCTTAACCTTGAACTCGCCGAGTGCAGTCGAAGCTACTCGACGAGTGCAAGGCGAATTCCCAGTTTCATTTTTAGTTCATTTTTGTTCTTTTTACGCATGTTTTCTATTTTGATTGCAGTACGTTTATGACCAGAGGAAGAGGCTCACCTTTGATTCCCCCATTTGAAGACCCGGAAGCTACTCTAAGTAAAAACAAAAGCAAAACCGTTGGAGAATCCGCAACATCGAAGAATTCATCGTTGAAGAATCTCAAATCTGTTTTTAGCAAGAAAAAGGGCAAGAAAGTGGGAGAATCCAGCAACACGAAGGAAGATACCGAGTACCAAACCGAAAAGGAAGAAAGTGAATTTGAAGAAGGAAGCGACATAGAAGGCGAACTGGCTAACACCATGGGTAACATCGATGAAGTTCCCATGGGTGATTGAAAGAAAAGGATGCATGACGACACCAGCCCAGGACTCGTGCAACCCACGATTCCCGCAACTACCACCTTTGAATTTAAGGGCAACATACTTGCTCAACTTAAGGAAATCCCATTCTTCGGGAAGGATCATGAAGACGCATACAAGCATCTTGACGAGGTCAATGACATAGCCGACTACTTCAATGTTCCTAATGTGAACCGTGACACCGTATTGCTTCGTATGCTACCAGTCACATTCAATGGAGCCGTGAAAGATTGGTTGAAATCAATTCCTCCAGGATCTATCACCACTTGGGCCAAGATGCGTGAGGAATTTATTGATCAATTTTTCCCTCCATCAAAGATAGCAAAATTGAAGAAAGCCATAGCAAAATTTGAGCAACAAGCTGGCGAATCACTTTATGAGGCATGAGAGAGATATAAGGGCTTATTAAGGAACTGCCCCCATCATGATCTAAACAACCAACAAGAAGTCTCCATTTTCTATTGTAACAACGTAAATTTCCAAAACAATTTTTCATTTTTAAAACATACTTTTAGTCACAAGATAATATCAAAACATAATGTATCCAATGTTATCATAACAAAACATATCCCAGAATCTCAAGACATAAACTCCATGAGTGTGTACGGATCATGCCAGCGCCTTCCCGCGATCCTCTCTAGTACCTGAAACACATAACACAACAACTGTAAGCATAAATGCTTAGTGAGTTCCCCAAAATACCACATACGCACATACGCCACTCAAGGCTATAAGACCTTCCGGTCACTGTGTCTCAGAGGACTTCTGTCCCACAACCCTGGTAGACCTTCCGGTCCTACCCATAATAACCTTTCGGTCCATATCATCATGACCTTCTGGTCCACATCATAATGACCTTCCGGTCCACATCATAATGACCTTCCGGTCCTTCTCATTTATAACATACATAACACATACATATCACATAACAGCATACAACACATACACCTCATAGCATACAAGACCTTCCAGTCACACATAGGTACCATCCCCGGTACAGTATAGTGAGAAGACTCACCTCGTACGATATCAGATAATCTCCCGTGCTCGGATATCCGATCTAGCCTCCTCCTATCAACAAAATAGCATCCCTAGTCAATACTCTCTCATAATCTCATCTCTAATGATGGTTAGGAGACCATTCTACCCCTCCCAGAACTCTCTTGAATCAGCTTGACCAAAACCCTAAGGTTAACTGAAGTCAACGGTCAAACTTTGACCCGACTCGTCGAGTGCACATGGGCGACTCGGCGAGTCCATGCGGGTCCTCTGAATCCTTCTAGCCTCACTTGGCACGTCGAGTCATCCCTTCACTCGACCGGTTACTCCTGTTACGAATCGCGGGGCAACCCCGAATCGACTTGTCGAGTCCACTTATGAACTTGGCGAGTTGCTTCCATGTCAACACTCAAATGACCTTCTGAGGTCAGATCTGCTTCTCTAACCTCTAGATCTGACCTTCCCAAACACGATAATCACGTAAAGGTTCAGTCTTGACATTCATGCAACGCACACAAGGCTTTCCTTGGTGAAATGGCTTCTAAAATGGCAACATAGTCTCATTCCCTCCATGAACCAACATAAAGCAGAATGGATAAGGCCCTCTGGACCTCTAGAGGTCCAGATCCAGAGTCTAACACTCAAAGGGACAACATACTCAACATTTCAAGCCAATAAAGGGTATAGAAAACCCTAAAATTCAAGGATCTTAAACCAAACAGAGAAAGGATCGATTTGCTACCTCAACACTGTAGATCCAAGCTTGGAAACCACGGATTAGCAACCCTCTTGACATCCTATAGCTGGAAACACCTTCTTCTTTGCAAAACAACACCAAAAAGGATTAAAATGGCTTGCTCTCACACACAACTCGCCCAAGCTCTCTAGGGTTTCTCTCTCTGGACTGGTAGCTGCAAATGAGGGCTATAAGGACCCTTAAATAGGGCACAGGCCCAAAGATTTAGGGTTTCTGTCCACAGTGCGGACTTATCGAGTCCACCC
Organism: Lactuca virosa; assembly: GCF_052849685.1. Lineage (NCBI taxonomy): Eukaryota > Viridiplantae > Streptophyta > Magnoliopsida > Asterales > Asteraceae > Lactuca > Lactuca virosa. The sequence continues at coordinate 283,114,637 of NC_136428.1, read as the reverse complement.
ATCGACTCGTCGAGTCCCTTCATTAATCCAGTCAGCAAATCGCGATCCTACTCGACGACTCTAGGCGTCCACTCGTCGAGTCCCTCCTCATAACTCAAAATAAATTAATAACATAAAATACCTGGGAATCCGGATGTTACATCTATGATGGAGTGAACGTGACAACTAGGCAGCTTCTTGATTCTCAAGGACCACTCACAAAGAAGCCACCCCCGGTGATAAAGCAACTAGTTGAAGAATTCTCTAAGCACTCTAGAGAATATCATAACCCAAGGAATGACTTAACTCGAGGGGCAGTGAATTCTATTACTGATGACATGGCAGCAATGATGGCAAAATTGGAGAGAACTGACCTAAGAATGACTAAGATGGACCAATCCATCCATGCCACTACAGTGGGATGTGAAAACTGTAGAGGGCCCCACCTCACTAAAGATTGTGACCTTGACGAGAACGGGAACCGGAAAGTACAAGTGTGCTATTCAAGTGGTGATAGGTATGATGACAACTTGCGAAAACCTAAGAAAGAATGGCTATCGTATGATGAGTATAAGAAGGAAATGGGGGAAAAGTATAAACAAAAAGAAAGAGTATTTTATCAAAAGGAGGAACCGATGCTAGAAAAGAAATCAGCTTTGGAAGATATGCTTACAAGATTCGTAGTCGCGTCCGAGAAAAGGCATAACGATACCGATGATGCGATAAAAGATCAACAAAAAATGTTGAAAGAACACCAAATTATGATGAAAGATCAACAAGCTCTGCTTAGGAATCAGCAAGCATCCATTCTCAACATAGAAAAGCAGCTAGGCCAACTTGCACAACAAGTGAACGAGAGAAGACCGGGTGGACTTCCTAATAATACCGAAAGTAACCCAAAAGGCGCACATATAAATATCGTGACAACTAGGAGTGGGAAGATTATAACTCCTCTGTCCCCTATTCAACAAGAAGATCCTAAATTGGTGCAAGAGGAAGAAGCAGAAACTGACGAATCCCAACTTCCCGATCCGACTCGCCGAGTTGTCGATATGGACTCAAAGAGTCCCCCACCTGAACAGAAAAATAAAACTCCTACAAAGCCATATCAGCCTCCACTGCCATTTCCAGCTCGAGCTAGACAAGAAAAGAATGATGTTGACTACCAAAAGTTTCTGGAACACATAAAGGCTCTTCAAATTAATATGCCATTGATCGAGGCGGTCGCACAAATGACTAAATATGCCAAATTCCTCAAGGAGCTTCTAACTAATATAAAGAAGATGGAAGAGGTGAAGAAAGTGGTCCTAAACAAGAATTGTTCAGCAGCCATGTGGAACAAATTACCTAAGAAGAAGGGTGATCCGGGAAGCTTAACCTTGCCTTGTCAATTCGAAAACTTAGCTACTATTTATACATTAGCTGATTCGGGGGCAAGTGTAAATCTCAGGCCCTACTCATTCTTCAAGAAATTAGATCTTCCAGAGCCAAAGCCAATTCGAATGGCAATTCACTTAGCAAATAAAACGGTCACATTCCCAAGGGGAATATGTGAAGATCTATTGGTGAAAGTTGATAAGTTCGTGTTCCCCACGGACTTCATAGTACTAGACATGGAAGCGGATCGTCAAGTCCCGATCATACTTGGAAGACCTTTCCTCAACACCGCAAGTGCTATAGTTGACATGCGAGATTCTAAACTTACTCTTCGGGTGGGAGACGAATCAGTCACGTTTGGAGTTGATCAAGCCAAGAAGCATGCAAGGAATAGTGATGACACGACATTCTCAGTTGATATGTTGGAAGAGTTAATGGAGGAATGGAAAGAAGGTGAGCCAAACAAGTCCACCGTCACCTTTGAAGAAGAAATTGATGCTGAAAGAGACCTGATGGAGATAGAGAGACTGCTCGAGGAAGATGAATATAATGATCTAATCAGAAGTGCAGAAAGCCCGACTCGCCGAGTAGCATCTACCGACTCAACAAGTCCGTTCGAAAAAGCCCGATCAGTCGCGAATTTAACCCAGGACTCGACGAATCCCCTCAATGGACTTGACGTGTTCAGCATTCAAAACGGAAAATCTGAACTAAAAATTCTACCGGATCACTTGGAGTATGCATTTCTTGAAGATGGCCAACAAAAACCAGTAATTATAGCTGCTGATCCAGCCAAACACGAAAAAGAAAGCCTTGTGGGAGTACTAAAGAAGCGGCAAGGAGCCATAGCATGGAAGATAATCGACATCAAGGGGATTAGTCCAGCTTATTGTTTTCATAAGATTAACTTAGAAGATGGAGCTAAACCTGTAGTTGAATGCAAAAGAAGACTTAACCGAAACATGCAAGAAGTTGTGAAAAAGGAGGTGGTTAAACTATTAGATGATGGGATCATTTACTCAATCTCCGGTAGCCCATGGGTAAGTCCGGTGCAAGTAGTACCGAAGAAGGGAGGAATGACGGTGGTTACCAATGAGGACAACGAGTTAATTCCAACAAGAACAGTAACCGGGTGGCGCCTTTACATCGACTACAGAAAGCAAAATGATGCTACTTGCAAGGATCACTTTCCATTACCATTTATTGATCAAATGCTAGAAAGGCTTTCCGGTCATCAATTTTATTGTTTTCTCGATGGCTTTTCGGGGTATTTTCAAATTCCAATCAACCCACAAAACCAAGAGAAGACCACCTTTACATGCCCGAGCGGAACATTCACATATAGACGCATGCCTTTTGGGTTATGCAATGCACCAGCTACTTTCCAAAGGTGCATGATGGTCATCTTTCATGACATGATCAAGAAATTTATGGAGGTCTTTATGGATGACTTCTTGGTTTTCGGGTCATCTTTTGAAGATTGTTTATCTAATTTAGATTTGATGCTAGCTAGATGTGAGAAGACCAACCTTGTCCTTAATTGGGAAAAGTGCCACTTCATGGTAAAAGAAGGAATTGTGTTGGGACACAAAGTTTCAAGGAAGGGGATAGAAGTGGATAGAGAAAAAGTGGACACAATAGCTAAGTTACCCCCTCTAACAAATGTAAAAGGGGTAAGGAGATTTCTTGGCCATGCGGGATTTTATCGTCGCTTCATTAAAGACTTCTCAAAGATCACTAGGCCTTTGACTCAATTACTCTTGAAGGACGCTCCATTTGATTTTTTTAAAGAATGTCATGAAGCATTTCATTTATTAAAGGAAAGATTGACCACTATTCCTATCATGATATCCCCAAATTGGGATCTTCCTTTCGAGCTAATGTGTGATGCTAGTTACTACGTAGTGGGAGCTGTTTTAGGGCAAAGGGTTGATAAAAATTTTCAGCCTATCTACTATGCAAGCAAAACTTTGAACCCAACTCAAGAAAACTACACTATTACCGAGAATGAGCTATTATCAGTGTTATATGCTTTCGATAAATTCCGACCATATTTGGTGTTATCCAAGACAATAGTTTGTACCGACCATTCTGCCCTTAAGTATCTTTTTGCTAAACAAGATGCTAATCCAAGAATGATACGTTGGGTCTTGCTTCTACAAGAATTTCATATTGAAATAAGAGATAAAAAGGGAATGGAGAATGTAGCTACCGACCATTTATCAAGATTAGAAAACCCGCATTTGGAGGATTGGAAGCAAACAAGATTGGAGATTATTTCCCCGATGAATATCTTTTGGTAATAGCAGGAGAGGTGCCATGGTTTGCGGATATAGCTAATTATTTAGCAACCGAATATATTCCAAAAGACTTAACCCGCCAACAAAAGAAGAAATTCTTTTCAGAAATCAAGTACTACTTTTGGGATGAGCCATACCTTTTCTGAAGCTGTGCAGACGGGATGATATGAAGATGTGTGTTGGGGAAAGAGAGTCGGGAATTCTTGGAACATTGCCATAGCAGGCCCGCCGGAGGATATCATGGAGCACAATATGTCAAAGAATGTGATTCGTGCCAACGGACGAGAAACATATCAACTCGAAATGAGATGCTCCAACATAATACTCAAGTGTGTGAAGTATTTAATATTTGGGGAATTGACTTTATGGGACCTTTCCCAATGTCAAAAGGGAATAAATATATCTTGGTGGAATACGACTATGTATCAAAATGGGCGAGGGCACAAGCATTACCTACTAATGATGCTCGAGTGGTGATGTGTTTTCTCAAAAAGTTATTTTCAAGATTTGGAGTTCCTAAAGCTCTTATTAGAGACCGGGGCACTCACTTTGCCAATGATCAATTAGCTAAGGTGTTAAAAAGATATCGTGTACACCATAGGTTTTCAACATCTTATCACCCACAAACGAGTCGACAAACTGAAGTCACGAATCGGGAATTAAAAAGAATTTTGGAAAGATCGGTTGGAGGAAATCGAAAGGAGTGGTCGGATAAACTTGATGATGCACTTTGGGCTTTTCGAACAGTTTTCAAAACACATATTAATAGTACACCATATAGGTTATTTTATGGAAAGAATTGTCATTTGCCGGTTGAAATAGAGCATAAAGCATATTGGGCTTTAGAGATGTGTAATTTTGAGTTGGCTGAACTTTGTAACAACCGGTTAATGCAAATGAATGCCCTTGAAGAACTTAGAAATGAAGCCTACACAAATTCCTTGATATACAAAGAGAAGACTAAGAATTGGCATGACAAGAGACTAAAGGGTAATAAGGACTTTCATGAAGGACAAAAGGTGTTACTCTTCAATTCAAGATTAAAGCATTTCCCGGGTAAGCTAAACACAAGGTGGGATGAGCCTTTTTTGGTTAAACAAGTTTTTCCACATGGAGCTATAGAGCTTATATCAAAAGATGGAACCCCTTTCAAGGTTAATGGGCATAGGGTGAAGAAATATGAAGAAGGAATCCCAAAAATATGAAGGACTTGAAGAAGGGCTGTCTTTGGAAGAAACCAATGAGACGTAGAGCGGGAAGGAGTCCAGCTAACGACTCCTCAAAAAGAAGCGCTTCCGGGAGGCAACCCGACTTTAGAGTTTGCTTTTTTTTTTACCTTTCCTTTTCATTTTCGTTTTTTAGGATTTGTTTTTATCAATCTTCTTCTGTCATTAAAATGATTGCTTGAGGGAAAGAAATGCTCAAGTGTGGGGTATGGTAGCATAAGATTTAAGAACTCAAATTTTATTCAAACAGAATGAAAAACTCGTCGAGTCCATTACTCTACTCGGCGAGTCCATTTTGAAAAATCCCGAAAAATTGCGGATTCGCGAATCTGCTCGACGAGTAGGCACCCCTACTCGGCGAGTCCACGTATTAACCTGAAAAAAAATCATTTTTACATTCTGTAAATTAGGGATTTCACCCTAATTGGTAAAAACACTTTCACAAGTGCAGCCACCCGCCGCTCGACGAGCAAAGTCTCTCTCAAGCTCTGATCTCTCAATTCGTGTGATTTCTTCCAATCTCACCAAAAAGCTAACATTTTTCAGCCATAATCTAGTTAAAGTTTCCATCTTTGGAAGACTCATGACCCTAAATTGTGAAAATCTTGATTTTGAACTCGACTAGGATTTCTAGGGTTTCGATTTTTGTCAAATTAGGTTGTTATAGACAAAATTTCTTGCAAATGTATGCTTAATAGACATGGCGAGACAAACCCCTGGACTAATTTATATATTTGGATGGTCGATTTTGTCCGATTCAGAATTGCGACTCGCCGAGTCAGTTGGTGTACTAGGCGAGTCCATGTTTCAGATGCCCAGAATTTCTTTCATTTTTAATTTTTATGTGTTTTGTATGTTGTGTTATGGATTTTGGTTTGCAGGAAACATGTCTAGGCGTGGTCAAAGCTGAAGAGGAGGTGGTCATAGGGACATCCCACGGCTAAACTTCCCACAAATCACTTCCAAATCTACACTAGCCCGTGCCAAGAACAAGCTAGAAGTACTTAAGCGCAAGGAGATCTATGTTCCTAACGAGATAGATTGGCAGTGGATGGGCCAATCAGGATTGAAGGAGGAATTAACCCCTTATTTGGTCAAGTCCTTTGAAAAGAATCGGGTGGCCATAATTTGTGATGGGTGGAGTCGATTGTTCAAAATTCAAGAACCCGTCTACCAAGAATTATGTTGGGAATTCTTCTCTACCATCCTTCCGAGGTGGTAATGATTACTATAATCCGGGTATTATTACCTTTTGCCTTGGAGGGGAATTGCGCCAATGTAGCATAGCAGAGCTTGCATGGAGACTAGAGATTTATGATCAAAATATAGTCATGTCCAAGAATTTTGAATCATTCCTTGGACATTGCCACAAGGAGTTGCCCGAGGAGGTGGTTGCTTTTAACTGGTGGAATATTATTCCCAACCGGGTCTATATTCCTTCATCTGCTCAAGAGGGACACATCCGTTCCCCCATCCATCATTTGATCCACCGTCTTATCGCAAGCATCATCAACATGCGAAAGGACAATGACAAGGTCCCCACCCTCAATATAATTTACATGTGGAGCATCATTACCCCCGATACTTTTTGCAATTTGTCGTATTGTTTGGCAAAATACTTAGCGAAGGGGGCAGTTAAGGAGAGGATTACCTCCAAAATTAACGGTGGAATGTTTGTTACAAGGTTGGCTAGGACGTATGCGATTTTGGAGCAAGGGGCGGCAAGGTAGTTGACAATGATTTCTTCTCCTCCTTTTAGCACCACATTATTTCGGAGGGAACGAATCATTGAGGATTATGGTGGGGGACACATTGGAATTCCAAATGCAGATGAGGTGTTGGTACCGGAGGAGCCGGGAAGGAGGGTGAGACAGCGAAGGGAACAAGTCCTAGAAGACCTACCGGTCATTCCGATGGATGATGAGCTACCAATGGATTGGTACAATGTAGATACAAGAAGGTACCAGGACGATCTTGGACGAAGCTGGAATTACCACAATGAATCATTTGTTTACTTGTTTGAACAAATGAATATTGTTCCAAGACCCGGGTCCGTATATCCTTATGTTTCAATTTGGGAACAGAGAGTAAACCAAAGGAGGAATCAAGCCGGTGGTAGTGGAGCTGGGCGAAATGAAGAAGATGATGAAGATTGATACCTTGTGGTTTTTATTTATTTGGTTGTTTAAAGACTACTTTTATTTTTTTTGTGTTTTGTGTGGTTTTTGAACTTTTAGTAACTAGGTTTAACTAGGAGCTTTTATCTATCACTTGTGGTTGTGTTTATCCTTTCAGTTTGAAGCTTAGGATGCATGCACGAGTCTAGAGTATATGTTAACCAAGCGAGAGTCGAGTCTAGACAAGGACGTGTAAGTTTTGAGTTTAGGATCGAGTCCGGTAGAGAAAAGGGGTTAAAGAGTGCTAGTTACTGAAAAAAAATGAAGGAGGAATACTAATTTATCATTACCAAACACCTCAGAAACGGATTCAAAGCAGAATATTTTTTCCACTCAGCGTTCTACTCACCGAGTGCACACCCGAGACTCGACGAGTCCATGTGCAATTTCGCAACTTTTCTGTCAGATACGGTATTACTCGGTGAGTTACCATATTAACTCGACGAGTCACTCAATATTCCATTCTCAAGCTTACGATTTGACCACATTTGATACGAGATTTACTCATATTCTTTGACACCCAAGGCATGTATGAGCTGTTCCCATGTCTAAAGTCAATTGAAGCTAGAGCTTTTCATGAAGAAATGTCGACCTCTTCACTACTATCCCAGGGGAGTTTATTCCAATTCCCTCTCTACTTTGTCATTTTGTTTATCATGCATAATATGCAATGAGGGCATTACATAAATTAAGTGTGGGGTAGGGGGTTGATTATATTAGTTACATTAGAATCCTAACTTAGGTAAAACTTTGAAATTTGAAATTTTTGCATAAAATTTCTAGGATTAATTTAGAAAATTTTGGTAAATCAATTAGGATTTCATGCTAGTATTGTGTTTGATGATTATTTGAAGACCCAAATTTTTAGTTGAGCCTATACACGTTCTAGTGCATTTGTGGCCTCCTTTATTCTAGTGAAATCATGGGACAAAAACATAACCTCACTTAGTTTGAGGGATGCAATATGTTTAGCATCGTGTACTTGAAATGTATCCAGGAAAACTAATACTTTAACCAATAAAGGTTGAAGTTGAGTTCCCTTGCTTAAGCATGTAGGTTTTGAGTGAAAAAAATAGTGAGTTACCTATGAAAAAAAAAAGAGAGAATTACAAGAAAAATTGTAAGAATTTTGAAGCAATCAAAGTGAAGATCAAAAGATCAAAGTTCTGAAGAAATTCAAAAAGTTGAAGATACCAAAAATTAAATAACAAGGTGATGAATTCAAAGGAATCAAAGATCAAATATCCAAGAAATGAATAATTACAAATAAGCTCTATAGTGGTATCAAAAAGTTGTAATTTTCTAGATTATGTATGTTGGGTTGCTCAACCAAAAATACCTTGAGGTTAGGAAGTTTTCTAAGGATGGATTCGGAGGGATGCATAAAATGAGCATTTTTCAAAAGAAGTGGGCGAGTGTTTATGAGGATTGTTAGTATTTAGAATTGAGTGGGGTCCTTAGGAAAAATTTTAGACACAAATGCATGCGTTGCGGTCTTGGCATAACGGCTGGGTTAGTTTGGGATTGTTTTATGTGATGCTAGTATGATTAAAATTCAGTTTTGCTTGGGGGCAAGCAAAAGTCAAGCGTGGGGTATTTTGATATGTGCATATTTAGCTATATATTTAGTATAGATTTTTATTATTTATTGGCTAATCTATTGCAATTTATGGAAAAAATGTACTTAATTGTGTTTAATTTGTATTTTCACTCTAAAAAATGTGCTCGGAAGCAAAAGGAAGCAGGAGATGCAATCGGAAGCTCGGGAATTGAAGAAAGAAGAAAAATAGCCAAAATCCTGAAGAACTCGGCGAGTCTGAACGTCTACTCAACGAGTTCCCACGAATGCTCGCGAAGCAAAACACAAAGTCCTTTCCGTATACGGATTCCTAAATGGGACTCGGCGAGTCGGTTATCTACTCGACGAGTAGCCCCTGTTTTCTGAAGACTATAAATAGAAGCCAAATTGCCGAATTAAATACCTCTCTCTGGAATCCTTGGGGATTACTCTGCGATTGAAGTGCTGCTGAAGCTTTGGACTTCGTGAAGACAACCTTACACTTCAATTTTAAGGAGATTAAAGGCAAAATTTAGTATACTCTTTACTTTATCTTTAATTTGAACCATGTTTGAGTTATTAGACATTGTTTGTGAGATACTATCTGCTGTGATTATGAGCTAAACTTTTCTTCTTCTGTTTAGGGTAGATAAATTTACAACTATGGATTGATTTATGGTTGGATTAATTGTTTATTGGTGAATTATGTTTTACTAAGCTTGTTAAAGAACCTTATGCATTAACCACAACTATTTTCTATTAATTAGCGAGTAATTAAGCTGCATAACATCTCTTAATTGCTTATATGATTTCTGTGAAAACATTGTTATGTTCCTAGGAATAGCGAATGTGAAACTAGGATTAACTAGAAAAGGGGTAAATTAATGTGTGAGCTTGTGTGATAAACCATCAACAAGAAGTTAATTGAATTAGTAATTTGATTAGCTAATTACAAGTCTTATTTAACCCGAATAAATAAACTAGGAAATTCATTATTTTGATCACTTGATTACTGCTTAAATTAATCTGTTTTCTAAGGATTGGTAATAGCGAATGTGAACCTAATCACTTTAATCAGTAGCCAATAACAATTAATCCATTGCACTTGCCATAAAATCAACCATAGGAGTAAATGAATCGAACCTAAACAAAAGTCTTCTTATCATTGAATTTAGTTGGTTTTTACTCGCTTAGCTGTTAGTTATTAGCATATTAGTTAGTTGTATAAGTTTCTAGTCTTGCAAAACTGGAGAAAACCCTTATTTTTATTACTTGTTTTAGTTAATTCTAGTGATTAGTTTAATTACCGTTCCCCGTGTTCGATACCCTGCTTATTCAACTATACCACCAATTGATAGGTCCACTGCCTTTGTGTGTTTAAATTATATCTTAAAATTCAGACTAAAACTAGTGAATTTATATACACATCAGTTATGGTGTCCATGGATGACATATGGGTCATTGGTCGACATGGTAGTGGCTTATTGTGTCCATGGATGAGGTATGGGCTGTTGGTCGACATAGTAGTGGCTTATTGTGTCCATGGATGACATATGGTTGATTGGTCCACATGGTAATGTCTTATGGTTGACATATGGATGACATATGGGCCATTGGTCAACATGGTAGTGGCTTATGGTGTCCATGGATGACATATGGGCCACTGGTCGACATGGTAGTGGCTTATTGTGTCCATGGATGACATATGGGCCATTGGTCGATATGGTAGTGGCTTATTGTGTCCATGGATGACATATGGGCCATTGGTCGACATGGTAGTGGGTCCATGGATGACATATGGTTGATTAGTCCACATGGTAATGGCTTATGGTGACATATGGATGACATATGGGCCATTGGTCAACATGGTAGTGCGTTATAGTGTCCATGGATGACATATGGGCCATTGGTCGACATGGTAGTGGCTTATTGTGTCCATGGATAACATATGGGCCATTGGTCAACATGGTAGTGGCTTATTGTGTCCATGGTTGACATATGGATGACATATGGGCCATTGGTGAACATGGTAGTGGCTTATGGTGTATATGATATACCCATGGATGACATATGGGCTACAATATTATTGAGCATAATATTATGGTTTTTCAATTTAAAGAAACAAAAGTTAATTTAGTTTAGCTGGCAAACGCGTTTTACTTCTTACCCGAAGTCGCAGGTTCGAATCCTACTTATGTCAATAATTTTATTTAAATTCGTCTCTCTAAATTTAATCAATATTTTTATTTAACTTCTGTTGGGGTACAAAGTTATCCATGTATGACTTTGTAAATGGGTTGACTTTTGTAGACCCACTTGCATGTGGTGCTTTAGCCTTGTGACATGAGAAATAGAGAGTGAGAGTGAGACATGTAAACACCTCTATATAAGGTGGGTTTATTCCACATGTAGAGGTGTGCTTGAGAGATGTAAAATTGAGAGTGTTAGTGTGTGTTAATTATGTAGATTTAGATCTAGATCCTTGTTTGTAACACCTTTCATAATCGAATGCATCTCTTAAACACCGAAATCACCGTGTTCTTTGTGTGTTTTTAATTCTGCATGCCAAACCAATGTTCATAATTCTCATCAATTGGTATCAGAGCGGGTCTTCGAAGATCAACATAATTTTTTGAAGAACAATTCTCGGTTTGGCAAAATTTGTCATAATTAGAACATTTACGGTGAGTCTCTCTATGATCTCTCTAAATCTCGTTGATTCGTGCGTTACGTTCTTAATTTTTGATCATTTGACTCATTAGATCAAATTATTTTTGAAAAACTCACTTGTTATGATTCAATATTTTTTGTGTTGATCAAAGCCCAATCCAATCTCATATTCTTTTGTCCGATTTGATTATTAATTGAAAGTGTTTGTATAAATCAAGATGTTATACAAAAATCATTTTGATTCTCAATTGAATTCTTTTGTTCGATTATATTCGAAGTCACATTGTGCCAAGACTTTTTAATTCAACTGATCCATATCTTGAGCCCAAACTCGAGATTATTGTTCATATGATTGATCCATTTTTCTGATCCCAATGGTTTGTACAATCCAGTGATTTCCAGCCGATACTTAATCCTTGATTAGATATCATTTGACATACGTATTTCAACATGTACAAGATGTTCGCATCATTTTTTTTCTGATTCTTGTATTTCATCCCGTCGATTCTAACAATCGATTCTTATTGATTGATAATTTGAAACTGTGAATCGATTTCATATGATTGGTGTATGATGAAATCGGTTTTATTCGTATCCAGTCTTAGAAATTGGAAATTGAGTTTTAGATATTATAAATCTTAGTCAAGAATACTTGAATGTAATGAAGAACAAGTTGAAGATTCTTTGTTTGATCTTAAAATCGGTGATAGAATCGTGAATTTCATGTTTCTTGCACTATTGATATCGAAAAGTCAACTGATAAAAGTCAAAATCGATTTCTTGATTTTCAGTCAGTGAATTTTGTTTTGATTTTTGAGAATTAATGGATCAATGTTGATGTTGGAAGAAGCATTGAGTATCAAAGGTGATGGATTTCAATTTGGTATTGACAATCGTTGTTCGAAGGAGATAGCTTGGGAACGAACTGAGATTCACGAACTCAGATGTTCGTTCTTTGGATTTTGAAACTTTTAAAATCGATGGCCTTAATAACGAATTCATTGAGATTAAGAATCGAAGGACGGTGAAGGAATGAATTCCATTGATTTCTATCAGATATTCGTGTGCTGGGTAGCTTAAAGAATGAACTGTGAACTGATAGATATCGTTGGGTTCAATGTCAATGGTTCGTGTCGATAAACAATTTTGAAGGATTTGCTTTTGTGTCGATGATTGATGACGAACAGTAAGGGATGAGGTCGATATGAGGTTGAATGAAAAAACGAAGTTGTAGTTCACTGGAAATCGTTTTTATGAGTCTGAGTTCGAATATTTTTGTTCTTGGGTCGATGAAAAAGCGGTTGATTTGGGTTGATGATTGAAAAACGAAGAAGTCAAGTTTAGTGATTGATTTTCGAAGTCTGGACTTGGATTCGTTGGTCGGTTTTGGCTTAATGTTTGCTAACAAATGGGAAAAGATGATTTGGGTTGTTAACTAAAATCGAAAGATGATATTGGTTTTGGAGACTTGAAAAATTCGTTTTTGAAGTCGACGAGTATATGTCGATTACTGGTTTGTGATTGGAAGTCGATTGGAGTTAACAATCGAAACCTTAGTCGATTTGGATTTCGTGATTGAAACTAACGAACGGGATGGAAGAAAAAAATTCCGTTGTCTTTGTAACCAATTGAGATAGATATAAATGTTTCGTTAAAATGGTGTTGTGGATTTAGTTACCGAGTTCATGAATTGAAGAAGAAAAACAACGAAAGTTTTGATGATCAGGACTAACGAATACTTTTGGAGTCACGAAAGTTTTTTTTTGTGATATTCTTAACTGTGAAACGAATTGAGGATGAAAGGAATAAGTTTCGAAAGAAGTCCCTACAGTTTCGAAAGTTTGACACTTTAGCCTACATTCGCAAGTTGGACAAAATTTCGCAAGTTTGGAAGAAAACAATCATTTTCGATTTTGGTCCCTACACTTTTAACGAAGTGGCACAAATGGTCCAATATCGACAGTTGGTATAATTTTCGACATTTTAAAGAATGGTGCTGAAATTTCGAAAGAAGTCCCTGGAGTTTCAAAAATTTGGCAGTTTTTTTGCCGAAATTCGAAAATGGACTGATTTTGCTAACAAAGTGAAAAATATGCATTTCAGGCCCCTTCAGTTAATGCGAATTGACGCTTTCTACCCAGTATCGCAAATGGGGGAGAGCTTCGCATTTTTGGCTGTTTTGGGCGCACCGGGACACTGCATAATTTTGAAATTGACAATTTCTACCCAAGTTTGAGAAATTTTGTCAAAGGCGGTCCATGAAAGAAGCTAAAAATTGTAGATTTTTTCGGTTTTTCGGATTGAAGCTAAAAGTTTATGCCACATGTTAAGGGGGAGATTTGACACGAAAAATTCTGAATAGAGCACGTTCTCTTTCTTTGATGGTTTTATAATAAAATTTCGATTATAAAAAAGGGGAGAAATTTATATGGAAATTCGAAGTTGAATTTTTCATATTACTCGAACTTGAAGACCGAAGTGACCTTGAATTTTTGACGTTTATGAAATGATGCGATTGGAAATTCGGAAGTGATTTCGGTTCCAGATGGGTTTGGATTTATTGAAGATTTTCGGGGTGTGTTTTTATGCTCAACTTTTGGGTGATTAATTCGAGTTTGAGAAGCTCGTGATCATTCGTTGATGCTCGGTTCGTATGGTCTCACATCCTAGAGCCCAAATTAAAGAATCATGGAAGAATTGAAGATTTGAAGTTAATCTCAACATGTGTCACGCTTGAGGCTCGAATCGCATAGTTGCTCGATTTTGGAAGATTTGAAGTGGGTCATCCATTCCTAACTTTGAGGGGGAGAATGTTGGGTGCAAAGTTATCCATGTATGACTTTATATATGTGTTGACTTTTGTAAACCCACTTCTATGTGGTGCATTAGCCTTTTGACTCATGAGATAGAGAGTGAGAGAGAGACATGTAAACACCTCTATATAATGTGGTTTATTCCACATGTAGAGGTGTGCTTGAGAGGTGTAAAAGTTGAGTGTGTAAGTGTGTATTAATTATGTAGATATAGATCTAGATCCTTTTTTATAACACCATACATATTCAATACATCTCTTAAACACCCAAATCACCGTGTTCATTGTGTGTTCTTTAATTCCACATCCCAAACCATGTTCATAAATCACTACAACTTCATCTTTTTAAATTTAAACTGTTCAATTTAATTACAAAAATGCCCATAGGTATTGACAAAAATACCCTAACCATTTACGTAGTAACCTTTTTACATTCAAGGGCAATTATGTCAATTCATAGTCTAAACACTTAGGCGCCATAATTTGTAGTCAGAGTCATCCCGTCGTTTCATTTTATCGGCGATAGATCTTCTACAATCCATTACCAACACTCAAAGTTCCCGAACGTTTATCAATAAACCCTAAAATTGTTGTTGCTACATAATTTGGATTACACTCCACACAGATCAACATAATGGCAGCGAGTTGTTCTTCAGAAAGAATGCAAACAAGGCAACAAGTAACAAGGATCACTGCTTTGCCATCGTACTTGATCAAAAAAAAATAGTAACTACGGTTGGGGGAAATTCACCAATCGATGCTTTTAAGTGCCTGGTAGTGTAAGTATGATGTGCATTACTTCTATTAAACTTGTTTACATACTTAATTTAGTGTTTAATAAATGAATTTTGTCTTGACTTGTGAATATATATATATATATATATATATATATATATATATATATATATATATATATATATATATATATATATATATATATATATATTTGCAAACTCTTTAGGGATTTTGTAACATCAGACACAATATATAAAATCATATACACAAATCGAATAAGGTTTCGTCCATTAAGTGTTCACCAGTATGAAGTCATAAGCAAATGCAGAAAGTTGAACAACTCACACGTACTCTTCAACGATGGAATGGTACTCTTTTTTTATGCAATTGGATAATTCTGAATTCAATTAGTTTTCTACATTTGTATTTTTAAAATTGTAAGATTACTTATTGTATGTCAGGCGAAGTATTTTATGATAGGGGAAGAAATAGCAGGGAAAAAGTTGCTTCAAAATGCAGCCGATCAGGGGCAGTTGGATGCGATCTTCGTTCTAGGAATGATGTTGATGGCCGAAGGCATTGAAAGGATGCAAGAAGCTCTGATCATGTTAAATAAAGCCTACGTTAATACTGGAAGAAGTTGGAATCTAAGAGATACATGTAACAAGGTTCATAACCACTTGGTAAGGAGACCAAAGGAGATAAAGTTCCATGGATTACATAGAAGTTATGCAAAGCATCCTTCTGTGGGCCGTTATTAAACAACGTTTATGAGTCAATACAGGTGGTTATTGAATTGTGATATTTGTTTGTGGGATGCGTGTTTCTTTAGGTTTGCTTTGATGTTTGACATTAGTTTCGAGTTGATATATATATATATATATATATATATATATATATATATATATATATATATATATATATATATATATATATATATATATATATATATAATAGTTGTTTGATTCACACAATTAGTGATGCATATTGTAAGTGTATTTTGATGTAATGTGAATACATAATTTTAACTTTATTAAATGTTAATATACATATATATATATATATACTAGTAGGGTACCCGCGCGATGCGGCGGCGCCGAATATTTCTATATATATATATATATATATATATATATATATATATATATATATATATATATATATATATATATATATATATATATATATATATATATATATATATATATATATATATATATATAAATATTCGGCGCCGCCGCATCGCGCGGGTACCCTACTAGTATATATATATATATATATATATATATATATATATATATATATATATATATATATATATATATACTAGTAGGGTACCCGCGCGATGCGGCGGCGCCGAATATTTTTTTCGGTGGATATTTTCAATTTGGCGATTTGTTTCATTTTCACATTAGATAGTTCATTAATTTCAACCTTTTGGCAAACTGTTTTGTCTCGTATAGCTTTTTTCGACGAATAGTTTCTATCTTGGTGCGTGTCCACATGGGCCGAATTGTTTTTTTACAGTGTCATCTACTGATTTAGTTTTTACTTTACGATTATTTATTAAGGATATATCGAATGGTTCCAATTAGTTGTTCTTTCTAAAACATATCATATTTCAAAAAATATGTAATGCATTATAATATATCTATAATATATGTTGTTGTCTTTAGCTATATATAAAGTATGTCGATACTTTTGGGTTACAAAAATATATAGCTATTGTGGGTTAAAAATAAAATTGTTGTTTTGGTTTAGAATTATAAGTGTTGGTTTATAATTATAAGTGTGTTTTTGTTTTGAGTTAAAAATAGATGTATTTGTTGTTGTTCAAAAATATAATAACGTTGTTCTTTTTGTTAAAATTATAATATATTTTGTTTTGCTTAAAAAATAAAAGTGAACTATACTTTTTGTTTAAAAACATAAACACGGTTATTTGTCCAAATTATATTACACATATATACACATATATTCGGTATTTGTTTGGATATATGTTTTAAGTATAATGATCGAATGCATATAAATTCAAAAATGGTCTTTCTTTTTGGAGGGTATGTGTTTATAATTTATGAAAACTAGAGAAGAATCGCCCCCCCCCCCCCCCCCCCCGTTGGGGGGGGTTGAAGGATATCCCTTTGTAAAGTATGTTGTTGAACTGTTTAAAGTACTTGGTTTAACTTTTTATAAATGAGACTGTGTAATAAGTGTTACTATACACAAAAGTACACTACTCAAGTACACTAAGAACATATATCATACATGATTACATGAGTTACTAGACACTTCTCCAAGACCATCATATCATCCCATATTGTTGTCTGTAAATTCACAAAATTGAGGTGAAAACATAAGAACAAAGAAAGCTTATGACTTGTATCCTATATTCGGAAGTAACAATCTGAATTCTCAACATAGAATGCATACATATACTTACTTGTGCATGGTTAATAATCAGGAAATTAGCCCCACAGCCAATTCAATTCCCTTTTTCTTTTATAGATGAATCAACTTTTAACCTACACAAGAACAAAGATTCAAAAATTATTACAATCTCACAAGACAATATATGTTAAGCAGCAAAAATGATGTTTTACATGAAGAAAGAAATTATAGTGAACATCATAATATGTTATATGAAATGATATCAAACAAAGATTTGGAATGTGAAAAAATTGACGTAATTCCTACAATTTTAGAAATTTTTTGATTTTTTTTTTCAATTCGCCTCAGAATGGCATTATAAACAAATAAAAATAAATAAGCAACAGAATTGAAGGACACCTTCAATCAAAATCTGAAGATGCCAATCAAAACCCATAATTGTAACTTTTTCATCAGCATCACTTCATCACAAATTTTTAGGATTCCTCAATAAATTAATAACAATAGAAAAAGTACCTCGACAAATAGCACAATAGCCCCTTCAATCGAATATTTTCCTTATTTCCTTGTAATTTACTGCTCCCATTTATCCCCCAGAAAAAAGAATTCAAACATAAATAAGCTAAAGAAAGAACTAAATGATAGAATTGAACATTTGTAAATAAAAAAAGAACCAAATAAGAAAAATGATTCTGAAACACATAAAATATGAACAATATCCCACTTTTAAGATCAGACAAAACCTGAAAAATGATAAAGGCATGACAGAAAAGAGACACGTCATAACCGTGACATTAGAAGCTTACCTGGTGGCCACATGGTGTCACAAAAACTTCATTTTGAAGAGGAATGTCAACTAATGGCCACTTTGAACAGATGAAAGAGCTTTTAACACCAGCATAAGAAACAAATATAAAGAAAATTACCTTCAATCTCCCATTCATCAAACAAACCAAACGTGATTTGAGGTCAACAACCATATATCATGCCATAATATTGATCCCCATAAGTACATGTGGCACAAATCTATCATAGATCATCTAAAGCAAAGAAATTTACCTGATTGTCTTAAACCTTCATAAAGTTTTCCCACAAAAATTATGGTCTACTTTCAATAAAAACTCGTAAAAAGATTGAATTACAACTACTTTTATGCCAAAATTTTGGAGTTTCAAGATTGGATATGATCTTATCTATAGAGCAATTGTCCTAAAAGGCTAAAACAATGTCATAACAATGGAATCTTTTGATTTTAAAGTAGCACAAAGGGAAGGCTTACATGTATTAACCAATACACCCTTATTGGCTGGAACAGGAATGGGATCGGCTTCGTTCTTCTTCTGTCTTTTTATCCAAAAAATCAGCTTCAATGAAATTTGTATCAGAATCCTCCTCCTGTTCAAACTGCAACATGATATAAATTCATTATAATAACCAAAAAACAAAAGAAATTGAGATGAAGTTGGTTCAGAATAAACACTAAAACCAAAAGATATTGCAGCAAAGTCGGTGTGATTTACCTACTCGATCTATCTTCTATTTCGACATATCTGTACAGCAACAACAACAGGGGTAAGAAATTTTTTGTTTTCTGTGCACAACAGATCACAATTCCACCAATGATTTCCGATTATCCAACCACTTACACCGACACGCGTCTCTGGTACAACTGAAGATGTCTCCGTTGCAACTGAGGCCGTCTCGGGTATGACCGAAGGTGTCCACGTAGCGGAGGGGACCATAAAGCCCTAATACAAAAAGCAAGAAGAAATTATAACCCTCAATATCGGAAACACGGGGGAATCAGAGAAGGAGAAACAGACGAAGACGTTGGTTAAGGGCATGTTAAAAAACCAAAATCAGGTGTCCGATTCACCAACCCCATAGTCGTTGGAAACCCAGATAAACAAAATAGGCGGTGGATCCGCCGTTGGTTGGGCCGACGTGCCGCTTTGTTGTCCTTCGGTCTGTGACTGTTTCGCCTGAACCCTAGAATCGAAAAGCATTAGAAGAATAGTGACATCAATTTAGGCCAGAAACATCAACTGGTGGCATTGGCAATGAACATCGACCTCTGCCTCTGGTATTGTAGATGAAAATGGGAAGAAAAACGAAAGCGGTGAAAAGAAGAATAGAGATATGAGGCGGTAGAAGATTGGAAACAACGACAACAAACCCAACCCTAATTGAGGGAATCGGGAATGGAAAACGGGAAGCCACCGGAGGACGACGACGGATATGAGAGGAGGTGAAAGGAGCGATAATAGGGTTTTTGAATAGACGGTGGGAGAGGGGTATTCAAGGAAGGAGTGAATCAGTTATGAAAGGGAAGGAAAGTGTAAAGGTGTCAGTTAGTCGGTGGAAGACCAGAAATCTGTAGAAGAAACAACACGTGTGAGCAACGTGTAAAGAAACGTGATGACAATGCAACACCACATTTACTCAGCCAATACAGATAAAAATAGATAAATATCAAAAAGCAAAACAGAAAAAAAAAATTCCAACCAATGACAGCAAAGTACTGTTGGATTGGGAACCCTACTTTAATATATTTATATAATGAATGAACTTGGTAGTTTTGGTGTCATTTCACTTGCAACGCTCTTTAATAAACGTTGATACTACCTCTATTTTAATATATGTTAGATATTAACTGTGTAAACTTATATTTAATAAATATCCATGTCATGAAACAAACATTTATGGAATTTATAATTTTATTATACCAAAAAATTTAATTTTATTATACCAAAAACATTTTTAATTTTATGATAACCAATATTATTATTCATTATGCAGGTTGTTGTTTAAATTATAAGTTTTTTTAATATTTTTTTCTCTTTGACGATTTTTAAAATCATGCATAACTATATACAACATAATCATTTACTAAAAATGAAACTATAGGTTATTGTTATTATTTACATATTTTTTACGTTGTAAAATAGAAGATACTATAATAAAAATATAAGTGATAGAATCGTTATATTTAATACACGCCACTTACAATGATAGAATCGTCATATTTAAAACATATTTTTATTACACGCCACTTACAATGATAATTTAAAAAAAATTGAACAAAAATGTTTATATTGAGTATGAAATTGTAAAACTCATGTGACAGGAGTAAGGGAATCATGTCATGATCCTTTTGATAGCCGACATCATGCTTGTTGACTGAATTTGGCGATTACCCTTCAATTTATTTGTTATTTCAAAATTCAAAATATCATGATATATAGTACATATACTATTATTGTAACATACAACCCGAAATATGCCTTAAGAATATTAATATTTCTTTGGCCAACCAAACAGCCGTTGCAACTAAAGAAAAAAAATGAAATAAATAACACAAACAAAGATCTGTAACATGAAAGTGACAAAAATCAAAATAAAAAATGATTTTTTTATTCTAAATAATATACATGCAGAGCTATCACAGTTTCGTAGAAAATAAACACATAGATCTGTAACATGAAAGTAACGAAAACCACAATAAAAATAACCAATAAAAATTTTAAAATATTTTTTACAGTTACCCATTTCGTATTCTCACAACAGATGACATTAAAGGTAATAATCAAGAGGAATATTACAAATCTGAAACCTCCATGCCATTTTTCTTTTAACAAGCAAAAATCTATAACACAAACAAAGATCTAAAACAACATACAAACCTACAAAGTACACGCACCAAGATCTAAAACATCCAGGAAAATTAGGAAATACACGGATCCGGATCTGTACTATCCAAGAAAAATAAAAGGAAATTGAAACCGTGAAGCATTTACATTTCTTTGATCGTAAACCAGAAAGAGATACCTCGGTGGTGGAGGTTTTTCTTGGAGAGAGAGAGAGAGAGAGAGAGAGAGAGAGACGGTAATGGTGTTCAAAGGTGGGAATGTTGCTGGTATTTAGTAGAAACGACGGTTCGGTAGTAGTGTCTTGCACCGGCGGGGTTGGTAGTAATCTGTAGCGGCGGCGGTGGTGCCTTCATGTTGATGGTGGCGATGGTTCTTGTTACGGAAACTGAAGTTAGTGTTTGTTAGAGAGAGAGAGAGAGAGATACGATAGAGATACCGTCTATAAAGAGAGATAATGTATGTGTCTAAGTGTGAAATGGGAGGTTGTGGAAATAGAGTTTTTTACATGAATATGAAGGTAGTATGTAATATTGTAATGTACGTGTGTTTCTTTGTGTTAAATGGGTGGTATTTTTGGCTTCTAAGTGTGTACATATGTATGTATAGTGTTTTTCACCTTTTTGATTAGTTATAGTGATCCGTGTGATTAGCTGCCATTGGTCAGAATAGGTGAATTAGTGCATGTTTTTCAATACGTCTAAGAGCGATCCGTGTGACATTCAAGTGATAGTACCTTCTGCATAAAAACTAAAACTTATACCTCTTAATTTAAGATATTGTGTTGTAGATTGTTGTAGATCAAGCTTATTTAGTTGTATTTAAGACTTTAGTTATGTATGCTTTATAATATAGTATATATATATATATATATATATATATATATATATATATATATATATATATTATTTTTGTCTTTGTCATTTTACTAACCAAAAGTCCACTATGGACCTATAATAGGTTATATTGTTTGAATAATGTGTTTTGATTAAAATACCCTTACTAATCACATATATGGATTGATTTCAAGGGCAATTTGGTCTATTTGAAATCTCTACAGTGAATTTATTATAAGTAGCTCTATATCCATATTTATTACGAATGTTATTTAAAATTATCATTACCCGTATACTACATGGGTTTTAACCTGGTATTGAATAATATCGACCCAATAATTTGACCTAGTATCCATCCAACATATTGAAATCAAGGTTGTCGAAGGTTCCCTAATCGATACACACTTTGTTTGCATATGTGTTCTGCAAGTGTCGATCTCAATTAAACCATTCTACTAAGGTAAAATATTGTGTTATTTAAAATTATACGTTACTTTAAATATTAAATACAATGAACAATCAAAGTAGAAAGTGTATGTATGAAAGAAAAGATAATCGTAGTTGTGTATCCCGTGTTTTCGTACAAGGAGTAAAATTTTTTATAGATTTTGCTACCAGTCAACATAGGTTCATGGACCAAGATAAAATCAAATGCCCATGCATCAGATGTCGTAAGGTACCATATACAGAAGTTGATACTGTTAAGAATCATTCGTACAAGTTTGGTTTTGTTGAGGAATATTGGTTTTGGGATAAACATGGCGAAACATCAATTCATGATGACAATACGTTTTTTGGGGTGGATGATTCAAACACCAATTTTAGTGAAGGTGCATGTTCTTATAGAGAAATGGTAATAGATGCAATGGCTCCTGATTTAAATAATAGTAATCCTGAAGAGGAGCCAAATCGACTACATAAAAAATCCTTTGATATGCTAGATGCAGCCGATAAGGAATTGTGTCCTGGATGTAAAAAAGTGACACAACTATCTGCTGTAGCTAGACTATTGAATATAAAATCAGAGTATCGCATATCTGAGCAAACTTATGATGCTATCTGCCAGTTGATAAATGATGTGTTACAGGAGGAGAATAATATGGTAGGTAGTTTATACGAGAGAAAAAAGTTAATACAAGCACTAGGTTTGCCTGTGGAGATGATTGATTGCTGCAGATCTCGATGTACGATATATTGGAGGCAAGACAAAGATCTTTATCGGTGCAAATTCTGCAATGCAGATAGGTACAAACAGTCAAAAAATTTGGCCAGATGTTCTAGCGTATCCTTCAAGAAAATGCATTACTTTCCTTTGACTCCAAGGTTGAAGAGACTGTATGCTTCACAAGCCACAGTCTCTTCCATGCGATGGTACTGCGAGAATCATGGACATGATGCTGGAGTAATGTGTCATCCATCCGATTCAGAAGCTTGGAAGCACTTTGACAAAAGTCACCCTTCATTTTCAGCATAAGAACGTAACGTAAGATTAGGCCTAAGTACAGATGTGTTTGCACCACATGGATCATTTGGAAAACAATATTCATCTTGGCCTATTATTATAACACCTTATAATTTACCACCTTCTATGTGCATGAAAGAGCCTTACATGTTTTTGACCGGACTTGTGCCAGGTCCGTCAAACCCTAAGCATAAAATAGATGTATTTTTGCAACCAGTTGTTGCAGAGTTGGAGCAATTATGGGAAGAAGGCTTAGTAACATATGATATATCTTTAAAACAAAATTTTCATCTAAGAGCATCTTTGATGTGGACAATAAGCGATTTCCCAACATATGCAATGTTGTCTGGATGGTCTACAGCAGGTAAGCTAGCATGTCCACATTGTGGGAAACATACACAAGCATTCAGACTAAAGAATGGTAATAAGATGTCATGGTTTGAATGCCATAGAAGATTTCTACAAGTAAATCACCCATATACAAAGGATAAAAATAAGCTCAAGAAGAATGGTGAAGTGATAGAAGGTCCTCCTCCAAGTAAGAATGGTGAACAAACTTTAAGGGAGATTGAACTAATGATGTCAACAAAAGATGTGGCGATCATGGTTGGAAAAAGAAAATCATATTTTGGGATTTACCATATTGGAAAACAAACCTTATTAGACATAATTTTGATGTTATGCATATTGTTAAAAATGTATTTGAAAACTTTTTTTACACTGTAATGGATGTCAAAGGGAAGATGAAGGACAATGTAGCAGCCAAAAGAGATCTGAAGCTCTATTGTAGGAAGAGAAAAGGAGTCGAAGATAATGAAAGAGCACACTACACTCTGGACAAGAATCAAAAGAAAGCCATATGCCAATGGGTGGATATATTGCATTTCCCCGATGGTTATGTATCTAATTTGGGGAGGTGTGTTGATTTAATAGGGTGTAGACTATTCGGAATGAAAAGCCACGATTGTCATGTTTTTATGCAATGATTGATGCCAATTGCATTTCGTGAGATGTTGCCAAAACAAGTGTGGGAAGCATTAACAGAGTTGAGTATTTTCGTCAAAACATTAACAGCAACATCAATCACAACAAAAGACATGGAAAGGATTGAAACTGAGATCCCAATAATATTATGTAAATTAGAGACCAACTTTGTCCCTGGTATTTTTAACTCCATGAAACATTTACCAGTACATTTTCCATACGAAGCGAAAATAGCCGGTCCTGTTCAAGATCGGTGGATGTATCCATTTGAAAGGTTTGTATGGTACATCATAATGTATGTTGCTATTTTTGTAAGCTAATTTAAATAATCTTCACTATAGGTATCTAAATTAGTTGAAAAAAGATGTGAAAAATAAAGGTCGAGTGGAAGGGTCCGTTGTTAACACGTACTTGCTACGTGAAGCATCAATATTTTGCTCTCATTATTTTGAGACTGGTGTCCCCACTCGTAATAGAAAGTTGCCTCGAAATGATGATGGAGGAGGAGATGAGCAATTGGATGCTAACAACGACATGTTAGATATATTTTCATATCCTGGGTGTCATTATGGATGATTCACGAATAGAATGATGTCTGATGAGGAAGTGCATGCTGCCCAAACTTACATACTCCTTAACGAAGATAAGATCAAGCATTACATCAGGTTCGTACATAACATATGCATCACTTTTAATTATAATAATCATTTGTTGTGTAATTGCTATGATCGAATAACATTTACATGCATGATTTTGTTTATTACATTCATAGTAACTTTAAAATGTTATTGAAATAGTGATACAGAATATTTGAAGAACATTTGAATGAACTTATGGGGGATATGGATGAATAGGTCCTTGCAGCTGAAGTTGAGAAGAACTTTGCATTATGGTTTCAAAAACTATGTGGGTGTTACTTTTCTATTTTTTTTAAATTTATTATTTTTTGTTATGGTTATAATTAACTCTAATTAAGTGTTTTACCATTATTCATATAGGCACGTAAGATACCGATAAACAACAAGTCTATATCTAACCTATCCAAAATAGCATTCAAAAAAGTGAAATTATATAGTGTGTACTTTGTCAATGGTTACAAGTTTCATACAGAAGCTCATAGTCTGAACAAATCAACAACCAATAGAAGATTGTGTGTTAGTAGCCAAGGAGGTGTTTATTATGGTAAGGTAGAGGAAATTTTAGAAGTCGAGTACCATGGTTACCCAATTAAAACCACTGTTTTGTTTAAATGTCATTGGTACGATCCAACACCTAACATAGGAGTTAAGGTTCACAAACAATATAACTTGGTCGAGATAAACGTCAAAAGAAAATACAACAAGTTCGAGCCATTTAGTTTAGCCATGCAAGCCACTCAAGTGTGTTACATTCGTTACCCAAGTTCGTAAACAAAAAACTCGGACTAGTGGGTTGTATTTAAAGTTAAACCTCGTGGTTGGACCGATGAAAATCATCCTCAGAAAGACGTTGCTTTCCAAGAAGATGAAGTTGAATCATATGAAATCATTATACCAAGTCTAGCCGATACAGACAATTATGATGATGATCACGAAATGTCAAGCAACGGTTCAGATAATGAAACTAATATTGATGAAGAAGGCGAAATTAATGAGGACGACAATGATGGTATTCCTGACAACGAGGGTAATTATGAGTATAGTACATCGAACAATGAAGAAAAAGAGGAGGAAGAAGATAATGACTAGATGTTTTTGTGTTTAATGTTTTTTGAGATGAAGTTAATTTGTAATTTTGTTTAATATCATTACATAAAAGTAAACTAGGAAGAAAGCCCGGGCTTCGCCCCGGCATGTTTTTTTGTGTTTTTTATGTCAAAATGCAAAACTATTGACTGTAAGCCCAAGAGTGACAAAGTGGCTAAAGAATTGTGGAAAAAACCTAAATGTTTTTCGTGTATATTGTGCCAAATGTATAATTTTTTATAATAAGGACTAAAAGTGTCACACTGGCTAAAAAATTGTGGCAAAAATCTAAAATTTTTTTGTGTTTTTTTTTACCAAAATGTAAAAGTTTTTTTTCCAAGGGCCAAAAGTGTCAAAGTTACCAAAAAAAAATGTGGCAAAATTCTTAATGCCCCAAAATTTCCTATTGCTAATATATATACTAATGCATTACATTATAGATTATGATATATATGTTATTTTTGTCTTTTCCATTTCAACAATCAAAATTCCACTGTTACCTATAAAAGGTTATAATATTTGAATAATGTGTTTTGACACAAATATCCTTAGTATTCACATATTTGAAATGATTTCAAGGTCACTTTGGACTTTTTGCACTCTGAAGCGTTGAGGCGCCATCATATCTCGGACGTCACACTGGCGTTATCAGTTCTTCAACCATTCAGAACGTCTTAACTATTCCGGACGATAAATCTCCATAGAAAGACTAAAACCCCCAAATCGTCGAAGGGTAATCGTTCTTAAAATCGATTTTCTCCGATAACAGACACTTCTGTACACCTCGCGACCAGATCATCATAAAGTAAGTATTTTTTCCATACCCTGTTACACTGTTTTTCATAGCCAGGCTTATTTTTTAAAAAGAAACTGAAATCAACTACTACAATGTCTATTTTGTTAGATGATCTCCCATTAGAGATTTTGAGCCGGATATTTGTAGTATTAGGGTCAGAATCTGCGAAAGACATCGTCTCTACAAGACTTTGGTAATTCTCAATAACCATCAACTAATGAATATATATTTGATGATATACAACTTTATTTATTTTTTATTTACTGTTTAAAATTTTGATGTTCAAAGAAGATGTATGAAGCGGGGGGTGATCCTCAAGTGTTCAGAACAGCATGCATTGACATGATTGAAGGAATGAGTCCCAGAAATCTGAATGCTGATTCATTTATACGCACATGTGCATTTCATAATAACATTGAAGCCATGTTCAGACAATGAATTGTATGTGTAATTTCATTAACTATATGTAATCTATACCATTTATTAATATTTTGTGTCATTGATGTTATATATTGATATTGTTATTCTATCAACAGGAAGAGTGCTTCTATTATGGCCATTTTGATTTAGGATTGTCTTTGTTGAGACAATATGCAAATGAAGATCATCTTTAGGCAATTTATTTGCTTGGAATGATCTACATTTCAACAGGGCCTCATCAATGTGATGAAGGTATGTACATATGGTATTTATGTAAATTAAATTATATATAAACTTAATTAAAGGCATGTTTGTAGTTTGGGGTTAGTATTTAGTTGTGTTGTGTTGTATAATATTTACTGTTGTATTGAAAATGATACATTGGATTAATTGATGGATATTTTAATGTGTAGGTTTACAGTTACTTGATAACTATTTTGGCTGGGTAGTTCCGGATGATGGGGAGTACATGGGTGTTGTTGTTAGTTCCAAAGAGTTGTTGCAGGATGTTGATGTTGTTCATAGACTTACAACGAATAACATCACATTCCAATGTGAAGACCCACGACATTATGTTAAAGATGCATTTGTAATAGGACATGAAGAGGGTGAGGATCGACAAAGATATTGCACGGTTTGTCGTTGGTATGTAGAGTATGGAAGGTTTTGTATATTTCATAAAAATATTAATGCTTGATAATACATTGGACATTGAATATTATTGTTCTTATTGTATTGTATATGAAGTTGTATAGTACTACTATAATTTTATTTTGGTTTTGTGTTTACATCATTCTCTTAAAAGGGCATTTTAGTCATTTTATCTTGCTATGTTGTTTGAGTAGGATGAAGTATATGTAAAACCCATGTTATTTTTGTGATGAAGTATACTTAATGTAATGAAAAATAAGTTTGTAATGAATTCGTTATTAAGGAAAATAATCTACATAGATTATATACTTTAACATGCTCGGTTAATGTAATTAAAAATAAGTTTGTAATGAATTCATTGTTAATTATTCATTATATACTATGTTTTCATGAAATTATACACAACTTGATTAGCACAACTGGCTTAACCGCGCCCTTTTCTAGCATAAGCTTAAGTTGGAGTCCGCTTGCCAGCAATATCTACTTTATAATTCATTTTTACATTTTTTAGCCATTAGTTTATGCCACATATTACCAATTCAAAAACATTTCATTCAAAACAATAAATACCGCCACAAATTCGCTACGCGTTTTGTTCCATAGCAAAACAAGCAAACAAAATCATACTCCATAGCAGAATTCCCTAGAAAATACCTACGAATGGTACTTCCATAGATATTCAACTATGGAATTGGTTTCCGTCACAAACTCCGTTGCATAGTAACCACAATGATGAATTCCATAGCAGCACTACAATGGAAAGTGATTTGGTAACAAATGTCGTTGGAAAATTGCTACAAATTTTTGTTCCATAGAACTATCGGTAGCATAATACCAACATATATGGAGTCGGTAGCATTTTCCCTAGCAACTCCCACTCTCGCTACCAGAAATAAAATCCGTAGATAATGTGGTAGCAACATTGCTATGGAACGACATTCCATAGCATGATCCATTGCAGATTAACAACGAAAATACGTTCCATAGCGATCTTCCCTAGCAAAATCGCGTTTTTCTTGTAGTGCTTATAAAGCTTAGTTTTGGTGTTTTTAGCTTCATGACACCATGCATAGACGTAAAGTTAGAAACTTTACGTGGTAACTTAGCCCTAGGGGACCAAATCTATGGTTTGGAAGCATTGAACTCGATTGGAAGCGATGAAATTGGTTTAGACTAAAGTAACTTGACGAGTTTTTCATCCAACCCGACGAGTTGGATCGTGGTCTCCGAACTTTTCTGATTACTAAGCAAACTCGATGAGTCTAGGAGATGACACAGCGAGCCGGCTAAGGTTTTCCGAGTATTGAAGATTGAAGAACTCGATGAGTTCAAGGAAGGACTCAACGAGTACTAGTGAAAAGTCCCGATTCTATTGATAGGAGGAACTTGACGAGTTCGTGAAAGAACTCAATGGGTTGGATCACGATTTCAGTGTTTATGATTTATGGAACTCGACAATTTGATGGACCAACTCGGCGAGTTGAGTCAACCCAGAATGTTGACTTTGACTTGGACTTTGACCAAGGTTGCCCCTTAAGGGGGTTATGAGTATGAAAGGGTAATTAAAGGAAATCTGTTATGTGTAGAAGTTTGAGTGGGGTTGATTTCAGAGCTAAGGATAGTTCAGATACTCTTCAGAAGTTGAGGTGACTTACCTTCCAGTAGAAGTGGGTCTAAGGCTCCAATGTCGGCCCACTAGTAGGGGATTATAGTAGAGATGGCTGTCTTTGTGATAATTGTCTGGTATGCCACTATATGTTATTCTTTATGTGCTAGTATGCTATGATATTATGTGATAGTGGTAGGAGGGGTAGGACAGACCCCGTTATCGGTCGAAAGAATCAAAGGGGTAGGCCAACACCCCGATATGCTAGGCAGTATGTGATATATGTGTTTATGTACTAGAATGATATATGGTAGAAGTAGGGTGAAATAGTCCCCGTTACCGGTCGAAAGGACCGAAGGGGTAGTCCAGCACCTTGATATGCTAGGCAGTTACCGGTTGAAAGAGACCGAATGGGTAGGCCAGCACCCTGATATGCTAAGCAGTTGCCGTTTGAAAGAGATCGAAGGGGTAGGCCAGCTCCTAGATATGCTAGACAGTATGTGTATTGTATGGTATGTGGTATGATGGGGGAACTCACTAAGCTTCATGCTTACGGTTTACAGTTTTGGTTTCAGGTACTTCTTCTTTAAAGGAAAGGAGCCGACATGACTGCAACGCATCACACCACGATTTTCCGCACTATGATGTTCTTGGAATTTGTACTCTGGCATTATTATGACATGTTTTTGAGACATAATAATTCTTTGTTTTATGATATGAGATAACTTAATGATGTTTTCAATAATCTGTTTTATGATTTATTAAATTAAAAATGAAATTTTTGGTCTTGCATTTTGGGGTGTCACAGTGGAGAATTGTTGGAGTTGGAGCTTCAATATATAGGGATATCTTCTTGATCGTAAGCTTTTGGAGGTAAAAAGTTCTTACCTTGAGGGTTCCTTGCTTAGATCTCTATTGGTTGGTACATTCAGAAGTTTGGGTCCCATAACTTGGGTCTTATGGAGTATAGACTACTCCAAACCATTTGAGCTATCCTTTTGAACACTTAGGAGTGCATGGAGTCATAAAAATAGGATCTTGGAGGTTAGAACTCAACCATGCATGATTTTGTGACCACTTTAGAGAGATAGATGGCTAAATCCATGATTTGAGTCCCATTAAGACATGAAAAAAGTATAAAGTTTTCAAATTTATGGCTTAATATGTTTTAATAAACTTAGATCTAAATTTGGATGTTAGGTCTTAACTGATTAAGACCTTAAAAGGAGGAATTGGGCAGCTGCAGCGTACGCAGGGCGTACCAGGACAGACGTTGCACGTATGCGCCTGAGGTCCCGATGATACGAGGGTCTTAATTATGTCGGCGAAATAATGGTGCGTTGAGCGTACTCACCAGAGGGGGATTTCGGGATCTTTAACCTTGGGCCATTTTGGACTTAGGAATTTAGGCCTTTGTTGGACCGCAAGCTTTTCTGTGATGGTCGTTCTTGATCTTAGACCCATGGTGGGCATGGAATATCTATTGGGCCTTGAGTTAGTTGGATTTGGACTTGGTGTGTAGGCTCAGTAAGGGAAGGGTAAAGCAGCAATTTTCCCCTTAAAGCCATAACTTAGGGTTTGGACTCCCGGGTTAGGTTATTGACCTAATTTTAAATAGGATTTTATTACTTGTGGTTTAGTGAGAGGATTTCACGAGTCAGCAGCTCGAGTGTGACTTGATACCTTCAGTCTGAGGTGAGTATCCTTCACTGTACCTGTGGGTTGAAGGCACCATTTTCGGCCTAATAGATTATGTTTGTGTGATGATGATTGTCTTTGTGACAGTGAACTGTTGTGCATGTATATGCTTGATTTCTCTGTGACTCTTATTGTATGACTATGTGTGTTAGTTGTAGCGGTGAAATAGACACGATACTGGTTGAAAGATACCGAAAAGGGGTGAAATAGACCAGATACCGGTTGAAAGATACCAAAGGGGTGAAATAGACCCAATACCGGTTGAAAAATACCGATGTGGTAGAAATAGACCCAGTACCGGTTGAAAGATACTGAAGGGGGTAAAATAGCCAAGTATGTTTCTGACTGTTATGTATGTATGGTATAGGGTATTTTAGAGGAAATCACTAAGATTTATGCTTACGGTTATCAATTTATGTTTCAGGTACTTCCAGCTCAAAAGGGAAGGGCCCGACTTGATCGCACCGCATCTGCCCATGTTTCCGCATTTACTTGATTTTTGGATTTGTACTCTGATATTATTTTCATTATGATACAATTTTGGTTGTTTTTCCACGATTATGGGATATTTGAAATGAAAATTTTTATGTTGAAAGTTTGGGATGTTACAAGTTGGTATCAGAGCCTTGGTTTGAGGGATTCAGGCACACTCTTGGGTGTGCCTGAACTCAAATCCCAGATTTGGTAGATTTCACATAAAAAGAAACATTTTAAATAAGGGATGTTAATAAAAAAAAGGATATGATGCGTGCAATCAACCGAGCTCAAGTAAGTCTTCCCAAGATACCCATACATGTTATATGTTTTATGCAATGAAATGAGAATTACATGTTAGATTAGGGCTAAGGATCTACTATCACACCCCCAAACCGGAACGGCGGAAATGTTCGGGGGTGGATGACATCATATGTAGTATCACAACAATTGCATCATAGTAGTCAAGTAAACACAACCATTACATTGAATATATATATATATATATATATATATATATATATATATATATATATATATATATATATATATATATATATATATATATATATATATATATATATATATAAAGTATTTGCATCTATAGGATTTATATTTATATACATCAAAAGTAGTAAAACAAAGAAGAGACTCTATATACTCCGTCTTCTCAAAAGTCTATTGGGGTACCTGTCTACTGATTTCCTGAGAATACAAGTGATTTTGAAAAGAGTATCAGCATTAGGCTGGTAAGTTCATAAGCATGTTTTTGTAATGAAAAACTGTCAATGAATTTGTAAAATGTAATATTTTCTACGTCTGATTACCACCAATTGTATTGTATATCGTTGTTTTGAATGAAAAACCCATCTGTATGAAAACCCTGGCTATTACCAGTAATGTATAGAATGTTTTGTTTGAAAACCCTGGTTACCACCAATATGTATAGTAGTTTTATTACTTAAAATAAAACTATGAGCTGAAATCCCTGGAATCCTCCAGTTGTATTGTGAACTAGTTTTATTAATAAAAATAAAACTTAAAGAAGAATGAAATCCCGTAAACAATAAGGTTAGTTTATACTATTGTGAGTCGCATAACCATTCTTTATATGACCTAGTGACCTTTACGATGTTCTTCAAGTGTTGGATAAATGACATTTGTCACCCCAGGCATGCCTGCCTAACTGTAGCTAGCAGTTCAGGTGTGGGATTGTCAGTCCCAAATAGATCTATTCACAAATCTCACGCTCTCCCTCCAGGAGACTCTGGTTATACTATGATAGGTCTTAACCTGTACCCATAAAGGTACAATTCAAGAGTTGTCTCATAATCCTGTATTAACTAGTTTACGTGTAGTTCTGTATTGATCTACTGTATTTAAACCCGTTTGTATACTTTATAGGGTAATAATTATACTTATATAATTATTTAATGTTGTACTCTTGAAGTCCAAATGTAGTAATGTATATCATAAACTAAATTTGTCATAGTTTATATGTTTTGCTATGTATAACTCTGGATTCATAAATATGTGTATTGAAAACCCAAATTATACCTATTATAGTTTTCATGTATGTTATGTACTTGGTTTATGTATTGATCTGAAAACTATGCAATTTTTTACTGTAGTTTGAAAAAAAGTCCCTTATGCTCAGCATGTTACAAAAGGGTTAAAATATCTAAATATTTTATAAACATGTGGAAACCGCATGATTGTGTTAATTGCATCAGTTTTAAAGGTGTTGAAATCCTTTTGTATAAATTTACAAAATCATTTTGTATTTGGCTTGTATTCCTCCCTGAAAACGAGAAAATAGTAAAAGCATAGGGGTATGAACTCACGGTTAGTTGCGGAGAGCGTCCGATACGAATTTGTAAATGGAGAACCTCAGTTGATGGTGTACGTGACACTTAACGGAATCCTAATAACAATTAAATACATATGTATATTATTAGCGAAATCATTATTTATAGTGTTGGGTAACACACTTACTATTGGTTTAGGAATGTTACCGAGACTCGATCGAGGTGGAAAAGTGGATTTGCGGCCAAGGTTCACGATATGAAGGAGTTTGCGGCCGTGAAGGGTTTCCGACCGTGAACTGCCCGTTGAAGGGTTTACGGTCGTGAACTGTGTTCCTGAAGGATTTATGAATCTTTGAAGGGTTTGCGGCCGTAAACGGTTGGCAGCCTTTCAAGATTTGAAGATTTGAAGGGTGTACGGCCGTAAACCCAAGAACAATGATGATGGATTCTGTGAAAAACGCGTTTTAGATGCTCCGAGACAACCTTCAAAGGCGATTCTTGATGATTTTCGAAAGAAAAGAGGGTGTTTTGGTGTTTACGATTGAGAGGTTAGAGAGGGAATGATGGAATTTTCGGCCAGAAAGTGTTAATGAGGGGTAGATACTCGATCGAGGTGGAAAAGTAGGTTTGCGGCCAAGTTTCACGGTGTGAAGGAGTTTGCGGCCGTGAAGGGTTTCCGACTGTGAACTGCCCCTTGAAGGGTTTACGGTCGTGAACTGTGTTCTTGAAGGATTTATGAATCTTTGAAGGGTGTGCGGCCATAAACAGTTTGCAGCCTTTGAAGATTTGAAGGGTGTACGACCGTAAACTCAAGAACAATTTTGTTGGATTCGATGAAAAACGCGTTTTAGATGTTCCGAGACAACCTTCAAAGGTGATTCTTGATGATTTTCGGAAGAAATGAGGGTGTTTTGGTGTTTACGTTGAGAGGTTAGAGAGGGAATGAGGGAGTTTTTGGCCAGAAAATGTAAATGCGGGGTAGATGCTCATATTTATAGGGGGGTTCCATGGTCGGTGGTGGGGGCCACCTGTCATTGGCCGTACATGGGTTTACGACCGGGAACATCACTCAGGCCGAAAACTATTGATTTTTCAAAGGAAACTCGGGTTTTTCGCATGATTTTGGTTCCGACTCTTATATAAAATTTAGTTATATAGCTAAATGATTTTCCAAACCAAAGGAATTTGACGGAACTCGATAAAATTCGAATTTTATTAACGAAAATCAGCTAACGGTAACGGAAAAAGGTTCGGGTTGTCACATCATCCCCCCGTTAGAGGAAATTTCGTCTCAAAATTCAAACATATAATACAAATCATGGACATGGAAAGAGGTGAGGATACTTCTGTTGCATTGAATCTTCGCGCTCCCAAGAGAATTCAGGTCCCCGCTTGGCATCACAACGGACCTTCACTATCGGTATGCGACTTTGTTTTGTTCGTTTGAGTTCTCGGTCCATGATTTGGACTAGTTCTTCCACGAA
Organism: Lactuca virosa; assembly: GCF_052849685.1. Taxonomy (NCBI): domain Eukaryota; kingdom Viridiplantae; phylum Streptophyta; class Magnoliopsida; order Asterales; family Asteraceae; genus Lactuca; species Lactuca virosa. Next base: position 283,079,825 of record NC_136428.1, on the reverse strand, counting down.
ATTGAGGTTCTCGTTGATCTCGATCTCATCAAGAGGTATCACAAGGGTTTCGTCGGATAGGCACTTTTTAAGGTTCGACACGTGAAACACAGGATGAATGTTGCTAAGTTCTTGTGGTAAACGAAGTTTGTATGCTATGGGACCGATCTTAGCGAGGATCTCGAATGGTCCTATGTATCTCAGATTCAACTTTCCACGCTTTCCGAAGCATATCATGCCTTTCCAGGGTGAGACCTTTAATAAAACACGGTCACTAACCTGAAACTCCAAGGGTTTTCGTCTCTTATCGGTGTAGCTCTTTTGTCTATCTCTTGAAGCTTTTAGTCGTTCCCGGATTTGTACGATCTTTTCTGTAGTTTCTCGGATGATTTCTGGGCCTGTAAGAGTGCTATTGGGGACTTGACCCTTAACTAGCAGCGTGTCACCCACCTCAGCCCAACACAGAGGGGATCTGCACTTACGGCCATATAGGGCTTCAAACGGCGCAACCTTGATACTGGTATGATAACTGTTGTTGTAGCAGAACTCAACCAATGGAAAATTGGTGTCCCAAGACTTACCAAAGTCTATAACGCATGCTCTCATCATGTCTTCTAGGGTTTGAATGGTTCTCTCACTCTGCCCGTCTGTCTGAGGATAGTAAGCTGTTATCATATCCAGCTTAGTTCCAAGAGCTTTCTGCAGTGACTGCCAAAATCTCGAGGTAAATCTGCTATCCCGATCGGAGATAATGGACACAGGCACACCATGCAGACGAACTATCTCTTGGATGTAGATTCATGTTAGTCTCTCCATCTTGAATGTATCTTTGATTGGCAGGAAGTGGGCGGATTTGGTCAATCGGTTGACAATTACCCAGATGGTATCATAGCCACTCGGAGACTTGGCCAGCTTAGTGATGAAATCCATCGTAATCCTTTCCCACTTCCACTCAGGTATTTCTGGATGCTGAAGTAGACATGAGGGCTTTTGATATTCTACCTTCACCTTGGCACAATTTAGGCACTTGCCCAGGAAGGTAGCGATCTCTGCTTTCATATTCGGCCACCAATATAGTTTTTTAAGATCCAGATACATCTTATCCGAACCTAGGTGAACGGAGTATCTAGTACTGTGAGCTTCGTTCATGACAACCTCCCTGTACCCGCCGAACTTTGGGGTCCAGATCTGATTCATGAAATAGTAAACTTCGTCTCCCTTGATCTCTAGGTTCTTTTCCATTCCCCTCAATGCTTCATCCGACATGTTCTCTGGTTTTAAGGCTGCCAGTTGAGCCTCTCTGATTTGAGCGGACAGATGGGAATGGGTGGTCATTGTCAGTGCCTTCACTCTATGACCTTAATACTCTTTCCGGCTGAGGCCATCCGCTACCACATTGGCCTTGCCGGGATGATAGCGTATTTCGCACTCATAATCACTTAGTAGCTCTACCCATCACCGTTGCCTCATGTTCAACTCCTTCGGATCGAAGATATGTTGTAGGCTCTTATGGTCGGTGAAGAAAGTACACTTGGTTCCGTAGAGATAATGTCTCCAAATCTTTAACGCAAAGTCCACTGCTCCCAACTCTATATCGTGAGTTGTGTAATTAACTTTGTGTGCTTTCAACTGTCTCGATGCATAGACAATAACCTTTCCTCGCTGCATAAGCACACAACGTAGGCGCTGATTGGATGCATCGCAGTAGACCACGATGTCCTTAGTCCCTTCTGGTAGAGACAAAATAGGTGCGCTACATAGGGCCTTATTCAAGGTTTGAAACGCAGTGTCTTGCTTTTCTCCCCAACTAAAGGGTACACCTTTCTGCGTCAGGGTGATTAAAGGCTTATCAATCTTGGAGAAATTCTGTATGAATCTGCGATAGTAGCCATCGAGACCCAAGAATTGAAGGATTTCTATTGGGCGTCTTCAGTGCTGACCAATTCTCAATCGCTTTGATTTTGGAAGGGTCCACGTGTATGCCTTCCTCACTAACCACGTGACCCAGGAAAGTTACTTTTTTGATCCAGAATTCGCACTTTGAAAATTTTGCATAAAATTTTTCCGCCCTTAATGTTTCTAACACTAGCCTCAAGTATTGTCTATGATCTTCCTCACTCCGAGAGTAGACAAGTATATCATCAATGAACACTATTATAAAATTGTCTAGGAAAGGGCGGCACACCCGATTCATCAGATCCATGAATATCACATGTGCGTTGGTTAGACCAAAGGGCATTACTACAAACTCGTAGTGACCATAGCGAGTTCGGAATGCAGTCTCATGGACTCGCAACTGATGGTACCCTGATCTTAGGTCTATTTTTGAGAAATAACCGACTCCATGGAGTTGACCGAAGAGGTCGTCGACTCTGGGTAGGGGATAATGATTTTTTGATGGTACGCTTGTTCAGTTCACGATAGTCTATGCACATCCGAAATGATCCATCTTTCTTCTTCACAAATAAGACCGAGGCTCCCCAGGGTGAGGAACTTGGTCTGATGAATCCCTTGCTGAGTAGCTCATTGAGCTAGCTGGATAACTCTTTCATTTCTGCCGGAACTAGACGGTATGAGGATTTAGCTACAGGGGTAGCTTCGGGAATTTAGTCAATACGGAACTCGACTTGGCGCTCGGGAGGAATCCCGGGAAGATCTTTGGGGAAAACATCAGGAAAGTTGTAGACTTCGGGGATGCTCTCGAGGTCTTTAACTTCCTGGTTCTCATTAACGATATGGGCTAGGAATGCATGGCACTCCTTTCGCAGATACTTCTGGCCTTTGATGCATGAAATGATACGAAGGTTTGAGATAAGTTTATCACCGTAAATAACGAGGGCTTCGCCAGATGGCAGATTGAGAAGTATTGCTTTTTCGTAACAAAGGATATCAGCATGGTTGGGGCTCAACCAATCCACGTCAATGATGATGTCGAATCTTTTAATGGAAACTGGCATGAGATCAATTGGAAAGGAATGATCGTTTAGGGTAAGGGTACAGCCTATAAATGCGTATTTAGTGCTCTCTTTCTTTCCGTTAGTCATCTCGACGGTAAATGTTTCGGTTAAAGGTTGGGATTTATGATTGAGAAGATGCTTAAATGCATGACTAACAAAACTTCTCTCCGCACCAGAATCGAAAAGAATGCATGCATAAGAGTTGTCGAGGAGGAACGTACCCGTAACAACGGTGGGATCAGAAAACTGTTTCCTCCTGCAGATTTCTAGCACTCTCCCTGTGTTTCCAATTGTTTTTGCCTTAGAGGAATTACTTTTGAAGTGACCGATCTCCCCACAGCCATAACAGGCTTGACCAACACCTGCGCAAGGAGGCTGATTGGTTGGTTGGGCTGGTGTCTTGCAAAAACGATATGTGTGTCCCTTCTTGCCACAACTGTTGCACAACATCTCACGGCACTGCCCATGATGATGAAAGTTGCACTTGCCACACTTTGGAAGGGTACCAGCATATCTACTGGCAGGTGCTTGAGTTGCAGGAACAACAACAGGAGTGGTAGCAGCACGAACTATCACTACTTGTTATTTCTTGGAGGGCTCCTATGAAGACTGGCCCTTTTGCTTGTTCCAAAACTTGTTCTTCCCACCACTGGCCTTTGCTGGTTCGGGAGCGGCTGCCACTTCATCAAGATCAACCCCGTGATCTATCAGGGTCTGCGCCAGACACTTGGCGCTGTCGAATGTGGAAGGTTTAGCAGCCAAAACATTTCCTTGAGTTTGGGGAGTCAATCCCTAAATATATCTCTCTATTTTCATTCTTTCCGGGGTGACCATCCCCGGACAGAGAAGAGCCAGATTGCAGAATCTAGTTGTATAGGTAGCAATGTCAGAACCCTTCATCTTCAGGTTCCAAAGCTCGTGTTCTAACTTCTGTATTTCGCCCCTTGGGCAGTACTCAGCAAGCATGAGTTCTTTTAAACTCTTCCAACCCATGGCATTAGCTACCGGCACATTTAGGGATTTCACCCGGCTATTCCACCAAGTCAATGCTCTGTCGGTGAAGGTGGAGGCGGCAAAATTCACCTTGTTTGCCTCAGAACATGCGCAAATCTCGAAAATGGATTCGATCTTCTTGAACCATCTGGTTTAGGGAAATGACTCCTCCATTACCATCGAAAGATTTAGGCTTGGCATTCATGAAGTCTTTATAGGAACACTCCTTCGGGTATCCCTGACTGCCGTTAAGATTCTGGGAATGGGTACCACTTCCTGATCCGCTAGCACCACTAGGGTTCATTTGCGGCATCGCGGCAGCCACAAAGGCTGTAACTGCTGCCTGGAGCATGGCAGGATCGAACTGAGGAGGTGGCGGCGGCGGAGGGTCGTTGTTCTTTTTGTTGAGTCTCTTTCTAGGAGGCATATTTTCTCTAAAAAGATACAAGGGGAAAATGACGATAAGCCTCCTATACGATCATGAGTCGAATATGTTCGAGCAAGATATATCTTAATCCTACAACGATAGCAGACACTTACAATAAAAGATTACTAACATAATTAAGGAATTGCAGGTGTTTCAATTGTGAGGATTTGTACTACTAGTGATAACTCTGCGCAGTGTTATAGAACCATAAAATACTCCTATAGTATTTTAACTTTGTGTTTCATTTGTATAGGTTTTGGTGAGTTTTAGACTTGTCGTACACCACAGTCACTCCCAAACACATGTTGGTCAAATCTCGGACAAATATAGTTGATCAAGTTATATTGGCCCCACATATGACTACATAACTATTCAGGTTTAACCGTAGTGTCCAACTCGTCCTAAATACTTTTATGTGGTTCTTACTAAGTTGTAACTTCTTGTACGTACGTATACTTGTATACTCCTTGTAAAAATACTTTTATTTTTAAAGTATACTTTTAGTTTCAGAGCACTTTAGCCCCTTTAGTGTTTATAGTTGTATACCATGTAAGGTTCGGTATACTTAGTTCACTATAAACAATAGCTCTGATACCAATCTGTCACACCCCCAAACCGGAATGGCGGAAACGTTCGGGGGTGGATGACGTCATATGTAGTATCACAACAATTGCATCATAGTAATCAAGTAAACACAACCATTACATTGAATATATATATATATATATATATATATATATATATATATATATATATATATATACATATATATATATATATATATATATATATATATATATATATATATATATATATATATATATATATATATTTTTATATACATCAAAAGTAGTAAAACAAAGACGAGACTCTATATGCTCCGTCTTCTCAAAAGTCTCCTGGGGTACCTGTCTACTGATTTCCTGAGAATACAAACAATTTTGAAAAGAGTATCAGCATTAAGCTGGTGAGTTCATAAGCATGTTTTTGTAATGAAAACCTGTCAATGAAATTGTAAAATGTTTGTATGCTTTCCAAGAAAATACAATATTTTCTAACATATATGTTTATTACTGTGTTCTGTAGTAGTGTATAATGTAATAGTTTCCATGTCTTCTTACCACCAGTTGTATTATATATCTTTGTTTTGAATGAAAAACCCCTCTGTATGAAAACCCTGGCTATCACCAGTAATGTATAGAATGTTATGTTTGAAAACCATGGTTACCACCAATATGTATAGTAGTTTTATTACATAAAATAAAACTATGAGTTGAAATCCCTGGAATCCTCCAGTTGTATTGTGAACTAGTTTTATTAATAAAAATAAAAATTAAAGAAGAATGAAATCTCGTAAACAATAAGGTTAGTTTATACTATTGTGAGTCGTATAACCATGCTTGATATGACCTAGTGACCTTTACGACATTCTTAAAGTGTCGGATAAATGACATTTGTCACCCCAGGCATGCGTGCCTAACTGTAGCTAGCAGTTCAGGTGTGGGATTCTCAGTCCCGAATAGATCTATTCACAAATCTCACGCTCTCCCTCCAGGAGACTCTGGTTATACTATGATAGGATTTAACCAGTACCCCGTAAAGGTACAATTGAAGAGTTGTCTCACAATTCTGTATTAAATAGTTTACGTGTAGTTTTGTATTGATCTACTGTATTTAAACCCGTCTGTATACTTTATAGGGTAATAATTATACTTAGATAATTATTTAATGTTGTACTCTTGAAGTCCAAATGTAGTAATGTATATCATAAACTAAATTTGTCATAGTTTATATGTCTTGCTATGTATAACTCAGGATTCATAAATCTGTGTATTGAAAACCCAAACTACACCTATTATAGTTTGCATGTATGTTATGTACTTGGTTTATGTATTGATCTGAAAACTATGCAATTTTTCAGTGTAGTTTGAAAAAATCCCCTTGTGCTCAACATGTTACAAAAGGGATAAAATATCTAAATATTTTATAAACATGTGGAAACCATATGATTGTATTAATTGCATCAGTTTTAAAGGTGTTGTAATCCTTTTGTATAAATTCACAAAATCATATTGTGTTTGGCTTGTATCCCCCCTGAAAACGAGAAAATAGTTAAAGCATAGGGGTATGAACTCACTGTTAGTTGCGGAGAGCGTCGGACACGAAACTGTGAATGGAGAACCTCGGTTGATGGTGTACGCGACACTTAACGGAATCCTAATAACAATTAAATACATATATGTATATTATTAGCGAAACCATTATTTATAGTGTTGGAAACACACTTGCTATTGGTTTAGGAATGTTACCGAGACTCGATCGAGGTGGAAAAGTGGATTTGTGGCCAAAGTTCACGGTATGAAGGAGTTTGCGGCCGTGAAGGGTTTCCGACCATGAACTGCCCCTTAAAGGGTTTACGGCCGTGAACTGTGTTCTTGAAGGATTTATGAATCTTTGAAGGGTTTGCGGCCGTAAACGGTTGGCAGCCTTTAAAGATTTGAAGATTTGAAGGGTGTACCACCGTAAACCCAAGAACAATGATGATGGATTCTATGAAAAACGCGTTTTAGATGCTCCGAGACAACCTTCAAAGGTGATTCTTGATGATTTTCGAAAGAAGAGAGGGTGTTTTGGTGTTTACGGTTGAGAGGTTAGAGAGGGAATGGTGGAATTTTCGGTCAGAAAGTGTAAATGAGGGGTAGATGCTCATATTTATAGGGTGGGGGGTTCCATGATCGGTGGTGGGGACCACCTGTCACTGGCTGTACATGGGTTTACGGCCGTAAATGGGTTTACGGCCGTGAACATCACTCAGGCCGAAAACTATTGATTTTTCAAAGGAAACTCGGGTTTTCGCGTGATTTTGGTTCCGTCTCTTATATAAAATTCAATGATATAGCTAAATGATTTTCCAAACCAAAGGAATTTGACGGAACTGAAAAAAATTCAAATTTTATTAACGGAAATCAGCTAACGGTAACGAAAAAAGATTCGGGTTGTCACATTTACTTAGGATTGCATGATAGAATGTTAAGAAAGATGCCTTTATGTGCCTATTGTATGAGCTTATTGTTGGATTAGGTGTCTAAGCCCATAACTATTTTGGTATATACTTGAACCGATTGTGAACATGGTCCTTTTGGGTTGCCTTCACCATAGCAACTGCTGGATGAATTAAGGAGAAAAAGGATTAATTATGATTTATTAATATACTATATGAATAATATATTAAGAGAGAAATCATATTGTTTAATTAATATTAGTCAAGAATTAATAAGAATTAATTTTGTGGCTAAGAGACATTAATTAAATAAAGGGGACTAGAACTGTCAATTGTGTGATAGTTGAATATTGGGCTAATGGACTCCATAGATGTTGGAGTGGACGAAATCTATGGGGAAACCCATTAGAATTCGTCCAATGCTTCTAAGGAGGGAGTCAATGGGCTGCTTAGGGCCTAAGCAGTCAGATTAGGGTTTCCTGGTTGAAAACCCTAATAGCCTAAGTATAAGAAGGAACCCTTGGCAAGCCAAAAGGTCCCTAACCTTCTAAGAGAAACCCTAGGACATTTTTGGTGCCTCCTCCTTCTCTCCTAGGTCATCTTGTTGCTCATGGTGTTTGTGACTCCATTAGAGGTGCAACATTTGAGGCACTAGGGTTTCAGAAGTCAATTACAAGAAGGATTTAGATTGTTATTGCAACATAACAATCAAGGTTAGATCTAAACTCCATTATTTTGTCAATTTCGATTATTGTATGCTAGAATTAGGGTTTATGAGTTTTGGATGATTATTGCATCTATATTAGACAAAGTAGATCCAAAGCTTTAGGTTTTGCACGTACACCATAGGATTGATGTAGTGCTCAAAACCCATCAGTGGTATCAGAGCCTAGGCTGTTTGTTTGATGTATTTGATGCTTTTCATAATCGTTCAAGCTGAAAATCGCAAAAATCTGCATTCTGGAGCTTGAACTCGCCGAGTTCACTGGGAACTCGACGAGTCCATCCCTGAATCGATGAGTTTGTAGGTCTGATTGCTGATTTTGCGGGATTTTGACCTGTTTTGGCTGTGGATAATTACCAAAAACGTTTTTTATTAATAAAATCTGATATTTATATATATTGTGTGATTATCCTTACCAAAATAGAATATAATTGTCAAATTAATTAGATATTCATTGCCTTATGTGATAAACTTGATTTATTTGAATTATTTGATTAATTATCTTGCAAGTAATTGAATTAGGTCAAATTTAGATAATCACCAATGATTTGATTAATTGAATTATTGGTAATTTGATCTAGATAGTTTTGAAAAGTTTCAAAACCTGCTCTCAAGTTTTGGAATTTAATTTTTTTGATTAAAAGTTTAATTTTGAAATGTTTAAATTCTAATCCCTTAGGTTTTGAAAAGTTTCAAAACTTGCCCTTAAGTTTTGGAATTTTAAATTTTTGATTAAAAAGTTTAATTTTAAAATTTTTAAATTCTAAAACACTAGTTATTTGAAAAAGTTCAAATTACACCTTATGGTTTTATTAAGTTAATTAAATGTGTAATTAAAAGAGAGTTAATAAATCCATAATGATATGGTTTGTATTTAGTTATATTAAAAGTATAATTTTATTAAATTAAACCACCTAGTATTTTAAAAGTATAAAATACACCGTTATACTGTATAGAATTATAAGTCTAATATTATATATACGTATAAGTAAAGAGTTATTTGTGGTAATGTCCGAAATTTACCAAATAAGGAAAAATTCTCATCACCCAAGTTTCAATTGGACAGAAACTTGGAATCATGCAACTGGTATTATGTGATGAATGAGAACCTTCGTATTTGGGAAATTGAGACTAATTCCTTGTTCAGATAACTATGTGAGTCAAGTGAAGGACTAGGAGATCTGGTACACAATGTTGTGCACTGGTCGAGTCTACCACAAAGAACGGTAAAATATTCTTCATGATTTGCTAAAAGAATAGTAAATGTGGTTATACTTAAAAGTTTAAGTATGATTTTGAATCATTGGAAAATTTTCAATGAATAGCAGAACGAATAAGAAGAATCAATTAAGCAGAAATATAAAAGTTTCTCCAATCTGAAAAGGTGGGAGTGTACTTAAGTATCTGTTTTATGATTAACTTATAGATTATATAATCGTATCACAATTGATCCTCTAAGGAAACCTTAGTACACTAGCATGGCTAAGAAGAGGAATCAGAAATTGTTGAAATGGTTAAGTCAAAAGGTGAATCATACTTCGTTCCATAATCAGGTCTTAGACTCATACTCCAAGATGGTGACTTGAGTGACACATCTTAAGAAGTTTTAACACACTCATCAAATGTGGAGTAGAAGAATTTTTTTTTCTTAATCTTGCACGTTTGAAATTGGAAAGTTGTGATGTCTTGGATAAGGCAAAGACCAAGTAAGACCAATGGTGTGTAGTATTTGCCTTGATATGGACCTACACTAACTCTTGAATATTTGTTTTGTCAAGAAATGTTTCTTGACAGGAGAATCTTATATGTCAAGAGGTCAGTGGGAGTCTAAATGATCTTGAAAAGTTTCAAGAACTAATCAAGGGTAAAACTATTGTTAAACACTAGCACACGACTCGAGGTTTGTAACCTATTGTGTTGACACATTTTTTGTTTCTGTGCCATTCCAGTTTAAGTCAACTATGCATATGAGTTCTCAAATGATTGCATAGAGGCAAGGCATCTTGATCAATGGAAAGTACATTGATAGGTAGGGGCGAGCTGCTAAAAGACTTGGAAGCAATGGTGGGACCCTTGATGGCAAGAAATAAAGAATGAAGAAGTTATGTCCATAAGAATTTGGATTTGTCACAAACATTATCTTATGATTATGGTTATGACAAATTCACATGGATAGGAACACATACACCATAAAATCTAGGTGTCATAATGTTTCTCTCCTTCATGAAAATGATTGTGAGGAAACGCTTTCACTAGGAAGACTTTAATGAGATAGAGATTATGTATGAGTTGTTTTCTAGAAGCTTAGATAAAACATTGTCGAAGCGTATCGTATTAGAAGTATGATCTTTGGAAATCAATAAGGATTGTTTTCTAAAAGCTGATTTCTGAATACATGTCAAAGCTAGTGAGAGCATAAGTGTTATGATGGTAAGGATATAATCATTATGTTAGTGGGAGCATGATTATTCTTTTAAGTATTGCAAGTTAGCAATGTTAATTATAGAAAACAAAATTTTCATTTTGCAAAGTTGCAAGGGTTGAAAAGTTGTTTTCCTATAATTAAGGGAGAGAATATTATACTTCGTTTCGAAATCTAAGAGCTTGGATCAAGAAATTTTAATCAAATTTAGTCAAAGGACATATATGAACGTTATGTTGAAAAGATTCAACATAAAGGAATTCTATATATGGCAATATTATAGCATGAAATTGGTAAAGTATCACACTTTCATTGTGAATCGTGTCCCATACGCTTCGGGTATAGGACCGATTGCATATGCTGTAATATTCGAACGTTCTAAATTTTCCAAATGCCTAGGGCATTAAGAGGGAAAAAGGACTAGAACCGGATTTGACTACAACAATTAAACAACCGTCAAGGACAATCTAAGGTTCGTTGAGGATTGGTCAGTTATGAGCTGTTGGAAGTATAGTAATGAATGAACCATAATGACATTATTTTGATTAGATATGATTCTATTAGTAATGAGTTGTCATATGGAAAATATGGAAATGTTTCCTTATTGGGAGTTGGACGTTAAGAATTTATGTCTAGATTAGAAACCTTTATGCAAGAAGGATGTTCAAAGAAATGTATTTTGAATGTGAGACTTCATATCTATGAAATTGTCTTGTAACAATCTCCAATAGGACACTTTGTAATTTCGCTGGCAAAGTCTTGGTGACTTTTGTGCAATAAGATTACAAAATGATCATTGCATAAAATGTTAGAATCTAACATATTCTAGTAGTGTTGAGAATTTTGTGTTCTTACACTAACGATAAGGATTATGGATGGTGAAATGTGCTTCATTAGAAATGTTTTCAATTGATATGTATCACAAAGTAAGGACCATAGGTAAACATAGTGTGCATGCTTGGAGCATGGGACAACTGTTGTTATAATTCAAGTAATAAGTTGATTATCCGAAACATTATACAATGAATAATGTGTAATCAATATGGTGACTAAATAAAAGTAGTTTTATTTATACTCAAAAGTTTGGGGCCATATTGGATTCTATTATTCTTGTGTTTCACTTTGCATGTTTTGACTTCCCAAATAATAAGATTATTCAAACCATCCACGGTCAGTCATACTTTGGAAGTAGGTATGAAAGAAGACTGTCGTGAATTGGCTTGTGGAATGTCTAAAGCATATTAGACATAGCAAAAGTTTGCTACAACATTCATGAGTGCTTATGAATTAAGATTTGAGCATTGGATTAAACCCACGCTCACTTGGATCGCTTCATGGATTTTATCACGAGTGATTGGTGAGACGATAATATCTTATATTCTTGAAACCGAGACGTGTGAGTTGTATTCTGCAAGTTGGTTGCACATTCATAATATGTAAATGCACCAGTAACTTGGTGTTATAAAACATTTTGTTGTGTGTGATTTGATGAGTAGGTACAAGTGAACATTGAGTCAAAGTTTATCCATTCCTTTTACCTGAAGTAGGATAAAAGCGATATCTGTGGGCCCTCGATGATTTAGCGATGACACCCTAAGTGCTTGGCCAAGCCTAGACTAAGTTGATGTGTTCAATTGTAATCTGTTGTCAGTCGTCATAAATCGGAAGTCGGGAAACAACACATAGACTGAGAGATTGATTATAATCCATGTCTCATGTTTATACGATATCTAGAATGGAGGAATATATGATCCCTTATCTAAAGGATGCGTTACTGATAAGATCAGAGTTCGACAACGACTTTTGAAAGCTATGATTGCTGATCAGGTTCCAAAGTCATACGTAATATAGTTATAAGACTTATCCAAGTGGGAGACTATTGGATTAGGTGTCTAAGCCCATAACTATTTTGGTATGTACTTGACCCGATTGTGAGCATGGTCCTTTTGGGTTGCCTTCACCATAGCAATTGATATGATGAATTAAGGAGAAAAAGGATTAATTATGATTTATTAAATTATTATACGAATGATATATTAAGAGAGAAATCATATTGTTTAATTAATATTAGTCAAGAATTAATAAGAATTAATTATGTGGCTAATAGACATTAATTAAATAAAGTGGACTATAACTGTCAATTGTGTGATAGTTAAATATTGGGCTAATGGACTCCATAGAAGTTGGAGTGGACGAAATCTATGGGGAAAATCATTAGAATTCGTCCAAGGCTTCTAAGGAGGGAGTCCATGGGTTGCTTAGGGCTTAATAAGTCAGATTAGGGTTTCCTTGTTGAAAACCCTAATACGCTAAGTATAAAAAGGAACCCTTGGCAAGCGAAAAACGTCCCTAACCTTCTAAGACAAACCCTAGGACATTGTTGGTGCCTCATCCCTCTCTCCTAGGTCATCTTGTTGCTCACGGTGTTTGTGACTCCATTAGAGGTGCAACATTTGAGGAACTAGGTTTTCAAAAGTCAATTACAAGAACGATTTAGATTCTTATTGCAACATAACAATCAAGGTTAGCTCTAAACTCTATTCTTTTGTCAATTTCGATTATTGTATGCTAGAATTAGGGTTTATGAGCTTTGGATGATTATTGCATGTATATTAGACAAAGTAGATCCAAAGCTTTAGGGTTTGCATATACACCATAGGATTGATGTAGTGCTCAAAACCCATCGCTTATAGATTTGCATGCTAGTATGAGATCAGTTATCTGATAGGATGAACTGTTTAGATTGTGTTATGATTTGAATTGCTTGATGCTCGAATGTTGTGTACTTTGTGCTTTATGGAATTTTATGATGGGTTTTTGAGCATTCTAACACTCCTATGGTGTACATGCAACCCTAGAAACCTTCGATCTATGTTTGACTAAGATACATGCAAATAATTATTTTTCCAAGGTTCTTATCCTAACTAGCATGGCATGGGGTACTTGAATCAAATAAAACTAGTAGAATTACTTACCTTGTAGTAGTAGTTGATTACTTGGAGTTTGAGAGCCTAGCACCAATAATGTGGATGCCTCAAATGGAAGTCACAAATCACCACAAACTTGGAACTTTGAGAGAATAGTAATCACCTTCTTGAAATCGGCCCTCTTACTTTACTCACCACAACTCATGTGATTTCAAGAACCAAAGCCTCCTTTATATAGTGTGGTGGATTAGGGTTACATTCATGTAAACCCTAATACCCATGTCTTTTCATTTCCATGAGATCCATGGGTTAAAGCTCCATGGAGTATCCATGGACTTTCCATGCAAGCCTAGCCCATTCCAAATAAGCATTAGCCCACATTATATAAATACAAGAGCCCATTTTTAATTAGTCATACTTTTGATCTCTAAATTAATTCTAGATTAATTATAGATCAATACTAATTAAATAATATGATTTTATATTAATATATTAGGACTTATAATATATTAATAAATCATAACTTATACTATTCTCAAACGATTATCGATAAATTGTTCGGGTGAAGTGCAACGCAAATGGACCATGCCGGGTTGGGTCAAGTACATACCAAATATAGTTATGGACTTAGACACTATATCCAACAGTCTCCCACTTGGATAAGTCTAATAACTATAGTTGCAAGTATGACTTCAGGAACCGATCAACAATCGTAGCTCTTTAAACTCTGTTGAACTATGAAGCGCCATTTTAGATAAGTGATCATATAATCCTCTGTTCTAGATATCAGCCGGACAAATACATGGAACATGGTCTTGCTTATTGTTCAGCATTTGTTTCCCGATTTACGATTTGTTTGACATAGAACTTAACTGAACACATCAATTTAATTCTGACCGGGCCCGGTACATAGGTCAAAACAAAATCATCGAGGGGCCCAGATATCGCTTCTAATTCTAGAAGGAACAGATAAACTTCGACTCATATGTTTGCTCTACTACTTGTTGAAGTACACACAAAAGCACGGTTTATAACATCGAGTTACCAATGTGTTGACGTGCAATCAATGCATAACCAACTCATAGGCAACAAATCATATCTCTAGGTTTGAAGACTTATATGATATTACCGTCTCACGATCACTCGAGATAAATTCCATGAAGTGATACAAGTGAGTGTGGGTTGAATCCAATACTCAGAACTTATGAGCACTCATGAGTGCTGTAGCCCCGCTTTGTCTAACATCTTAGACCTCTACAAGCCAACCCATGACAGTCTTGATTCATATCTACTTCCAACATATGACCGACTGTGGAGAGTTTGAATAATATGATATAAACCATAACATAATTATTCTGGAAGTCAAAACATGCAAAAAGAAATAATAGTAAACGATTGACAAGAGATAGCAACACTTTACTCATAAATAACAGCTTTTATTTATCATCAAATGTCAATTACATTTTACAAATTTCAAGATTATCGAACTACTAAAACTAATATCATCCTTCAGCCCTATGCTCCGAGCATGCTGGAGATGCTTAGCCCGAGTCAGTCCCTTCGTGAGGGGATCTGCTGGGTTCTCATCCGATGATACCCTCTTTGCCACGAGGATTCCTTCTTCTATTCGATGTCTAATGAAGTGATATTTTCTATCAATGTGTCTGGATCTCCCATGATCTCTTGGTTCCTTGGCTAAGGCAACCGCACTATTGCTGTCACATAAAATCTTAATTGGCTCCTTTATAGCTGGTACAACTCCAAGGTCTCCGATGAAGTTCTTTAGCCATATAGCCTCCTTTGCTGCCTCGCTTGCTGCTATATACTCTGATTCACAAGTGGAATCAACCACTGTCTCATGCTTGGAACTTTTCCAAGTAATTGCCCCTCCGTTTAGAGTAAAGACCCATCCCGACTGAGAGCGGAAATTATCCCTGTCAGTCTGAAAGCTAGCATCACTGTACCCTAAAACTCTCAAGTCCTGACTGCC
Source organism: Lactuca virosa (assembly GCF_052849685.1). Taxonomy (NCBI): domain Eukaryota; kingdom Viridiplantae; phylum Streptophyta; class Magnoliopsida; order Asterales; family Asteraceae; genus Lactuca; species Lactuca virosa. Next base: position 283,064,405 of record NC_136428.1, on the reverse strand, counting down.
ACCGAGGGTAAGGACCCAATCCTTAGTCCTCCGTAGGTACTTGAGGATATTCTTTACCGCAGTCCAGTGTGCCTTGCCAGGGTTCCCTTGATACCTGCTAACCATGCTCAAAGCAAAGGCTACATCAGGTCGAGTACACGTCATAGCATACATGATCGATCCTACAGCTGAAGCATAAGGTAATCGACTCATTTCTGCTATCTCAGCCTCAATACTAGGGCTTTGTGTCTTACTCAATCTGGCGTTACTCTGGATGGGTAACTCTCCTTTCTTGGAGTTATGCATGTTGAACCTTTTCAACACTTTTTCCACATAGGTGCTTTGACTAAGTCCAATTAGTCTTTTACTCCTGTTTCCTAAAATCCTTATCCCTAGGATATAGGCAGCTTCTCCAAGGTCCTTCATAGCGAAACACTTCCCAAGCCAGGACTTTACTTCCTGCAGGGTTGGGATGTCATTTCCTATGAGTAGTATGTCATCCACATACAGTACCAAAAAGCTGACTATACTCCCACTAGCCTTGATATAGACACAAGATTCATCTTCACTCCTTGAAAAGCCAAATTCTTTGATTTTCTCATCAAAGTAAAGATTCCATCTGCGAGGTGCCTGTTTTAATCCATAAATGGATTTCTCGAGGTTACACACTCTACTGGGGTACTCTGTACTGACAAAACCCTCTGGCTGAACCATGTAAACATCTTCAGCCAACTTTCCATTAAGGAAAGCGGTTTTGACATCCATTTGCCATATTTCATAATCATGAAATGCAGCAATGGCTAACAGAACCCTAATAGACTTAATCTTGGCCACTGGTGAAAAGGTCTCATCATAATCAACTGCCGGAGTTTGAGAATAACCCTTTGCAACCAGTCGTGCCTTATAAGTGTGTACATTACCATCCATGTTGGTCTTCTTCTTGAAGATCCATTTGCACCCAACTATCTTACGATCAGGTACATTGTCAACCAAGTTCCAAACTTGATTGTCATACATGGACTGTATCTCGCTATCCATAGCCTCTTTCCATTTAGCAGCCTCAGGGCCTGCCATGGCTTCCGTATAGCTGTTAGGCTCATCCAGATTTACCAGTGGGTTATCATTGATAAGTGTCTCACCTTCTGCAGTAATATGAAAACCATAATAATGCTCAGGTACATTCATAACTCTGGTGGAACGCCTCAGAGGTATAGATTCTTCAGTCGGCTCAACATGAGTTTCCTCCTCAGGTTGAGGGCTAGGGTTTGAGGTTCCTTCACCACTTGACTCTTGAATTTCCTCAAGGTCAATTTGCCTCCCACTGTCTCCTTGGCTCATGAATTCTCTCTCTCGAAAGAATCCTCTTCTTAATACAAGGACCACATTATCATTGGGTCTGTACAAGATGTAACCAAAGGATTTATGTGGGTAGCCGATGAAAATACACCTTTCGCTTCGGGGTTCGAGCTTATCATGAGTCTCGCGTCTCACGAAAGCCTCGCAACCCCAAATCTTGATGTGGTCTAGATTGGGAACTTTTCCAGTCCACACCTCGTGAGGTGTTTTGGCAACCTTCTTTGTAGGGACTAGATTAAGGATATGGGCGGCAGTCTCTAAGGCATACCCCCAAAATGAGATTGGTAGCGAAGCTCGACTCATCATGGAACGAACCATGTCCAACAAGGTCCGATTGCGCCTCTCAGCTACACCATTCAACTGTGGTGTCCTAGGAGGTGTCAATTGTGAGACAATCCCACATTCCTTAAGATAGTCAAGGAACTCAGTACTAAGATACTCACCACCACGATCGGATCGAAGCATCTTAATGTTCCTGTCGAACTGATTATCCACTTCTTGCTTAAACTCTTTGAATTTCTCAAAGGTTTCTGACTTATGCTTGATTAGGTAGACATATCCATATTTACTAAAATCATCAGTAAAAGTCACATAGAACCGATTAGCATCTCTTGTGGCGGTTCTGAAGGGTCCACACACATCTGTGTGTATGAGGTCCAACAAACCTTCACCCCTAGCACAAGTGCCAGTAAAAGGTGACTTTGTCATTTTACCAAGCAAACAAGATTCACAACTATCATCTGACTTTAGGTCAAATGACTCCAAGACTCCATCCTTTTGGAGTTGGCCTATGCGTTTCTTGCTTACATGTCCAAGACGACAATGCCATAAGGATGCTTTATCTAAGCTAGTGGAAGAGTTAATACACAATACATTATTTCCTAGATTATCTACAACAGATACAGTTTCATACACGCCATCACAAGGTAATGCTTTAAAATAAAGAACATTATTAAAGAAAGCATCAATACTACCATTATTATTATCAAAATAAAAGGTAAAACCTTGTTTATACAATGCATGAAAGGAAATAACATTTCTTGCCATTTCTGGCGAATAATAACATTTATTCAAATCTAATGCAAACCCACTATTTAGCACTAAGGAATAAACTCCTATCTTGGTGATAGGTGAAGCTTTCCTGTTTCCCATGATCAAGTTTATCTTTCCCTGCTCCACATTCTCACTTCTTTTTAGTCCCTACAAATCACAACATATGTGAATACCACAACCTGTATCAAGGACCCAAGACTTAGAATGAGGTGAGTTATTAGACAATATAGTGTATATACCTGCATGGTTGGGTTTTACTTTCCCATCCTTCAAATCTTGCTGGTACTTTGGGCAGTTTCGCTTCCAGTGCGACTTTTCATGGCAATAGAAGCATTCAGCCTCATTAGGGTTAGCAGAAGGAGTGACAAAACCTTTCTTGGTTTTGCTTGAAGAGGAGCCTTCAAGGGTCTTACCCTTGGTACCCTTAGAAGGGTTCTTTCTCTTCTTCCCTTTGCCATGCCCGATTGCCAAGACATTGGCCGCAGTTGGAGTAAGAATAGGAGTAGTAACAAGCGACTTACCCTTTAGACCATTTTCGGCGGTCTTTAAGAGTCCTTGAAGTTTGCTGAGGGTGACTTCTTTCTTGTTCATGTGATATGTCATGCGGAATTGATCATAACACGATGGCAAGGAGTGCAAAATGATGTCTATTGCTAACTCCTCAGGGAAGTTCACATTCAGCTTCAGTAAACGGTCCACATACCTTTGCATTTTCTGCATGTGGCCCGTGATGGGTTCACCATCCTTCATTCGGGTTGTTATCATGGAGGAGATTATTTCATATCGCTCTTGACGAGCACTTTGATGGTAGCAGTCCATCAAGTCCTGGTGCATCTCAAAAGGATAATAGTCCTCATAGGACTTTTGGAGCTCGGCTGTCATGGTGGCCATCATGATGCATGCCACTTTTGTAGCATCTCTTTCATGTACCTCATATTTAGCAAGCTCTTCAGGAGTAGCAGTTGGCTCGGGTACCTTCAGCTCCTTGTCGAGAACATATTCTTTGTTCTCATACCGAGTGACCATCCTGATGTTTCTGATCCAATCTGTAAAGTTGGACCCATCAAAGATGACTCTCCCACAAAGATTCATGAGAGAGAAGGAGCTAGTAGGGTTTGAGCCAGAAGCATTGTTATTTCAAGACATCTGAAAAGAAGAGGGAATAGATTAGATTAGATATAGAGATAGTCCTTAACAAAACACCCAAATGTAATATTAAGGCTAGGACCCAACAATATTTTATAACTTAGAAGAGGGATGTCGTAATCTAAGCTATAAGATATTTGAAGGTAAGTGAATGACGATTCACCAACTTCCACCATGAAAAACGAAATATTTAATTAGGTTTTAATTGGTTTAGAAACTCCTAGATTCTTTGAGATTCATTGAACTTTCTTCAATGGCATGTTTCAATCTCGATTGTGCCCTTCATGTTTTGTGACTGGGATGCCGAGGATCACAAAACAAGGTGTGAAGTAACCATGCAAATTACTTGGTACCCTTAATGTATTACCCCTCAATCGATGTGCCGGTTAACCACACACGCTTCATCGATACTATGATAAACATTAAGTCACCCTTTACCTACCTTGTTAAGTTCAAGTTAGTGTGCCGGTTAACCACACACGCTCCACTAACGACTTAAACAAAGTGTAAACTGTAATTTCATGGATTAGCACCTTATTCACATTTTCCTAAAATAACTAAGATTGGGAATTCAATAAAGTTTAGTTACTTTAGTATTATCATTATACTTTTAATGAGAATTTATAAGTCCTTGTCCTACCCGTTCGGCTAACGACCCTCCACCGATCAAGGAAGCGGTGGGTGAGAGTGGACACCCATTAAGTTGCCATTTTATAGGCAACAACCTTATACCCCCCTTATAGACCGGCTTCGTGAATGAGGCGCACTAGCGGTAAGACTACTTGATCTTATACATATATAAATATTATAAAACTTATAATATTATAAAGTATAAGGGTTGAATTTTAACTTTTAAAATTCTAGGGGTTGGAACTAAAGTTTTTAATATGACTTTACATGTTCCAAAACTTGAGGGAAAGTTTTGTAAACTTTCAAAACTTTTCATTTCTCATAACTTATGAGTTAATGGTTATTAAAAATGAAGACTCTTCATTTTTGTAACCTATGTGTTCTTTTAATGGTTATTTATAAATGTGATTTTTGGTTATCCATAACTTAAGAACTAGTTATGGACTCCATTAAAACACATAAAGATCAAGAATTAATCTAATCAATTATTAGCACATAATTTCTATGATCTTCTAAACTCATATGTTTATGAATGTTCATATCAAAAATTTCAAGAATCGTAAGTACATATACAAAACTTGAAATTTTGATACGAGCTTTTGAACAAAACTTCGATTTTCAAGTTTTTTTTTTTAAATCAAGTATCAAATAAACAAACCAGGCTCTGATACCACTGATGGGTTTTTGAGCATTCTAACACTCCTATGGTGTACATGCAACCCTAGAAACCTTGGATCTATGTTTGACTAAGATACATGCAAATAATTATTTTTCCAAGGTTCTTATCCTAACTAGCATGACATGGGGTACTTGAATCAAATAAAACTAGTAGAATTACTTACCTTGTAGTAGTAGTTGATTACTTGGAGTTTGAGAGCCTAGCACCAATAATGTGGATGCGTCAAATGGAAGTCACAAATCACCACAAACTTGGAACTTTGAGAGAACAGTAGTCACCTTCTTGAAATCGGCCCTCTTACTTTACTCATCACAACTCATGTGATTTCAAGAACCAAAGCCTCCTTTATATAGTGTGGTGGATTAGGGTTACATTCATGTAAACCCTAATACCCATGTCTTTTCATTTCCATGAGATCCATGGGTTAAAGCTCCATGGAGTATCCATGGACTTTCCATGCAAGCCTAGCCCTTTCCAAATAAGCATTAGCCCACACTATATAAATACAAGAGCCCATATTTAATTAGTCATACTTTTGATCTCTAAATTAATTCTAGATTAATTATAGATCAATACTAATTAAATAATATGACTTTATATTAATATATTAGGACTTATAATATATTAATAAATCATAACTTATACTATTCTCAAACGATTATCCATAAATTGTTCGGGTGAAGTGCAACCCAAATGGACCATGCCGGGTCGGGTCAAGTACATACCAAATATAGTTATGGACTTAGACACTATATCCAACATTTAATTAGTACGAACTGACTAGTGGACGAATGTGTTGGGTTACATATTATTGAGACTAGATAATTTTAGAAGGATAGGTTTAAGTCTATTGCGCAGCTGTTGTTTGATTGCAACCATTGTAGTGTAGGACCCTTCATTCAAAGAATTATCTAGTACCAATAGTATGTAATTGTATTCATGTGGTAGTTAGATGGTATTAATGGGAGTTCCTTCTGCAGCTCATAGTAGAGAGTGGTGAGGAAAGGAACCCAAGGAAGTCCTTGGAATATGTATTGGCGCGTAGGATGCCTTATAGTATGAGGAGAGTATTAGCTTGGAATGAGTGACTTGGTGGAGTCGAGGTAGTACTTTAGGAGGGTATAGATAGGCATGGAAGGTAGTATTGGGCCCGTACTGCTGGAAGAACATGATTTATACCTGACACCAGGAAGACCACAATGAATCTAGGAAACTCGAGAGTGTGAACCTCTTTATGTGTTTACTGATTGTTTATGTGGTTATGTTTCAGTATGGTGGTGACACATAATGGAGCAGGGGGCTCATGATCCGGATCTGGTTCGGGTATGGGCACTGAACTAATTGATGAGGGATTACGCGAGTTCATTATGTCAGAAGTTTCTAGAGGAATCCTTGATGCAACCCCGTCGATCTTTGGGTCAATCAAGGAGGGTATCATCGAGCTGATGGAGGATCGTCTTCGGATCTTTAGAGATTATTTTTCCGCTAGCCAGTCTGGAGCCCGTACTCTCTCCTTTAAGGATTTCAGGGGATATGGGGCACCAGAACTCTTTGGGGTGAAGTACCCAATTACCACCAGGCGTTCGCTAGCAGATACTGAGTGTGCCTAGATGACGAGCTTCTACCCCGAGGGGTCAAAGGTGAGGTTCGCTCCAAAATTTCTGAGGGAGAGAGATCGGGATTGGTGGGAGGAGGTTCGATATACTCTTGGAGCCCTAGCCATTGAGGCCATGACCTGGTCAGATTTTGTGACCCGATTCCGGGCGGAGGTTGCACCAGCAGTTGAGGTGCAACAGCTAGTAAGGGAGTTTCTGGATATGCGACAGACGACTAAGATCATGGAGGAGATCACCGCCAAGTTCAGAAAGAGAGCCCTATTGGTATCCTAGTATGCCATAGAAGAGGAGATGCTGAATACTCGGTACGATGACATGTTGAGATCAGGTATTCGAGAGTTTGTCAGTTTTTTAGCCTGGGCGACATTGAACGACATGATATCCAGGGCTCGGGAATAGGAGATTGATTTGGAGCACATAGGGAAGAGGAAGGCAGAGCATGGGCAAACGATCGGGGTTTAGGCGAAGAAACCCAAGGGCTTCGATTCTAGATCAAAGGAACAGCAGGGTCGGAGCCGTTGTGGCAAGTGCGGTAGGGCAGATGATGGAGTATGCAGATCGGGTGTTTTGGGCAGCTACAAGTGCGACAAGACAGGGCACTTTGGCAGGGATTTTCCTACTACTATTACCACCCAGAGATCTGATCTGATTTTGTTTCATTACAGTCAGAGGGGACATAAGAAGGCCAACTGCCCAAGTTTAGCATCAGGAGGACTAGTAGCAACACCTGCTCCATCAACTTTGAGGATCAATGATGGCCGCCAGGACAAGGCGGAGGTGCCAGTTGTGCGGAGCAGGGCATTTCTGCTGACAACCGAGGAGGCTCGTGCAGCACCCGATGTGGTCATTGGTATGTATCTTCACCTTACCTTCTTATTTATGTTATTTGTCATTCTATATGGTTGTAATGCTGTTTAGAGTCGTTTGATTTGTCAACGGTGTTCCTGTATTGGTTTTATTCGATTCGGGGGCTACCCGATCTTTTGTATCTCTTGCACTTAGCAAGAAATTTGGTGATCTTCCGGGAGAGTTGGATTATCCATTAGAGGTTGAGATTGCTGATGACCGTCCAATACGAGTGTCGAGGGTTCACCGAGGATGCACTTTGGAGTAATTCAGTGAGCAGTATCCGATTGATTTGGTTCCAATTCCCTTGCGCGAGGGAAAGGTCATTATAAGGATGGATTGGTTGAGTCTCAATGGGGTGATGATTTACTATGGGATTCAGTTGGTACATATTCGGCCCCGAGTGGGGTGAGTTGGTGATCCATGGTGAGGGTGCTCAGCGTGGGCCGATTCTCTGTTCGGAAGCCAAGGCCAGACGTTCTCTTCATCATGGATGTTCTGGGTTTGTGGCCTATGTGATGGATACTCGGGAAAAGGTGAGGTGACCATTGATGATGTACCGATTGTTCAGGAATACCCGAATATGTTCCCATAGGATTTTTTTGGGTGCCTCTGGAGAGGCAGGTGCAGTTTCGGATAGACTTGGTTCCAGGTGTGGCTCTAGTAGCCAAAGCACGTTATCGGTTAGCACCTCCAAAGCTGCAGGAGTGTCTATGCAACTGCAGGAGCTACTAGAGAAGGGATTCATTCGGCCGAGTAGTTCACCATAGGAAGCACCGATTTTATTTGTAAAGAAAAAATATGGGATGCATCAGATGTTTATTGACTACCAGGAGCTGAATAAGCTAATGGTGACGAACCGTTACCCGGTCCTGAGGATCGACGATTTATTTCATCAGCTTCAGGGCGCATCTCGGTTCTCCAAGACTGATCTGCGATCGGGTTATCACCAGATGAGGGTCATATAGGAAGACATGAAGAAGATGGCCTTCCAAACTCGTTATGGTCATTACAAGTTCGTGGTGATGCCTTTCGAGCTCACCAATGCTCCAGCCGCATTCATGGATCTCATGAATCGCGTATACAGGCCCATGTTGGATCGGTCTGTGATTGTGTTTATTGATGACATCCTAGTCTATTGCAAGACCTAGGAGCAGGATGAGGAGCATCTGAGCGAGGTGTCGGAGACTCTGAGGAGGGAGAGATTGTACATGAAGTTCTCTAAGTGTGACTTCTGGTTAGACGAGGTACAATTTATGGGGCACATTGTCAACCAGAACGGTATTCTAGTCGATCCATCCAAGATTGAGGTGGTGATGAGGTGGGAATTTATGAGGTCTCCGTCTAAGATTCAGAGTTTCCTTGGATTGGTAGTTTACTATCGGAGACTCATGCAAGATTTCTCCAAGATAGTGGTTCCTTTGACCAGGGTGACAAATAAGACTATCACATTTTGTTGGGGGCCTGAGCAGATGGCAACCTTTGAGACCTTAAGATAGAGATTGAGTGAGGCATCGATTCTAAATCTGCTAAAGTGTGTTGAGGACTTTGTGGTAAATTGTGATTCTTCAGTCACGGCTTTGGGTGCAGTATTGATGCAGCTGGGTCATGTGATTGCATTCGGTTCGAGGCAGCTGAAGCCTCATGGCGAAAATTACCCCACTATTCGAGCAGATTAGAGAAGCTCAGGTTGAGGATATGAAGGAACAACATCGGAAGAGTGAGCGCATAGTGGGACAGGTGGCTTCCTTTGATTATAATAGTCGGAGATTGTTGACTCTCCATCGGAGGGTGTGATTTCCATATTGGAGTGGTGCGCGGTAGATTCTGATGGAAGAGGAACAAAATTTGAGGTTCTCTATTCATCCTGGAGCGACAAAAATGTATAGAGACCTCCAGCTTGATTACTGGTTGTCACACCCAAAACCGAAACGGCGGAACGTTCGGGGGTGGAGGACGTCATGTACGGTATCACAACAATGCATAATAGTAAAAAGCAACAACATCATCCATTGCATTAATAGTAATCATTTTAATAAAAGTGTGTTCAGTAATTTATATGACACCAAAAATGAATAATCAAAATAAAAGACGAGTCTTGAATGCGCTCCATCTTCTCAAAAATCTGATCACCGGTACCTGTCTACTGGCGACCTGAGAATACAAGTTATTTTGAAAGCGTAGATCAGCATTTAAGCTGGTGAGTTCATAAGTATTTTAGAGTCGTTGTTTGTATAAGTGGAAGAAAGTATTTGTAAATGTTTGATGTAAGAGTTTGTAAGTGTTTGTTGAAAATATTTGTAAACTTCCTAGAAAATCCCATATTTTCTACTAAAGTAGTCTCCTACCAAGACCCACTGTTTTCTATATTTGTTCTTTTGTAAAAGTGTGAGTTTTCCCAATGTATGACTATCATTATTAAAAATATAGTTTTTCATTTCCGTTTATGTGAAAAGATCACAAAGTGAATGAAATGGGAAAAATAAAGATGTACTAGTAGTTTTATCTAGGTAACTACTAATGTACTAACTACCCTTAATCTTGTTAGTTTAATTAAGGTAAAATGTGATCTGATTGTATCCATACTTGATTTGACTTAGTATACACGACGTTCGAGACATCGAAATGATATGACATTCGTCACCCGTAGACCTGCAGGTCCTACTGTAGCTAGCAGCAAGGTGTGGGATGGTCAATCCCGTATAGATATATACACAAATTCACGCTCTCCCTCCATGAGACTCTGGGTACAAAACGTGACATATCAGTATATGCCACTCCACTAAGTAGTATCTCACATTAATGTTATAGTATTCTAGTATTCTAGTATGCTCTAGTATAATATTCTCTCGTTCTAGTATGTAGTATGTTCTCTAGTATGTAGTATGTTCTCTAGTATGTAGTATGTGTTGATTATCGTTATAGTAGTCTCTATCTGTTTCTCTTTACTGTAAGTGTTGTTTCTCGTTATAGTATGTACTGACTCATGTATGAACTGACTCTTAGTAAGTTTCGTTGTTCTAGTAATAGTATTAGTGGCTTCCTAAACTATACCTATTATAGTTTACTATCAATGTTGTTGTTATGAATGAACATGATTTAACACCTTTGCTACCCAAAGGATCCGAACTGAATAAAGAACTTTTATATCTATATACATATACATAATATATAACTAAGATTCAAATGACCTTCGGACAAACAACCAATACCCTAAGTCCACAACCAAACAAGGAACAGGAAGTAAGGCGAGTTGTCAGTCCTAAGTCCTTTCAATCCTACTTATATAACTATATCTATATAGATATGCTTTTGACAAAGTATAAGTTTAAAAGAGTTTGGTAACAAGTTTTGCATATAAAATAGTTTGTAAAATGATTCCTTTGACCAGGCTATGTAAAAAGATGACCCTTTATCGCATGAAGATCCTAGGTCTTCTTGAGGACGATTTCATCGATCAAGGAGTCTTGTCTTATGACGAGACATGCTCCTTCGTTGTTGCTGATATCGAAGCATTGAAGTCTAGTAGTGCCTTCCCTCCTGAAGCAGTCTTCAGGCCTTATGACTCTTTGATCCAACCAGACTTCATCTACTCTTCTTGGGTGTGCTTTCCGGAGTATCCCTTCTCTGTCTTTTGCCTTAAATTCCCTTTTTCCAGAGTGCTCTCAGAGTTTTTTGAGATCACGAAAGTTTCTTTTGTCCAAGTGATGCCTATCATTTGGAGGATCCTGTACTGGGTTGAGTGTATGAATCAGACATAGGATCCTGGCATGCGTCTGGCTGAATTGGCCCATGTCTATGATCTCTGACCTTTCGGCAATTCTCGCTTCTTGTTCAAGGAAAAGAGTGGCAAGCCTCCTCTTGTGTTAAAAACAAAACACAATGATGGTGCTTGGAAGGGGAGATACTTCTTTCTCATGCGTGACTCTATTCCTGGCAGAGATCTCTTACCCAAAGATTGGGTTAAGAAGGGTAGGATTTGAATACTTTTCCTTGTGATCCTAAAATCTTATTCTTATTTTGTTTTTTCTGTTATAGGTTTCAAGCTCGGGGAGCTTGTTGCTACTACTGAGGACACAGATGATAAGATTGTTAATTTTCTTTCTCTGCCATAGGCAGATAGATCTCTCAGACTTGATCAATTCAGTCTCCAAAAAGGATCTTCCAACAAAGCTTCTATGGCAAGAGGTATATCTTTCTTTCTTTTTTATTTGAATTTTTGTCTTGGGTTCTTCGATCTCATCAGGATCCTTGTTTCTTTTGCAGGTTCCATGACTATCCGCTCCAGTGCTCGCTTCGCTTTGGCTGACCTTGAGGATGACATGACCAGTGGCTTGGTCAGGATCAAGCAGGAAAAGCCCTCTGCTCTGCCTCCTTCAAAGAAAGCCAAAATTGACCTGCTTGTGAAGACTCCAGGATCCCGAAAGAGGAAGACTTTTGAGGCCACAGATTCCAGCATAGAGAACCTCAACATCGAGGAAGCTCTTGGGAAATTGACCTCATTTTCCCAGACTGTAGATTTCCAGTGTATAAGAATTATTTCTGTTAGTGTACCATACATGCTTCTTCTTTTGCTGATGTTGGCGCTTCTTTCAGGTCTCCACTCACGCTTCTCAGTTCACCAATGATCTCAGGAGCCGTGCTAAGAAAGCTGAGGCTGCTCTAAAAGAGAAGGAGAAAATCTGGAGGACCGCCAATGAGGATCTTATCCGGAGGGTGGAGTTGTTGAGCAAACAGAAGGCTGAGAAGGAGGAGGAGCATTCTGTGGAGCTTGAGGAGGTGATTGTCGATGCGAAGGCAAGTGATGCGGTGGCTATACTGGAGGCTAAGATCAAGTTGGTGGAGGATCTTGAGCACTCAGGATCCTGGAATATAGTAGGATGGCATGAGGCACTAGCCAAAGTAACTGGTAAGCCTATCACTACTGCTGAGGATCCTACACCGCAGCCAGAAGTGGATAAGGAGGGGAAGAAGGCCGATGATGACCAGGGTAAGGTCTAGGCCTTTTAGGTAGTTAGGGTAGTGTAGTTTTTGGATATAACCATTTGACTCCTATAAGGCTGTAAGCCTTTTATTTTTAATACAATGGTTAATCTTTCGTTTATCTCTCCACGTTTCCTTTACCTACATAATATGATATAAAGATATTTGCGAAGTTAGGATCCTAAAAAGAGTGAATAATTTTCAATATAAAGTTCTTTTGGCAAATAATAGATACAATGATTTGATAAGGATTGAAATAGTTAAACAACTAAAAGTAATAACTTAAAATAATAAGAACTGACCTTGTTAAGCAATTTAAAATGTTAAAAGTTTCTTTAAAAGTTTGATGACTGACTTGTAATCCTTAAGAGTTTCAAATAATTTTTATAATAAAACAAGTATAAAAGAATTTGTTAAGAACTAGTTTTGATAAATCTAAGTGCTTTAAATCTTCTTTAAAGATATCAATTTAAAATAGTAAATTACTCTGAAGTGATGAAAGTTTATAAATCAGCAATTGGTTTGGGTTCCTGAAAAGTTTAAGATCCTTAATTTTACTTACAAAAATTGAAAGTTATGAACAAGGAAAGATGGAACCTAATTGTCTTCGACTTTTTCCATAAGCTTCATAAGTTTTTTAATCTTAGAATTTACTGAGGATAAATCTCAACTTAGGAAAGAACTTAGGATCGATGTTGACTTCTGATGATAAGATTCTTACTGATGAGGATTCTTACTGATGAGGATCCTTACCGATGAGGATCCTTAGTGACGAGGATCATTAATGATGAGGATCCTTAAGGATGAGGATCCTTAATGATGAGGATCCTTAATCATAAGATCATACGGGGGAATTCTCTTCTTAGGATAACCTACTTAGGTTATTGACTTTGACAAAATTCTTTGGTAACACCATAAGTTCAATTGACAACATATTAATGGTATATACCATGGAGAATTCCAACTTGTGAAATATTTAATGGGAAAGATCCCTACTTATGATAACATGAAAATGTTATGATTCGTGTGTATTTTCTAGGGAAAGATCCCAGCGTGTGATAACATGAAGATGTTATAAACCTTATGTAATTTCTGGGCTAAGATCCCAATTTTAGATAACATGAAAATGTTATAAACCTTAGGGATCTTAACTTATGCTCAAAGATAAGAGGGTTTCCAAGCCACTGCATCGTGAAATGATCCCCTTATTCGTATCCCATAGTTAGATATCGCACGTTCAAACGAGGTGTATAAACCTTAGTTCGTGTGAAAGAGGTAATTAGCTCTTTAAACCTTATAGGGGATTAAGTACCCTTAAGCATAGGAGAGATGATCAGTCTCTAGCTTGTGTATATGATAGTTTAAACATCATAGCATTGATATAATGGAATTTTCCAAGTGTTAAGATGCTGAGATATTCGTGTGTCAAGATCCTTATCTTTCAGGATCTTCAACCTTGAGGATCCTTATGTTTCAGGATCATTGCTTATGGGGATCCTTAGCTATACGTTGTTCTGCATATCAAACGTTAGATAGGGGTGGGCGTTAGTCTAGCTAACGCGCCTCGGATGCTTATGTTAGTAATGTTAGATTAATGTCTAAGTCCATAACTATATTTGGTATATACTTGACCCGACCCGGCATGGTCCATTTGGGTTGCACTTCACCGGCACAATTTATATGGATAGTCTTTTGAGAATAGTATATTTATGATTTATATTAATATATTATAAGTTCTAATATATTAATATATAATCATATTATTTAACTAGTATTGATCAAGAATTAATTTATAATTAATTAAGTGATCAAAAGGAACTAATTAAATATGGACTCTTAGATATATATGTGTAGCGGGCCAAGTTCATTTAGGTTGGGCTAAGTCTTCATGGATAGTCCATGGAGCCTTAACCCATGGATCCTAGGAAATGAAAGGTCATGAGTATTAGGGTTTAACCCTAATCCTCCACACTATATAAAGGGTCTTATGGTTCATGAAATTAGGCTAGTGGCTAGTGTGGATACACTAAAGAGGGCAATAACTGATTTCATAAGTGTGAGCCAAGTATCCATATTCTCTGAAGTCTTCCAAGGTGTTTTGGTGATTTGTGATTCCACTTGAGGCTTCCACACTGTTGGGGCTAAGCTCTTAAAGTTCAAGACTTCAAGCTTCATTAAAAGGTATGTATTCTAACTTGTTATATTACCCAAGTATACTAGATAGGGTAATACCTTGGAATATTCATATTTGCATGTATAATAGAGAAAACATATATCCAAGGTATTTAGGGTTGCATGTACACTTAGGAGTGTTAGAATGCTCAAAACCCAACAGTGGTATCAGAGCCATGGGTTGTTTTCTGTTATATTCATGCAAATGTTTGATTTTCAAAGTTGAAAAAAAAGAAAAAAAACATGAAGTTTGTCAAATTTTAAGATAATTACTTGTTTTCTGAAAAACTAATTATTTGTAAAATTTGAATCATTTGCTATATGAGTTGAATTAGGTGAAATTTAGTAAAATATAAAATGATATGATTATTTTATTAGTTTTAAAAGTTTGATCTAAATGTTTTAAGGAGTTACAAATTTTGTCATAAAATTTTGGAGCTCAAAAGTTTTTTTAAAGTTGTGATCTTAAGTGTTTTGAAACCTCCATAAGTTATGGATATGAAAAGGTTTAAAAAAAATTGATTCATAGTTTTTATGGAGTTACAAAATTTGGTGTTAATGTTTTAAAGAATTCCATAACTTATTCTTAAGTTATGGAACATGAAAAGTTTCATCATAAAACAAACATTTAACTCCATAAGCTATGGATTACCAGAAGATTTATGTTTCCTTGATTTATGAGTTAGTTTAGATTAATTGAAAAAAAAATTGTGTTTTAGTTGTTTTCAATCCTAATTAATCTAGAGGTAGATCATAAAATGTGTTTTTGTAACTTGTCCTCAAGTTACATAAAAGGGCACATTTATGAATCTTAAAACTCATAAAAGTGCCATAGGTTACATTAAAAAAAAATAAAAAAAAATGAAGAGTCTTTTTCATTAAATAGTATTATGACTCCATAACTTGTCCTCAAGTTATGGATGTTTAAGAGTCACTTCTTTAAAAGTGTTATTAAAGAATAAGAGGTTACATAAAAAATGAAGAGTCTTCATTTTAATGAACCATTAAACTCATAAGTTATGAAATGAAAAGTTTTGAATAGTTTCAAAAACTTGCCCTCAAATTTTGGAATTTGTAAAGTTTTCACTTATGAATATTTTAATTCCAAGTTAAGCCCTTAGAATTTTTAAAGTTAAAATTCAACCCTTATACTTTATAATATTATAAGTTAATAATATTTATATATATATATGTATAAGAGTAAAGTCGTCTCACCATTAGTAGGCTTCATTCACGAAGCCGGTCTATAAGGGGGGTATAAGGTTACTGCCTATAAAATGGCGGTTTAATGGGTGTCCACTCTCACCCACCGCTTCCTTGACCGGTGGAGGGTCGTTAGCCGAACGGGTAGGACAAGGACTATAATTCTCCCTTCATTAAAAGTATTAATGATAAATACTAAGTAACTAAACTCTTATTAATACCCAATCTTAGTTACTTAGGAAAATGTGAATTTGGTGCTAACCCATGAAATTACACTTTGCACTTTGCTTAAGTCAGTTAGTGGAGTGTATGTGGTTAACCGACACACTAGCTTGATTTAACAAGGTAGGCAAAGGGTAACTTAATGTTTATCATAGTATCGGTGGAGCGTGTGTGGTTAACGGGCACATCGATTGAGGGGTAAATATTAAGGGTACCAAGTATATTTGCATGGTTATTCACACCTTGTTTTGTGATCCTCGACATCCCAGTCACAAAACCTGAAGGGCACACTCGAGATTGAAACATGCCTTTGAAAAGTTCAATGAATCTCAAAAGAATCTAGGAGTTTCAAAACCAATTAAAACCTAATAATACATTTCGTTTATCTTGGTGGAAATTGGTGAATCGTCATTCACCTACCTTCAAATATTTTATAGCTTGGATTACGGCATCCCTCTTCCAAGTTATAAAATAGTTTGCTGGGTCCTAGCCTTAATATTTCATATTGGGTGTTATATTAAGGACTTTAGATCAACTATCTTGAATATCTCCCTAAAAAGATGTCTGGTTCAGACATCTATGATCCTCCCAAATCTCTTGGAACTTCACTTCCTCCACCTCCTCCAATTATTCTCCCTAACCCACAAGTTCAAGGCCACTCAAGCCCTATTGGCAAGCAAGGTCTATGTGTGATCGCATCTTGGAGATGAAGTCACATATTTACAAGTCGGGAGAGTTGGGTGTCAAACTCTTGAGAAAGTTCGTGGTTCAATCAATTTCTAAGTCACATAGTGAATTCCTTTGGGACTACTATGAAACAGACTATGACATGACCCTTAATGATCTTATCTCTTTGCTTGGTGCTGCTGAATCAACAATAATTTGGAGCACTGGGAGAGCAAATTTGATTAGTAGATCAACTTCCCAAACTACCATGGACATTGACAATGGTAACATTGGATATCTACAAAAGCCTTCTCTTCCCAAGGAAAGGGATTGACCATAGTCAACTAGGTTGACAAAATGGTAAAGAGAAAGGCTAAGTCTGCGATAGTCCCATGTACCATTCCCAAAGAGTCCCTATGTTTCTCTTGCCAAAGGAAGGGGCATTGATTACGAAGCAACCTATTTACCTGAAAGATCATAAGGTTGATCAAGTCAAGAAGATTGACTCTACTTCAGGTAAAGTCCACTATCTAACTCTGTTAAGTTTCTATTCTGAGATTCTTGTTACATGATGTGACTGGGTCACATGTTGATGTTTTAAGAATCAAAGAAAAGTGAAGAAACGTAAAGGAAGTATATGCTGATTCTGATCGCGAAGATGGAACTCGATCGCATGGTTCTGTGATCAGAATTTTAAGTTGTTGCTTAGGAGTTATGATATATTGCTTAGGAATAGATAACAACAAAGTTTTTCATGTGCTTTTGCACTGTAAGGATAGCTTTTCCGCAAAGTTTTTAAAATAAAAGAAAAAAATTTGATTTTATTTATTTTAAAATATCCTTATAATGGCATTTGTGAAAAGGAAAAAAATTGTTGCTTATATGATTCCATTAATAGCAAGAGTGGAAATATGAATTTGATTATTTCATTTGTGGTAGTGTCTAAATTTTCCAAATAAGGAAAGATTCTCATCACCCAAGTTTCAGTTGGATAGAAACTTGGAATCATGCAAGTTGTATAGTATGATGAATGAGAACTTTCAAGCATTGGAAAATTAAGACTAATTACTTGTTCACATGGATGTGTGAGTCAAGTAAAGGACTAAGGGATCGAGTACACATTCTTGTGCACTGATCAAGCCCACCACAAACGTAACTTGAGTGACACATCTTAAAGAAGATTTATTAACACTAGTGAAATGTAAGAGTAAAAGGTTTTTTACTCTTGTACATTTGAATTTGGTAAGTTGTCATGTTTTGGATAAAACAGAGACCAACTTAGGCCAATTGTGTTAAGTGTTTGTCTTGATTAGAATCCACACTATCTCTTGAATATTTGGCAAGAAAGTCTTATAGGTCAAGGAGACAGTGGGAGTCTAAAAGATCCTCAAAGGGTTTCAAGAAGTAATCAAGAATAAAACTTGTATTTCATCACTAGCACACAACTAGAGGTTTATAACCTATCGTGTTGACATTTCTGTGCCCATTCCAGTTAAGTTGGCTATATATATTTGAGTTTTACATGTTCTCAATTGTTTGCATAACTACTTGGAAGCAATGGCAGGCCCTTGTGCTGCCAGGTGGCAAGAGGTTAAGATTGCACAAGTTCAATCCATATGAGTTAGGATTTGTCACTAACCTAGTCTTGTGATTATGGTTTGACAAATTCACATAGATAAGAACACATACACCATAAAATCTAAGTGTCATAAGGTTTCTCTCCGATTCATGAAAATGATGGTGACGAAATTCTTTCACTAAGTAGATTTTAAGTAGATAGCAATTGTGATATTTGCAGTTCTCAAAGTCGTTAATGGAGCGTGTGTGGTTAACCGACACACTAACATGGACTTATGAGAAATGGCAAAGGTCTAAACAATTGAGACTATGATTACGACATCCCTTTTCATAGTTCTGAAATTGTTTAGACACACCTGTGAGCTATCTAAGATAAGGTGCATAATTTTTATAAAGCCTTATCAAAGCAATCTAGTATCAGAAATCTGAACTTTAATAAGAATGTCAATAAAGTATTGACTTCTAGAGGTCCAGCTGTTTTCTGGATACATGTCAAAGCTAGTGGGAGCATAAGTGTTATGCTAATAATCATCATGTTAGTGGGTGCATGATAATTATGATAATTATTGCAAGTTAGCAATGTTAATTATAGAAAACAAAAGTTTCAATTCGTGAGGTTGCAGGGGTTGAAAAAGTTGTTTTGCTATAATTAAGGGAGAGGAAATTATACTTCATTTCAATTCTAAAAAGCTTATATTAAGTTTATAATCAGTCTAAAGAGCTTATATTGAGATTTTAATCACATTTAGTCAAGAATTTATATATTAATTTTACGTTGGATTGGTTCAACTTAAGAAAATTCTATATATTGCGTTCTCAAAATTCGATTATGATTACGACATCCCTTTTCATAGTCAAAATTTGAGAATATGGCAAACAAAAAATTATTATGGCAAAAGACTAGTCTAGAACCATGTCTTTATGTGAAACATCATGAATCGTGTCCCATTTACTTTGGGTACAAGATCGATTACATGTGCTGTAATATTTATTCTTTCTGAATTTTCCAAATGCCTTGGGGCATTAAGGAGGAAAATGTCTAGAATTGGATATGACTAAAGTGATTAAGCAATTGTCGAGGACAATCTAAGGTTTACCAAAGATTGGTTGCTCAAGGACAGTTGGAAGTATACTGCTAATATTGGAAGGACCATAATGACATAGTCTGAAAAGAGGCAACTCTTGTTCAGAAGTGGTAGTCAAAATGGGAATATAGAGTTGTCTTCATAGGTGGAAGCAATCTGTGTAAGGTTAAAGAAACTTAATGCAAGAAGCATGTTCAAAGCAATGCGCTTTGAATTTGAGACATCGTTTCCATGGAATTGCTCTCCATTGGAATACTCTGTACTGATTGTTGCCAAGTCTTTGTGGCTTTGTGCATAATCATTACAAGAGGAACAATGCATATAAGTTTAAAATCTAAACAGATTTCGATAAATGATAGGAATTTGGAATTCTTACATTTAAGACAATGATTTGGGAGTGTGAAAAGAGAATCATTGAAATTATGTTCAATTGATCTAGTTCACAAAGAAAAGGATCATATACAAACATAGAGTACATACTTGGTGTATGGAAAAGCTATTGTTTAGAAAAACATAGTGTACATGCTTGGAGCATGGGACAACTAGTGTTTTTAATTCAGGTATAAAGTTGATAAAACCGAAACAATGAATAATGAGTAATCACTATGGTGATAAATAAAAGTGGTCTATTTATATTCATAGGGTTTGATACCATATTTGATTCATTTATTCTTGTGTTTCACTTTGCATGTTTTGACTTCCATAATAACTAGGTTATTCTTCCGGAATGACTAAGTTATTCAAACCATCCATAGTCGGTCATATATTGGAAGTAGATATGAATCAAGACTGTCATGGGTTGGCTTGTAGAGGTCCAAGTTGGTGGACAAAGTTATGCTACAACACTCATGAGTGATCATAAGTTCTAAGTATTGGATTCAACCCGCGCTCATTTGAATCACTTCATGGATTTTATCACGAGTGATCATGAGACGATAATATCTTATATTCTTCAAACCTAGAGATATGAGTTGTTACTATGAGTTGGTTGTACATTGATTTCACGAAACCGCATTGGTAACTCGATGTTATAAAACGTGCCTTTGTGTATGATTCAATAAGTAGTAGAACAAGCCATATGAGTCGAAGTTTATCCATTCCTTTTACCTTCGGGATAAAAGCGATATCTGTGGGGCCCTCGATGATTTAATGATCACACATGTGAGTGCTTGGCCAAGCCAGGACTGATTTAATTTGTTCAATCAGTCAGTCATCATAAATCGGAAATCGGGAAACACCAAATGGACAGAGTGAATGATTATAATCGATGTCTCAGTCCATATGATATCTAGAATGAAGTAATATATGATCCCTTATCTAATGGACAAGTCATTGACAAAGGTCAGAGTTCGTTAACAAGATCAGAGTTCGACAGCGGCTTTAAGAGCTACGATTGCCAGTTGGTTTTTGAAGTCATACTCAATAATAGTTTTAGACTTATCCAAGTGGGAGATTGTTGGATTAATGTCTAAGTCCATAACTATATTTGGTATGTACGTGACCCAACCCGGCATGGTCCATTTGGGTTGCACTTCACCGGCACAATTTATATGGATCGTCTTTTGAGAATAGTATATTTATGATTTATATTAATATATTATAAGTTCTAATATATTAATATATAATCATATTATTTAATTAGTATTGATCAAGAATTAATTTATAATTAATTAAGTGATCAAAAGGAACTAATTAAATATCGACTCTTAGATATATATGTGTAGTGGGCCAAGTTCATTTAGGTTGGGCTAAGTCTTCATGGATAGTCCATGGAGCCTTAACCCATGGATCCTAGGAAATGAAAGGTCATGGGTATTAGGGTTTAACCCTAATCCTCCACACTATATAAAGGGTCTTATGGTTCATGAAATTAGGCTAGTGGCTAGTGTGGATACACTAAAGAGGGCAATAACCGATTCATAAGTGTGAGCCAAGTATCCATATTCTCTAAAGTCTTCCAAGGTGTTTTGGTGATTTGTGATTCCACTTGAGGCTTCCACACTATTGGGGCTAGGCTCTTAAAGTTCAAGACTTCAAGCTTCATTAAAAGGTATGTATTCTAACTTGTTATATTACCCAAGTATGCTAGATAGGGTAATACCTTGGAATATTCATGTTTGCATGTATAATAGAGAAAACATAGATCCAAGGTATTTAGGGTTGCATGTACACTTAGGAGTGTTAGAATGCTCAAAAACCAACAAGTAATGTATTCAAGGAGAAAATAAGTAATGATGAAAAGTTTAAGGTAAAGAACATGTGCACCTCGCTTTTGTTGAAGATCAATTGATCTTATTTACATAGAGTATGCTTTGAGATATAAAGCATTCCAGGATCTTGCAAAATGTCTCCTTCGAGTGTTGCTATCCAATATGCCCATTTTCCTGCTTCAGCATCTATGAGATATGGCCCTTCCTACTTAGGAGCTAATTGAGCTGCACTAGGATCCTTGGTGATTTGGAATGTTTTCCTTAATACCAAGTCTCCTATTTGGAATATTCTCACTTTTATGTTTTTGTTGTAAGGCTTGGTGATCCTTTGTTGATGAGAAGCAATGCGTATCTTGGAAAGATATTTGAGTTCGTCAATAGTGTAAAGATCCTGGGCTAGGATCCTGTCATTGCTTTCTTGATTTTGGAGCAAGTATCTTGCTGTCGGGATCACTACTTCAGTAGGGATCATTGCTTCTGCCCCAAACATCAAGGAGTAGGGGGTTTGACCTGTGGTTACTTAGGAAGTAGTCCTATCTACCCATAGGACGAAAGGAAGCTCTTCTGCACATCTTCCTTTCTTTTTACATAGCCTTTTCTTCAATTTTTTTACTATGATCTTGTTGATAGATTCTGGTTTATCATTAGCTTGGGGATGAATAGGAGTGGACATTATCATTTTTATTCCCCAACTCGTGCAAAAGTATTTTGTGATCTTTCTTATGAATTGGGATCGATTGTCGCATATTATTTCAGCAGGGATCCCGAACCTGGTCAAGCTATTATATTTAATAAATGAGACTACCTCTTTGTCTCTAACCTGAACAAAGGCTTCAACTTTTATCCACTCCGAGAAGTAATTAGTCATCACTAACATGAAGAATTTTCCTCGTGGAGCTATTGGTTATTTTCCTACTATATCCATTCCCAATTTCATAAATGGCAATGGAAAGATAATAGGATGTAGAGGTTCTGCCGGTTGATGTAGGATGTTGTTATGTCTTTGGCAAGCATCACACTTTTGAGCATGTAGAAAAGAATCTCTCTTCATGGTTGGCCAGTAGTATCCTGTTCTCAATAACTTAGAGCATAAGGATCTACACCCAGTGTGATTGCCATAGTCTCCTTCATGTATGTTCTTTAAGAATTCTACAGCTTCAGGATCTTCCAAGTATCTAAGGTATGGACTTGCCATATACTTTTTGTATAGTTTACCTTGGATTATTATGAATCTTGAAACTTTTGTTCTGAATGATCTTTTGCTTTTTCTTCTGTTGGGATCGTGCTATTTTGGAGATACTCCATAATGGGTTGGATCCATGATCATGGACTTCTTCGAGGATCCTGTTCGTCAGGAATACTTTGAGGATGTATATGAGGGTCAGGATCTCCGATGGTTGCTACATTTATTGGTTGTTCAGGATCATCTGGTTTGTCGGAAAGGGCTTCTATAGCTGGAGTTATCATGTGGGTTATAGGGATCTTCATTTCTGGTGGGAACCTTAGGAGGATCCTAAGTTGGCTAATGCGTCTACTTCTGGTTTTTCTTCTCTGTGAACTTGGGTTAGACTAAAGTTTTCAAAATCAGAGGCTAATTTTTTGAGGATCTTGAGGTATAATATTAATCTTTCACCTTTCACTGCATAAGATCCATTGAAGTGATTAGTTAATAATAAAGAATCAGCAAATACTTGAACATCCTTGATTTAAAGATCCTTAGACAATTGTAGTCCCATGATGAGTGCTTCATATTCCGCTTCATTGTTGGTTGCGTTGAATTCACAACTAATTGCCTAGGGTAGGATGTCCCTCTGTGGTGATTTTAGTATGATCCCTAGCCCGATTCCGTTTTGGTTTGAAGCTCCATCCATGAATAGTGTCCATTTTCCCAAGTGTTCATCTTCTAGGAGTTGTTTAGCTTTAATTTATACTTCATTTTGTAGATCATCACTAAAGTCAACAACAAAGTCTACTAATGCTTGTGACTTTATGGTGGATCTTGGCTCATATTTGATGTCAAACGTGCTTAACTTCACTGACCATTTTTCCATCCTTCCTGACATCTCTGGTTTTCTCATCACAATCTTAATAGGCTAATTAGTTTTCACATGTATAGTATGTGTCTCGAAATAATGTCTTAACTTAGTAGATGCAGTTCCTAATGCAAGAATTAATTTTTCGAGATGAGAATACCTGGTCTCAGGATCCAGAAGACTTTTACTTACATAGTAGAGAGGATGTTGGTCTCCATTAAGATCCCTGGCTAGGACAATACTAATCGCACTTGAGGATACCGAGAGGTAGAGGAGAAGTGGTTCTCCATCTATAGGTTTCACGAGCAGTGACGCAGAACTTAAGTATCTTTTGAGTTCCTGAAAACCTTCTTCATGTTCTTCCGTCCACTCAAAAATCTTGTTCTTCTTCAAGATATCATGGAAGGTCTTACGCCTTTCTGAGGATCTTGAAATGAACATGTTGAGTGCTGCTACTCTTCCAGTTATCCTTCAGATGTCTCTTGTTAAAGATGGAGATTTCAGCTTGATGATTGCTTTGATCTGCTCCGGGCTTGCTTCTATTCCTCTCTTCGTTACCATTTACCCAAGGAACTAGCCCGACTTCATCCCAAAGTGGCATTTAGACGGATTCAACTTCATGTTGTATTCGTCAAGAATGTCGAAGGCTTCTTTAAGATCGCTGAGATGATCTTCACCTTTCATGGACTTCACCACCATGTCGTCATAGTAGACCTCCATGGTGTCCCCGAGGTTGTCTTTAAACATCCGGTTCACCAGTCTTTGATATGTTGGATCTGCATTTTTAAGACCAAAAGGCATTGCAGTGTAACAATATATACCTTTTGGTGTTATAAATGTTGTATCTTTTTGATCGGATGGTTCCATCTAGATTTTTTGGAATCCTGCTGAAGCATCCATGAAGGTTAAGATTTTGTGGCCAGCCGTTTCATCTATCATCGAGTCAATGTGTGGTAGAGGAAAAGGATCCTTAGGACAAGCCTTGTTAAGATCCGTGTAGTCTACACATACTCGCCACATGCCGTTCTTATTCTATACGAAAACTACATTAGCTAGCCGTCTCGAGAACTTCACTTCCTTGATCATCCCTGTCTTGAGGAGCTTCTCCACTTCTTCTTGGATGATCTGATTCCTTTCGGGTGCAAACTTCCTTTTCTTTTGATGTATCGGTCTGAAAGAAGGATCAATATTAAGTTTGTGAGTGATAATACTCTTGTCTATACATATCATATCTTCGTGTTTCCATGCGAACGTCTTGCTTCTGGTTTGAAGGAAGTTTAACAGGTCTTGCTCAATTTGCTCGGGTATTGAGGATACTATGAGGACTTTGGCTTCAGGATCCTTGCTGTTGAGGGGCACTTCCATCATGTTTTTCTCCTTCATTTCTAGAACATGTCGTGCCCCCTGCCTTAACTTCTATGCTTGGTGGGGTTTCTTCATAGGCTTCATAGAGGTTTTATAACATTCCTTTGACTCTTGTTGACCTCCCATGATCTTCACTATTCCCCATGGATTAGGCATCTTTACACACTGATGATATATGGATGGAACCGCTTTCATCTCGTGGATCCACATTCTACCTAATATCACACTATAAGAATGATGCGACCCTGCTATCGACCTTCAATTTGCTTTCTGATTGAACGTCTGAATGTATCTGCAAGGCCACACGAAGGAACAGCCGTAAGCCGCTTTCTAGGAGGGAGCTCACGGAAGAACACTCCGACGGTCAAGTTAGATAAGGTATTTGGTGTTTTAGAGTTGTTATGCTTAGAGAAGATGGCTTACCTTTAGGGCTTCTAAGCATGTCCTTTTATACCTAGCGATCCTGCTCATCCGTATGGGACATGATCGCTTTTAGGGGACAAGGTCAGAGGTGCTGATTGGAGGGTTGTGCGCCGCTTTATGTTAGAGTACTGCCATTGGCTCCGGCGGTAATGCTCTGACCCTCTTCCTTGTCGCTTGACCGTTCCCTTTGTCTTAATGCTGGAAGCGCTTCTGGCGGGCGCGAGCCTTTTGCCGGGGCGCCCTGCTCTTAGGGGCGCTGTTGGGCGCTGAGCCCGCTCCTCTTGGCTCGGTCGAGGCGTTAGGTATCTTAGGCAGGCGTGACTTTTCCGTGCCGACTTAGGCACGTCATCAAGTCCCCTAGTCCAGTAGCCGTAGCGTTGTGCTGCTAGATACGGTGTTCTGGGCTTGATTACTTTACACGTGCTTCTTCCCTGTTCGTTCACCGTTTCGATTTTAATGGCGACGTGACCGCTCATGATGGATGGCAGTTACGTCAGCGTGTCAGTCATTTTGAATATCCCGTACTTTCCGTTTCATTATAAGGGCACTTGCCCTGCCTTCTTTCCTACGTTTCCTTTTTCTTTCTCTTCTTCTTCCTCAACTCCATTTTCTCTCCTTTCTTTCCATAACGAGTCCTCCAGGCATCGTGCCTTCTGCCTCTGAATATTCGTTTCTTGAAACCACTTATGGCCTCACTTCTCTTGACGGTGTGGAGTTTCCTTCATCGGGTTTTTCCATCCTTTCCCCCCCTCCCGGAAAAGTTGGCATCTACCAGAAAACCCTGGATGTAGGCCTTCGTCTTCCCTTGACCGATTTCCAAGAGGAGGTGCTCCAGAAAGATGGTTGCAGCATTCAGATGCTAACCCCCAACGTTGTGAACAAAGTTGTTGCTTTCGAGATTATCTGTCAGGCTAACGGTTATCTTCCTGATTACTTTGTGTTTAAATACTTCTTCCGCTTCTGTTGCACCGGCGATAAGTTCACATTTTCCATTCGCCGGGGAGGACATACCCATGTGCCCGACTGCCGGACCCCTAAAAATTGGCAGGATCGGTGGCTTTGGGTTAATCAGGGCTTAGTGGGTAGTGGGCGCTATCGTGCCAACACTTTTGCTGATGTTACCCCAAAACTCTTTCCCCATAACTAGGGCGTGGTTGATTTCCTCAAGAGCATCCAAGTGTCTCCTGAGGACTACTCTGAGGCCCTACTTTCTGGTGTTGGGATGAGTCCATCTTGGAGGCGTCGCGGTAAGATGGCGGTTTTCTTCCTTGTCGTGGATGGTAAGTATTTGCATACTTGGTTTGTTTAGGGTTTTATTGTCTGGATGTTTTGCCTTTTTGATTTTCCTTGGTGCCTCAAATTTCCCAGGTAACGAGTCTCCTTTGTCTATGGACGAGGTGCTTCGGAAACGCTACAGGGGCAAACTGGAGTATCGGGAGGTAGATTTAATCGATCGACTTCCTCCCCCTCGCTGTTTGGCCCAGCTTGCTCTTAATGCTGCTATGTCAGCTCCTCCTCCGACGAGTGAGGGTCCGTCGCCTGTCGGGATGGATCCTCTTGCAGTTCGCCCACTCTCCTCTGTTATGCCCCTAGGCAGTGTTCATGCTACTTCCACCGGTGATGACGAGGACAACAAAGATGGTGTCATCGTTGATGTTCGATGCCTGCAGGCCAAACGGAAGGCCGTTCTGGCCATGGATGAGACTGTGAGCGGTGCGCTTAACGTTGCCAAGCGAGTTCAGACCAGGCGCATCTTTTCTCACCTTCTAAGCTCGATCTCTTCATCACCGACACCCGTGGTTATTATCCCTGATGATGACGTTCAACAGTCTGAAGGGATGGATGGGGCGCATAAACAGCCCGTGGATCCTGTTTCAGTTGCTCCCCCTGTTACTACCAGTTCTTCTCCTTCACGGGACCTTCGTGGCCCAGACCCGACCCCTGTTTCTCCTATCAAGAACATGGGCGGAGGTTCTTCGAGACCTCCTCCTTTTGTCCCTTCATGGAAACTGCACAATGAGTCTCGTCTCTCTCCGCTCTAATGCTTTAGAGTTTACCCGGCATGCCTTTACTACAGCCACTGCCACTGATATGGAAGCTATGGGCAGTCCTGCCCTGTCTCATAACATGTCTTGTTGTGAGAACAAGATCTATGCGCAGGGACAAGGTTTGAGAACTCAAACCTTGAGTGAATGCTTGAGATCAATGACTTCTTGATAATGAATGTTCAAGTCGAGACTGGAAAGACCAGTCAAGTCTTAGATAATCAGTTCAACAAATGATCAAGACATTAATTAAGAACAGGGAGATAATGATCAAGGTAACGTCAATTAATGAAGAACAAGAAGAATGTTTTTAATGTGATAAGAGTAAATGTAAAAAGTAAGAGAAAGATCTGTGGTTGACTATTATTGAATGCTCCTATATATAGGAGAGAATGTTAGAGTGAATTAACCCAATAGTTTACATAGGACCGGACAAAAGATACAAGTCTGACATTCTGATTCTCCTAAATCAACTTTAAACTAAGTCCTATGAAACGTTACATCACAGTACAAGACAAAAGTAATAAATACACAAAAGACATAGAGACTTCATTCCGGACAAGTAATGTTCCGGAGATGAAGGTTTGGTCCGGATCATCATACATTCCGGACTCAGGATCAGCTCCGGAATGTGTTCCTCTTCAAAATACTTCACTCTCCTTTTCTCCAGCTCCGGACAGGTTCCGGAACACATCTTCTTCGGAATCAACAGCCTTCAGAATATGTACTTAGGATTGCTAGAGATTCACTTTCAGGTTCCAACAATCTCCCCCTAAGTGAACCTAGCAATCCATCAAGCTTAGTTCATTTCTTCCTTGATGAAGGTGTATGCTCGGAACAACCATTCACGCACCGCAATGTACCAAGTCAGTTGACTTATAAACTTTGCCTTAACCTGTTCCGGAGCATCAGACTTGGACGCCCGGGATATGAACTTCTGCAGAGCTTTGGTAGGAACCAGGTGTTTGTCAAGGACTCGGAATAAGTCCTTCTTGTTTGTTCTTCTGGTGGTGTAGACAAACCCTAGAACCGGTTCTTCGATCGGACCATCTGTAAGAATTTCAGCTTCCGAAAGAACAAAGTCGATCTTTGGAACGAATTATTCGGTTCCGTAGAGATGAGCAAGTTCGTAATCACAGCGGCAAAACTCAGCAACATAGTCTTTGAGAAAGCTGAGAGCTTCTTGATAGGCACCCATATTGATGTCATCCATTTGATTTTCTCTGAAGTAAGCAGCAAGAGTAAGGATGTCGTTCGGATTCATTGAAGGAAAATCGGCATGAGTAACAGTCTTGAGAGTTGGTTTGTTCCGGAGGAGATGGAAACGGAACAAGGGACAATTCAGCTCAAATTTTACTAAAATTTTCCTTCCAAAGCCATGAACTTTGGTGATCCTTTTTCTTGTCCATACCTCCTTGAAGGGTTGAGCATTCTTGGTGTAAAAGGTTTTGAGCCTTTCACGTTCTGTCCGGATGATCACTTCTGGATTATCAGTTGGATGGAGCGGAGAAAACTTTGTGTAGAACTTGCTGAAGGGAGAGAGAGGAAGATCCAGTTGATCAGTGTCATTTGAGGGAAGGTCATAGTAGAGAGTTGGGATGATTTCCTAGGCTTGAAGGATGCCTTCTCGACACAGAGGAGAGATGCCACACATCGGATCGGGATGATTTTTAACGCTTGAATTAGGATGCTGTCCTCCAGTGGCTTGTGCATTTCTTCCTCAGACCATCCAAATTTTTGTTTATGGGGAGGTCCGGAGTGAAAGGCTTGTTGTTCGGAAGTCAACGGTTTCTTCCCGTTGTCTCTCTGAAGAGCATCAATAACCGTCTTCATATTCTCGTCGATGACGAATTCCTGAGTAGGAGTTGGAAGCGGTTCTTCCGGAATTTCATCTGGACTACGGAGAGGAGAGCCTTGATTAATTGGGGCTATTTTTGGTTCTGGAATGGGAGTATGAGGCAGCATAGAGGGAGTGGCTCGGAAGGCTTGAGCTGTAAGGAAGGATTTTGCCTTAGCCATTTTGATGGCCATTTCAAAGGCGTCCGGAAGAGAGGATGTCCAGGAGACAGCGGACCAGATCCTCTTTTGTTCTTCTGATAAAACCTTCGGAGCAGTCAGCTTTGGAGCTTGAAGACCAAGGGAAGTGCTCGGACGGATAAACCCTCGGTCTAGCAGCTCCTGAAGCTGCGTAGATAGCTTTTGCATCTCGGGCGGTGCTAGCCGGTACGGTGCCTTCGCTATCGGAGCGACACTCGGCATCAAATCGATGTGAAACTCCACATGCTTCTCCAGAGGCACCCCTGGTAACTCTTCGTGAAAGAACTCCCGAAATTCCTGTATAACCAACACAATTCCCATATTTGTCATAGTCTCAACCCTCGTATTTGAAATATAAGCCAGAAAACCCGTACATCCCTGCTGTAGAAATCTCCTAGCCCTCGCAGCCGAATAGAGGGTTGGCCCCTACGAGGCCCTCTCACTATGTATAACCAGTTCTCCCCCTGTTGGGGTTCGAACCCTCACTAACTGCCGCTCACAATCGATCATGGCCACGTTGGCCCCCAACCAGTCCATCCCGACAATCAACTTCGGTCCCCGTAATGGTATTGGAACTAGATCACCATAAAACCTCTCTCCAAGCACATTCAGGACACAGTCTCAATACACCCTCGCAGAACTCACAGTGCGGTCATCTGCAATCTCCACCTCGAGTAGGGAATCCAGAGTTCCCGGTGCATCCTAAAACTTCTTGCTAAGCGTACGAGACACGAATGATCGGGTAGCTCCCGAATCTAATAAAACATGAGCCGACATACCATTGACCAAAAAGGTCCCTATACAAGCACAATGTACACATAAGCAATGCAAATAAATATAGAGTAGAGAAGAATAATTACCTACCAGCCACGACGTCTGGCTCTGCCCAGGCCTCCTCGGTAGTCAACTGAAAGGCGCGGCTCCTCACTGCTGGAGCATCCGCCTTAGCAGGGCGGCCATCTATGATCCTCAGTGTGGCGGGCACAGGCACTGCCACTGCTCCAATCCGTCCCTGCAACTTCAGGCAATAGGCCCGTTTGTGGCTGGTCTGGTTGTAGTGAAAACAAATCAAGTCCTTCTTGGGGAAATCCTTGATCACGTGGCCCGATTGGCCACAAGCATAGCATCCCGAGCCTGCCGCCCGACAAGCCCCACTGTGCGGTTTACCGCACTAGGCACACCGGCCACGACCCTGCTGGCCCCTACTGGAAGGATCCGAGCTCTTAGGCATTTTATCCTAACCCACTTCCGTCTGTGCCTGCTCAGGCTTCCGCTTGGTGCGGGAACCTAACTCTATTTGCCGCTCACGGGCCTTCTCCACCATCTCGTTCTGGGTTTTGCACCCTGTAAAGCTCACAACCACCCAGATATCATCCCTCAGCATGGAATGATATCTCGTCCGTCTCATATCCTCATTTTTAGCGTACTGTAGGATCAACAAAGCTCGTTCCCGAAACTTGGCGGTGATCTCCGCCACAGTCTCGGTGGTCTATTGAAGGTCATGAAACTCCTTCACAAGTCGTTGCACCTCAATGGGTGGTGCAAACTCTGCATCAAATCGCCGAATAAACTCGGCCCATGTCATCTTAGCCACACTGGCTGCTCCCAACTAGCTGGTCACCTCTCCCCACCAATCTTGGGCTCTGTCTATCAGCGTACATGAAGCAAAACCCACCTTTTCCGCATCAGGGCAAGAACTCGTGTGCTGGGCGTTCTCAATATCTGCCACCTAACATCGGCTAACAATAGGTTCCCTGACCCTGAAAAACTCCAGCGCTCGACATGCCTTGAACTCCCGAAACGAATGAGATCGGGCCTTGATCTGGCGCGCAGCAATCTCGGCACTGAATGACCTGAGCCTCTCCTTCATAATCTTCATCATCCCCTCCTTGACCGTCCCAAAGATCACTGGGGTAGCGTCAAGGATGCCCTTCGTAAGCTCAGTTGCAATGATCTCGCGCAGCCTCTCATCAATAGGATCAGTACCGCTGCCCAATTCGGATCCAGATCTTGACCCCCCTGTCCCAAAATGTGTCACCACCATGTTGAACTGAAATGTCATAAATCATAATGATCAGAATACCTATATAGGGGATCTTCCCACATCGGACCTTCTTAGAGCTGTCAGATCTAACATTGGTTTGGGTATAGGTCCTGTGTTTTCAATAGTATGGGCCCAATACTACCTTCCACACCTACATGTACCTTCCCCAAGGCTCTACCTGCTAACTCTAATTTGTTCCCAAAATAAATCATATCCCACAGACTATCACATATCCAAAATCCCAGGCTATCCTAAGATTTTCTCTACTCACATCAATAAGACCAATCATAACAGGTTGCCTTTATGCATGAAAATTATACACAAAAAAGGATCAAATAGACTTTTGAATAAGAGATTCTACCCTAGGACCACAACCAAACAAGGAATAGGAAATAAGGCCAAATCAATCATTCTTAGGCTATAAGCTCAAATATCAATATAACATGGCTATTCATATTGGGGAACTACTTACTTGGCGCGGTCGATCGCGTGCGTTGCACTCTCATCTTTTCCCTTCTTTAAAATTTTTTATCTTTTATTTTTTCAAACAATTTTACCAACTCCTTAGTTTGAGTTCTGACACACCAGAGAGTGTGCCCGAATCCCTCAAACCAAGGCTCTAATACCAACTTGTAATGACCCAATTTTTCAAAAGAAAATTTTCATTTTTGATTAACCAAAATATGTTTTATCAATCACGTAATCCCAAATACAATTGTTTTCAAATTCATAACATCAACAATTTTTATTTTAAAACATCAGAGTGTCCCATGATAAAAACTGAGAGAGAATGCACGCCGCACTATCAAACCTTGCCCTTGCCCTTGGGCTACGATGTACCTGAAAATAATCCACAAACCGTAAGCTAATGCTTAGTGAGTTCCCCAGATCATAGCCCACACACAATCCACATAACACATAACATATTAGCTATAAAATATACATATATACTACATAAGCCATGCATACGACAAATAAGGATGTCGTGGGCTTGTCCCTAGGGTCTTACTCCAGGATGCCATGGGCTCCCCACATGGCCTTAAACCTAAGTGCCATGGGCTCCTCCCGATCTTCAGTAGGAAAGCCATGGGGTCTCCGCATGGTCTTACATCCAAGTGCCATGAGCTCTCTCATGGTCTTCCACACATACATACAATATACCACTAGCATGCTTCCTAGCTCAACAAACTAACATACCACATAATACAAATGGTATGGCGAGGAGGCTCACCTCTCACAAATGCTATGCTAACAAGATAAGATCCAATAAGTACCAACGCACAGATCCAACTCAACTCCCTATAAGCATCACAAGATTAACTTGTCAGAATCCCAAAATTACCCTCAAAGTCAACCCTGGTCAAAGTCAAGGTCAACAATCCATGTTGAACCCAACTCGTCGAGTTCCTACAGAGTCCAAAAAACCTAAACAAACCCCAGCGAACTCGCTGAGTTGTTTCACCAACTCGACGAGTTCACTTGATATGCAGAGAACGGGGAAATCCAATCCAACTCGTCGAGTTTCCAGGGCAACTCATCGAGTCCCCCTCCCTGTTTACTTATTATGATGATGCTCAGAATGCAGGGACTCCAGGGCTTAGATCTGAAACCCTAAGGTGTCTAGAATGATAAAGTTTCCAACTTTACCTTCTAGACCCACTCTAATTGCTCTAAGGTCCGTATCAAAGGTTGAGAAGCTCAAAAGCATTGTCAAGTGGTCCAAGACTCTAGGGATCTGGAATCCCTCCTTTCCAGAAGAGTTTTTAGTCCTCAAAAACATTCCAAAGATGGAGGCCTTATGGACATGCATGTCAAATGCATGTATTTAAGTCAAAATGGCCAAAAAAGAATTATACTCTCAAAACCCTTGCATGGCATCCTTGCTTGACCAAAAGCTAGATCTAGCCCACCTTGGGACTATTTTTCCCTAGAGATCCATAAAGTTGCAAACTTTATGAACCCCATGCATGCGATCAACAATAATGATAGGAAAAGAAGGGTAAACTCAAGATCTATCCATATTCTATGATAAAAATCGGATCTTCATGACTTATAACAGTCCACAAGATGGTCAAGCTCAAGAGTGAGGGCTTGGTTTGATGGATCTCCTCCTTCTTCTTACTATTTCCTTCTTCTTAAGCTCCACAAATCACTCTGAGCTCACAAAATGGCAGAGAATGGGGATTAAGGTTTAGCACAGACGTTTTAGGTTTTGGAGGCTGGTGAAAGGTTAGCCTCAAGGTCCTTAGGGAGATTATATAAGGTGCAAACCCTAAAAATTAGGGTTTCTCTTTACAACTCCTACTCGTCGAGTTGGGCCTTCCAAATCATCGAGTAGGACCTAACTTCAGCATCCTCCTGATAGCCTCCACTCGACGAGTCGGGGTTCCCAACTCGTCGAGTACCGGCACCAAAACCCTAAAATTTGAAAATTAAATAAATACCTGGAACTGGTGTTACAGTAACGAGGTATATCCTACCCCGCCTACAACTATCACATAATATGATAGCATACTAGCACATAAATCATATAAAATAGTGGCATACCAGACAATTATCACAAAGACAATCATCTCTACTATATCTCCAACTAGTGGGCCGACATTGGTGCCTTATACCCACTTCTACTGGAAGGTAACTCACCTCAATGTCGTGAAGTGGTTGAACTATCCTTCACTTTGGAATCAACTCTCCTCAAACTCCTACACATAAAATCTCCTTAATTACTCTTTCATACTCATAACCCTATAAGGGTTAACTCTGGTTAAAGTCCACGTAGTGGTTAAAGTCAACATCCTGGTTGACTCTTAACATAGTCGGGACATTTCACTCACAACTCGCTGAGTTCCTCCGTGAACTCATCGAGTTCCTCAATCTTCATAACCCAACACCAAGGCCAACTCACTGAGTCATCTCCTAGACTCAACGAGTTTTCTTAGTAACAGAAAAGTTTGGGGGACCACGACCCAACTCGCCGAGTTGGATGAACAACTCGTCATGTCCCCCTTAGTCTAAATCCATTCAGTCACTTCCAGTCGAGTTCAATGCTTCCAAATCATAGATCTGGTCCCCTAGGACTAAGTTACCATGTAAAGTTGCTAACTTTACGTCAATGCATGGTGTCATGAAGCTTGAAACACCAAAAATAAGCTATATAAGAGATCTAGGGCATGGGGAAGGACCAAGGCTTGATAAAGCTGACAACTTTAAGCCTCACCAGCTTTTGAGTGCCTAGATTTGAAGTCAAAACCTCATGATACATTCAAATCCCAAAAATGACTTCAATATGGCCCAAAAGTAACAAAATTCAACCCTAAATGAAGATCTAAGCAATAGAAAGCCAAGGTATCAACTTTATACCTCAAATGAGTCAGAAATGTAGCTCAACCTCCAGATCTACTGGCTTCCTCTTGAATCCTTGAGCTTCTTCTTCCTTCTCAAGCTTCAAAATCACAAAGAACACACAACAATGGATCAAGAACACTCAAATGTGGATTAGGGTTTCGTGGCTAGCGTTTGGGGTGATGAAGGCTGCAAATGAGACAACCTTTGGAGGTTAAGGTGTTTAAATAGTGTGCAAAACCCAAAAAATTAGGGTTTCACTCTAGCAGCCCTACTCGTCGAGTTGAGGCTCTGAACTCGTCGAGTAGACTTCAAGTCCTATGTCCAAAATTACATTCCTACTCGACGAGTTTGGGCCTCTAACTCTTTGAGTCCCCATGCAAAAATGAATAACTTGATTTAAATTACATACCAGGATTCGGGCGTTACAAAGTTCCCTAGCCATGTTATGACTTATTCCTGAATCAACATTCATAGAGTTAGTATTGATAGTATTGTTGTTTAGGAAGTTATTAGAATCAAGATTTCTAGGAGTATTGAAAGGCTCATTGAGATCATTGAACGTAGATGCTCAGTTGTTCCTAGTCGTCCCCTATGGGGATGCAGTAGTAGTAGGAGTTGTGTTCCCCTATTTATTTCCTGAGGATCCTGCATTGTCGAAGTTCAGGATCCTTGGTTGTACAATTATGGGCATCGTTTCCTGGGATATCTGAAATTCCGCCTTCATCCTCTCCACTTCTCTAAGTAGTGTTCTATTGTCGTCTTGCTGCCGAGTCATATGTTGTGTAATTCTCCTCAACATAGCGAAGAGTTCAGCAGTAGTGACCAGAGCAGTCGGATCCTGGAGTTCTGAAGATCCCAAACTTCTTTGGTTAGTGATCGGAGGGGTGTTTCTCTTGAAAGTATCTAGCGCTTTCCTCTAACCAGGGGGTCCACTCGGAGGAGGTGGTAGGTTATTGGTTGGAGTGGAAGGAGCAGAGGATGAAGAAACGATCGGTTGTGTAGACATGATCTTTCAAGGATTTTGAACACCACGGTCCCACAGTGGGTGCCAAATTGTTTTGGTCAAAAATTACACAAGTATAAATCAACCAAATTGAATGAGATGTTGTGATGTTCAAATTGTGTAATAGAGAAAGGTAAAGAGAATGACACGATTGTTTACAAGGAAATCCCTTGATCCTTGCTAGGATCTCCAACACAAAACCTTGGGAGGTGATAATGATCACCTGCCTTGATGAATTTTTTAATGTAAAATGACGATTATAGAGAGTATTTTAGTAAGAACAAGTGAAAAAGTTCATAGAGTAAGCTAAGAGTAGGTAGTTTGTGTCGTGTGCGAGATACATGTGTCAATTTATAGTCTAAACTGTTGGATTAGTGTCTAAGTCCATAACTATTTTGGTATGTACTTGACCCGATTATGAGCATGGTCCTTTTAGGTTGCCTTCACCATAGCAATATGTAGGATGAATTAAGGAGAGAAAGGTTTAATTATGATTTATTAATATATTATAAGAATAATATATTAAAGGAGAAATCATATTGTTTAATTAATATTAGTCAAGAATTAATTAAGAATTAATTTTGTGACTAAAATAGATTAATTAAACTTAGGGGACTGGAATTGTAATTATAGGATAATTGCAATTGGGCTATGGATCACCTTGGAATAATAGGTTGGACGAATTCTATGGGGAAGCCCATTAGAAATCGTCCAAGGCATGTTCCAGAAGGGGTCCATGGGCTGCTTAGGGCTTAAGCAGTCAAATTAGGGTTTCCTTGTTGGATAACCCTAATAGCCTAAGTATATAAGGAACCCTTAGGCACCAAAAACGTGGCTAACACTTGGATTAGGGTTTCCAGCTGTTTTTGGTGCCTCCCCTCTCTTCTCTCCTTCATCCAATTGCTTAGTGGTGTTTGTGACTCCATTAGACGTGCAACACTTGAGGCACTAAGTTTTCTGAAGCCAATCAAAGCAAGGAATTGATTGTTATTGCTATATAACAATCAAAGGTAATTACTAAACCATTATTTCAGTTCTTATATGATAGATCTAGGGTTTATAACTTTGGATATTCGATTGTATTTTCATTAGACAAACTAGATCCAAAAGCTATTAGGGTTTGCATGTACACCATAGGAATGATGTATTGCTCGAAACCCATCAGTGGTATCAGAGCCTAGGGCTGTTTTTTTGATGTATTTGATGCTATAGTTGATCATTCATGCTTAAAATTGAAAATTTTTGGTTTCTGGGAGCTGGACTCGCCGAGTCCATAGCTGAACTCGCCGAGTCCACTGGGTACTCGACGAGTCCAGTGCTGACTCGACGAGTCAGCGAGTCTGCCAGCTGATTTTCGCGATTTTCTTGCTGTTTTGGCTTAGGATTATTACCAAAAATGTTTTTGATAAATAAGATACGATTTTTATTGATTTTGGGTGAATATCTTTACCAAAATAGAAGATAATTACCAATTAATCAAATATTTGTTGCCTTATAAGATAATGTTTAATTATTTGAGTTATTTGATGAATTATCTTGCAAGTAATTGGACTAGGTCAAAATTAGATAATCACCAATTAATTGTTACTTGCTTTATTTAAATTTGTGAATTATTTGATGAATTATCTTGCAAGTAATTGCAAGTAATTGGACTATTCCCAAATGTTTTGAAATTTTTCAAAACTTGCCCTCAAGTTTTGGAATTTAAAAGTTGATTAAAAGTTTAATTTTGAAATGTTAAATTCTAAAAAAAAACCCACGTATTTTTGGAAAAAGTTCAAATTACACCATTATGGTTTTATTAATTAATTAAAGTGTATAATTAAAGGAGAGTAAATAATTCCATAAAGTTTTGGTTTACATTTAACTAAATTAAAAGTATAATTTATTAAATTAGACCACCTAGTATTTTAAAAGTGTAAAATACACCCTATACTATATATAACATTAAAAGTCTAACATTATATATATGTATGAGTAAACAGTCAGTCTTACGGTTAGTAGGCCTCATTCATGAAGCTGTTCTATAAGGGGTGTTTAAGGAAATTGCCTATAAAATGGCGATTGAATGGGTATCCACTCTTACCCACTCTTACCCACCGCACTCTTGACTGGTGGAGGGTCGTTAGCCGAACGGGTAGGATAGGAGGAAACCTTCCATTATAAGTATAATGAAGTACAAAGTAACTAAATGCTTTAACAAATTCCCAAATCATAGTTACTTTAGGCAAAATGTGAAATTGTATGCTAATCCATGGAATTACACTTCACACCCTTGCCAAACGTTAGTGGAGCGTGCGTGGTTAACCGGCACACTAATTTGGGGTTGACATTGGTTGTGAAGGGTGGCTCAATGTTTATCATAGATCAATGGAGCATGTGTGGTTAACTGGCACATTGATTAGGTGATAGTATCATTGAGTGCATCACGTAGATTCGTATGGTTATTCACACCTTGTTTGTGATCCTCGATATCCCAGTCGCAAATTTGAAGGGCATAATCGAGATTAAACATGCCATTGAAAAGTTCAATGAATCTCAAAATATCTAGGAGTTCCAATTCATTTGAAACTTAAACTTTTTTTTTCTCGTTTTTCATGGTGGAAATTGGTAAATCGTCATTTACCTACCTTCGAATATTCTGCAACTAGATTACGGCATCCCTCTTCTAGGTTGTAGAGTATTGTGTTGGATCTTAGCCTTGATGTTTCATTTGGGTGTTACATCAAGGATTCTTATCAACTAACTTGAATTTTCTCCCGGTTTGTAGATGTCTAAATGTTACAATGGTCTTCCCAAGTCCCTTGGAACAAGCTTTCCAAATGAAGATGACGTTCCACGATACGATCAAGGAAATGAGAGTCATGCTTCACTTCCTCCACCTCCTCCAATTATTCTCCCTAACCCAAAAGTTCGAAGGCTTGAAAAGTTCAAGCTCACTCAAGCCCTTTCGGCAAGTAACACGAAGATGGGAAACCTGTGTGTGCACACGTCTTAGAGATGAAGTCACACATTGGCAGGTTAAGGATGTTGGGTGTCGAGATTTCAGGTGAGTTGGCTGTTGACTGGGTTCTTCAGTCACTTCCTGATTCATATAGTGAGTTCGTAAGAGAGTACTATGCGATGGTTCACGACGTGACCCTCATTGATTTGACCTATTTGCTTATTGCTGCTGAATCAACGATGATTTGGCACACTGGTCAAGCAAACTTGATTGGTCGATCAAACTCCCATACTTCATTGGACACTGGCTACATTGGAAGTCCAGAAAAGGCTGAGATTGTCCCTTGCTATGTACGAAAGGAGTCCATTTACTTCTATTGCCAAGAGAAGGGGCATTCGAGACGAAGCTGCCCTATTTACCTGAGAGATCTGAGAGATGGGAGAGTCAAGACGTATCGCTCTACTTCAGGTAAAATCCATTAACTAACTCTATAAGTTCCTATTCTTTGATTCTTAATATATGTGATGTGATAAGATTACATTTTGAAGTTTTGCAGGATCAAAGAAAAGAGAGGAATCTTAAGGAAAAAGCGTGCTGAATCTGATCATGAAGAAATGGATTTCGATCGCATGGATTCGAAGATCAGATTTTTGAGCTGCTACTCTAGAGTTAGGATAGATTGATAAGAAATATGTGATAGCATAGTTTTTCAGTTGAATTGCATTGTAAGGACAAATTTTTTCCTCAATAGTATAAATTTTGATTTTGTCTTATTTATTTATCCTTATAGTGGCATGTATGAAAAATTGATGTTTGAATATTTCTACTGTTAGCAATAATGGATTTGATTCTTAATTATGTTATTTGTGGAAATGTCGAGAATTTGCCAAATAAAGGAAGATTCTCATCGCCCAAGTTTCAATTGGACAGAAACTTGGAATCATACAACTTGGTTGCGTGATGAATGAGAAACTTCATATTTGGAAATTAGACTAATTCTTTGGCAAAGTGTCAATTGAAGGACTAGGAGATCAAGTACACTAGGTCGTACGTTGATCAAATCTACCACAAGAGTGACAAACATATTTGTCATGATTTACTAAAGTTTAGTAAATATGGTTATACTTATAAGATTGAGTATAATTCCGAGTTGATTGAAAGAGTTTCAATCAATAGCAGAACAAATAAGAAGAATCTAGTAGGCAGAAAGATAAAAGTTTTTCTATTCTAAGAAGAAGGGAGAGTACCTTTTATTGTGTTTTATGATAAGTCTTAATGATTAAGAACTATATCTCAGTTGATCTTCTAAGTGAGTCTTAGTACATTTGTATGTCTAAGAAGAGGAATCGGGAATTGTGGAGATGGTTAAATCAAGAAGTCAATCATACTTCGTTCCAATATCGAGTCTTAGAGTCATACTCCAAGATTGCGAATTGAGTGACACGTATTTAGTAGGTTTATAACAATCAACAAATGTGGAATTGGAAAAAGTCTTCTTATTCCTGCACATTTGAAATTGGTAAGTTGTGATGTCTTGCAGAAGACAAAGACCAACAAGAACCAATTAAGCGAAGTGTTAGTCTTGATAGAATTTCGCACTAACTCTTGAATATTTGTTTTGTCAAGAAAAGTTCCTTGACAAAGAGAATCATATATGTCAAGAAGTCAGTGGGAGTCTCAATTGTCTTGAAAAGTTCAAGAGCTAATCAAGAATAAACCGATAGTTAATCACTAGCACACGACTTGAGGTTGGCGACCTATCGTGTTGACATAATTTTTTGTTTCTGTGCCATTCCAGATTAAGTCAACTATGCAATATGAGTTCTATGAGTTCTCAATTGGATTTCATAAATGCAAGGCATCCTGATCAATGGAAAGTACATTGATAAGGTAAGGGTGAGCTGCTTAACAACCTAGAAGCAATGGTGGGCATTCATGCTGCCATATGGCGAGAAATCAAGATTGAACAAAGTTTAGTCCATATGAGTTAGATTTGTCACGAACATTGTCTTACGATTATTGTTATAAAAAATTCAAATGGATAGGAACACATACACTTTAAAATCTAAGTGTCATAACGTCTCCCTCCTTCATGAAAATGATTGTGAGGAAATGCTTTCACTAAGAGAGATTTTAAGAAGATAGCAATTGTGATAATTGTATTCTCAAATTCGATTATGATTACGGCATCCCTCTTCATAGTTCGAATTGTGAGATTTGGCAATTAGTCTGAACATTTGGGACTTAGTAACATAAATTCTGAATTGTTTAGACACACATGTGAGCTATCTAAGGCAAAGATGTATTAGCTTCAAAAGCTTAGATAAAGGCTTATCAAAGCATCAAGTGTTAGAAATATGAACTTAAGGAATTCAATAAGCATTGTCTTCTAGAAGTTCAATTGTTTTCTGAATACATGCAAAGCTAGTGGGAGCATAAGTGTTATGCTTGTATTGTAATAATCATCGTGTTAGTAGGAGCATGATTATTATGGTAAGTATTGCAAGTTAGCAATATTAATTATAGAAAACAAAGATTCACTTTGCAAAGTTGAAAGGGTTGAAAAGTTGTTTTGCTATAATTAAGGGAGAGAATATTATACTTCGTTTCAAAATGCTAAAGCTTAGATCGAGAAATGTTAATAAATTTAGTCAAGGATACATAGTGCTTTCTCAAAATTCGATTATGATTATGGCATCCCTCTTCATAGTTCGAATTGTGGGAACAAAGCACATAAAATATTATGGTAGAAGGATGATAAAGTATCATGTCTTTATGTGAGACATTATGTATCGTGTCCAATACGCTTCGGGTATAGGATCGATTGCATATGCTATAATATTTGACCATTCTAAAATTTTCCAAATGCCTAAGGCATTAAGAGGGAAAAGGGACTAGAACTGGATTTGACTAAAATAATTAAACAACTATCAAAGGATGATCTAAGGTTCGCCAAGGATTAGTCGCTTATGAGTAGTTGGAAGTATAGTATTGGATGGACTATATTGACATTATTATAAATAGATAAGATTCTATTTAGAATGAGTTGTCATATAGCAAATATGGAAATGTTTCCATAAATGGGAGTTGGAAATTAAGAATTTATGTATAGATTAGAAATTTTTATGCAAAAAGGATGTTCAAAGGAATGTACTTTGAGTGAGAGACATCACATCTATATAATTGTTTTGTAACAATTTCTGATAGAGTACCTTGTGATTTCATTGGCCGAGTCTTTGTGACTTTTGTGCTATGACATTACGAAAGAATCATTGCATAAAATGTTAGAATCTGACATATTCTAAAAGTGGCAAGAATTTGGTATTCTTATACTAATAATAAGGTTTGGGGATTGTGAAATGATTTTCATTGGAAAAGTTTTTCAATTGATCTATTTCACAAAGTATGGACCATAGGAAACCAAAGTGTGCATGCTTGGAGCATGGGACAATTGTGGTTATAATTCGAGTAATAAGTTGATTTTCTGAAACAGTAAGCAGTGAATAATGAGTAATCAATATGGTGTTTAAATAAAAGTGTTTTTATTTATACTCAAAAGTTTTGGGGCCATATAGGATTAATATTATTATTGCGTTTCACTTTGCATGTTTTGACTTCCAGAATAACTGGGTTATTCGAACCTCCACAGTCGGTCATACGTTGGAAGTAGGTATGAAGGAAGACTGTCATGAATTTGTTTGTAGATTGTCTAAAGTGTTTAGACATAGCACAATTTTGCTGCAGAGTTCATGAGTGCTTTGATAAGATTAAAGTATTGGATTAAACCCATGCTCACTTGAATCACTTCATGGATCTATCACGGGTGATTAGTGAGATGATAACATTGTATATTCTTGAAACCGAGACGTGTGAGTTGTTATTTGCTGGTCGGTTGCACATTGATGATAAGTAAACGCACCAGTAACTTGGTGTTATAAAACTTATTGTTGTGTGTGATTCGATTAGTAGGTGCAAGCAAGCATTTGAGTCAGAGTTTATCCATTCCTTTTACCCAAAGTTGGATAAAAGCGATATATGTGGGCCCCTCGATGATTTAGTGATGACACCTAAGCACTTGGCCAAGCCGGGACTAAGTTGATGTGTTCAATTGTAGTCTGTTGTCAGTCGTCATGAATCGGAAGTCGGGAAACAATACATAGACAGAGAGAATGATTTAAATCCATGTCTCGTGTCTATACGATATCTTGAGAATGGAGGAATATATAATCCCTTATCTAAAGGACACGCGTATCTGATAAGATCAGAGTTGACAACGCCTTTTGAAAGCTACGATTGCTGATCAGGTTCTGAAGTTATGGAAAATAGTTATTAGACTTATCCAAATGGGAGACTGTTGTATTAGTGTCTAAGTCCATAACTATTTTGGTATGTACTTGAACCGATTATGAGCATGGTCCTTTTGGGTTGCCTTCACCATAGCAATATGTAGGATGACTTAAGGAGAGAAAGGTTTAATTATGATTTATTAATATATTATAAGAATAATATATTAAAGGAGAAATCATATTGTTTAATTAATATTAGTCAAGACTTAATTAAGAATTAATTTTGCGACTAAAAGAGATTAATTAAACTTAGGGGACTGGAATTGTAATTATAGGATAATTACAATTGGGCTATGGATCACCTTGGAATAATAGGTTGGACGAATTCTATGGGGCAGCCCATTAGAAATCGTCCAAGGCATGTTCCAAAAGGGGTCCATGGGCTGCTTAGGGCTTAAGTAGTCAAATTAGGGTTTCCTTGTTGGATAACCCTAATAGCCTAAGTATATAAGGAACCCTTAGGCACCAAAAACGTGGCTAACATTTGGATTAGGGTTTCCAACCGTTTTTGGTGCCTTCCCTCTCTTCTCTCCTTCATCCAATTGCTTAGTGGTGTTTGTGACTCCATTAGAGGTGCAACACTTGAGGCACTAAGTTTTCTAAAGCCAATCAAAGCAAGGAATTGATTGTTATTGCTATATAACAATCAAAGGTAATTACTAAACCATTATTTCAGTTCTTATATGATAGATCTAGGGTTTATAGCTTTGGATATTCGATTGCATGTTCATTAGACAAACTAGATCCAAAAGCTATTAGGGTTTGCATGTACACCATAGGAATGATGTATTGCTCGAAACCCATCATAAACTAGCTAACAAGATTTATGATATTCCTTGGATCTTCTATGACCAGCTTTATGAACGTTGTTTGACTTGGTATTCCGGGTCTTTATGACAGTTGAGACGATTCTCTGTTGAGAATAAGTCTTCTCTTGACTATTTCTGCACTTATGTTAATTAAGAACGAAATATAACTGTTATAAATGTTAGTAAATAATAATGACGGTAATAGTCGGGATCCTGAGATAGTTGAGGATCCTGAATATCTGATGATGTTTGAGGATCCTGAAAGCTTTGAGGATCCTGTCCCTAACAGTTGTGCACACATTTTGAATCTTCTTATGAAAGATTTTCTTTCTATGATTAATTATGTTATAGAGGAAGTTCAGGAGGGTATAAAATATATTAACAGTTTTAAATTAAGACTTCAAACATTTTCAAACATTGCACAACAGCTGAAAATACAAGATAGAAGGTTACTGCTTGATGTTCCAACACGATGGAATTCAACCTATGATATATTGTCGGTTGCCTTAGAATTGAAAGATGTTTTCCCAAGGTACACATGTAACACTCGTTCCTAGAATGGATTAGTTGAGGGCACGATGAGATCAGAGCTCTGATTTTTTTGGGAAAAAGTAGGTGTCATGAGGTGGTAATTGGAGCACCACAATATGGCGTATTTTATGTAGGATCACATGTTTAGTTGCTCGCGATGACATGGCAAGGAAAGTCCACAATGTGTTGGATTAGTGTCTAAGTCCATAACTATAATTGGTATATACTTGACCCGACCCGGCATGGTCCATTTGGGTTGCATGGCATCATGCATTTGGATAGACTAAAATGAGAGAAATAACACTTAAGGTTTATTAATATATTATAAGTTCTAATATATTAATAAGATTTTTTAATTAGTATTGATCAAGAATTAATCTAGAATTAATTAAGTGATCAAAAGAAGACTAATTAAATATATGGGTTGATTGTGTAAATCATCCATACTTATATAGTGGGCTAATGCTCCATGGATTATCAAGTTGGGCTAAAACCCATAGGATGCTCCATGGATGCTCCATGGTGTATTTGAACCCATGGATCCAAGGAAATG
This sequence comes from Lactuca virosa, assembly GCF_052849685.1. Taxonomy (NCBI): domain Eukaryota; kingdom Viridiplantae; phylum Streptophyta; class Magnoliopsida; order Asterales; family Asteraceae; genus Lactuca; species Lactuca virosa. Next base: position 283,019,503 of record NC_136428.1, on the reverse strand, counting down.
GAAAGCCATGACAATTAGGGTTTACCCTAATTGTGACACACTATATAAACATATCATTCTTGTCAAAATCGGCCACTAAGTCTATGTGTGGAGGGCAAACTGATTTTTAGATGTGTTCTACTTTCTCTCAAGTTATTCCAAGTGTTCATGGTGTTGTGTGAACCATTTGAGCTGTCACACTTGGGGCACTAGGCTCTTGAGCTCCATGGAATCAAGCACCAAACAAGAGGTATGTAATTCTACTAGAATTTATATTATGTGTACTTTATATTATGCTAGTTAGAACAATACCTTGGAAAAATTGATATTTGCATGTATAATAGAGAAAACATAGATCCAAGGTACTTAGGGTTGCATGTACACCATAGGAGTGTTAGAATGCTCAAAACGCAACACAATGTGGCAGCTGTGGCGTCCCAAACCCATGATTTTTAGGGTTTTCTCCATATCTAAACACCTAATCTCAAGGATTAGGGCATCCTTATCAGCCTCCAATCCTTTCAAATAAAACTCTACCCCCCTTGGAATGAATCTTATTGTATTAGTGGTGATTCTTGAAGTATGAAGCTTTGGCTAGAATTTTTGCTAAATAGAATGGTGTGCTAGCTAGTTTGAAGAGTGCATCAATTCAGATCTTGCACCTCATGCATCTTGTGGAGCTTTGGAAGGTATTTCCACCTTTTTGGTTCTCTCTTCATATATCTAAGATTTATTGCATTTCTTGGTTCATATTTAAGTTTGAGTTGGTTTGATGAGATAAAGTTTGCAACTTAATAGCTCATCTTGGTCCCTTGGTCACTATATATTTTGGATCTAAAGTTTAATTGTGTTTTAGGATCCATGTATGAGATTTTGGTCTTTTTGCCCCAGTTTAACCTAGAATGAGATCTAGACTTGCATTGGTCGTGCATATCCATACAACTGTGATTTTTATTTTGGAATAGATGTAATAAGTCCTTTTGGTAGTTATGGATTTGTGGCCTTGGTTATTAAGAGTGCATCAATTCAGATCTCATTCTAGGTTAAACTGGGGCAAATCCATAACTACCGTGCATCAATTCAGATCTTGCACCTCATGCATCTTGTGGAGCTTTGGAAGGTATAAAGTTTCCACCTTTTTGGTTCTCTCTTCATATATCTAAGATTTATTGCATTTCTTGGTTCATATTTAAGTTTGAGTTGGTTTGATGAGATAAAGTTTGCAACTTAATAGCTCATATTGGTCCCTTGGTCACTATATATTTTGGATCTAAAGTTTAATTGTGTTTTAGGATCCATGTATGAGATTTTGGTCTTTTTGCCCCAGTTTAACCTAGAATGAGATCTAGACTTGCATTGGTCGTGCATATCCATACAACTGTGATTTTTATTTTGGAATAGATGTAATAAGTCCTTTTGGTAGTTATGGATTTGTGGCCTTGGTTATTAAGAGATTAAAGATTGAGCTCGTGCCTTAAGTTATCATTAAGGATCTATGTTTAGAGATCTAGACTCATTGGGATGTCTTAATGGGTAAAGTTGAAAAGTTTGTCCATCAAGACCTCGGGAAGGACTAAATGTAAGCTTTGGAGCTATTGAGGTTAAAGGAAAACAGTGTAATGCATTAAGTTGATGAGACCCAGTTCCCACGACGTGGAAAACGGAGGCCACAACATGGAGACTGGTGGATGCCCATCTATGTTGTCGTTTTTCACCCGCGACGTGGCAATGAGAGGCCATGATGTGGCGACTTGCTGAAGTGGACTTTGACCTTGACCGTTGACTTTGACCACGAATCTGAGAGGGTACATCTTTATTGATGTTAGGTGTCTCATTGTACCTACCTACTCGGTGTGTGAGCTTTTGTGTGCTACCTGGTATTTGCGAGGTGAGTCTTCTCACTATACTCACATGTATGGTAGTATATGCATGCCGACCAGTTGGGTCTTATTTGTTGATTTCTGTTATATATGAAATGAGTTACCAATAACTCTTGGACTTATGTAAGTCCATTGGACTGCTGATAGTCCCCATGGTTGCTGCTGATAACACCTGAGGTGTGTTGTTAATGCATAGAGCATGTTGTTAGCCCATTGAGACCGCTCATAGTCTCCAGAGTTTGTAGATAACTCTTAGATGATTATTATGTTGTGTTGTATGTGGTATTTTAGGGAACTCACTTAGCTTTGTGCTTACAATTGTGGATTAAATATTTTACAGGTACTTATCGGATTGAGAAGGCAAGACTGTACACACACATCAACAGATTTATGATTTGAGATTCCGCATTATCTTCTTATTAAATCTGATTTTAGAATAATATTTTATTAACAAATGGTTGTAACTTTACTAAAAATGGATGTTAAATTATTTCAAAAATGAAAAAAACTTAGCCCTGGTTTTTGGGATGTTACAAGTTGGTATTAGAGCCCTGGTTTGTGGGATTTGGATGAACACTCGTGGGATTTCAAACTTAAACTATGGAGCTAAGATTTTTTTTTAAAATGTTTTGGAAAATATCATTTCAAGAGAAGCAAAAGGAAGATGCAATGTGTACAGTCAGCCGGAGCTCGGAATAGTGATTTCCCAAAATATCAATACATTCGTTATATATTGTATTTGACTTGCTGTTATATGTGTTATAGTATTGTGTGCATTCTATAATTTATGTTAAAGTTCTACTCGGGGTTGCATGCTAGAGTGCTTGCTTAGGAGAGGTATCTTTTGTGTGTGATATTTGAGTTGTTAGAGATGTAGGATAGTGTGTAGGCTAAGGATCCTCATGAATTATGTGTTAGAATTGCCTGATCCTTATGATGACTTGTTGCTTATTGATGTTTCTACTCGAATGCAGCTTTCTTTGTGCTATGTGAAACTTACATTGATGCTAGTTAGCTATAACATGATTATGTTAAGTTACATGCTCCAAAGGTTAAATAATTTTAGAATGATCGATTTGGCCCCATTCTGCAACTCTTGTCTGAGTCTAACTATCGTGGGGTTGGGTCTTTTAGTCGAAATATTATTTAAGTTTTGCTACATGAAATTTTATTCGTTAGATAATTAGTTGGCATTCGTATAAGTTTCTTTCGCGGCTGATAGCATGTTGGCGGTGAGTGTTCATATTGATCTTGGGGGAGTGCTAGAGTATGTTGGTGTGAGCACTTATGTAAGAGGATGTCTAAGTTGGGAATTTAGGCAGTTTGCGATGGATTTTATAAAATTTTGGGTGTGTTGATACACCTGGCAGTGGTAGGGTTCCTAGAAAATCATTGTAGTGCATTCTCATACGTGAGAAGAATCATAGAGAGATAGAGTATAGGATGGTTGGTAGTGTATGCCTGGAGTAGAATAGGTATCTGAGTTTGATAGTGGTCTAGTATAGTGACTTAGAGACTTTGAGGTAATTCTCAAGACATGTACGGATAAGTGTGGAAGGTAGTTTTCACACCCCCAAACCGAGGATGGCGGAAACGTCCGGGGGTGGAGGACTTCATGTATAGTATCATAAGAAGAATTGCAATAGCGATCAAAGTAAACACAACCAACATAAATATAATTGAAAAATTTACACCATTGAAAAAGTTTACATGTTTCCAAATCAATTACATTATGTTGACAAAAATGAAATGTTGACATCTTAACGTCCCATCCTCAAAAGCACTCGTTCACCTGTTTATTGATTTCCTGAGAATACAAGTAGTTTTGAAAAAGTGTCAACAATTAAGTTGGTGAGTTCATAAGCTTTTGAATGTAGTGCTGAAAACCTTTCCTTTTTAAAAGTATGTTTGTTCCAGAAAAATCCAGTATTTTCCTTAAAGTGTGAATTGCAGCCTTAAATCCAAAGATGAAAATGTACAAGTAATTTCCATGCTTATAATAAAGCAATGCAAGTTTAAATTGCCATAAACTCTTTTGATTTAATGAAATCCCCGTAAATCCTAAGAGTTGTTAATACTTTATGTGAGCTATTATAACCATACTATGACCTAGATGGCCTAAAACGACGTTCTTCAGGCGTCGGAAACGTTATGACATTTGTCACCCGTAGACCTCGAGGTCCCACTGTAGCTAACAGCAAGGTGTAGGGTGTCAATCCCAATATAGATCTATATACAACTATCACGCTCTCCCTACAAGAGACTCTGGTTACAATACATGACTTAAAGTGCATTACTTGTTAAGTAACATGAAGCGAATGTCTCACGATTTAGTCATTAACGGATTTACGTGTAGTGAATGAAAACTCTTTTTGTGTAAATGAAACCTTTGGTAATGAACTTGTTGTGTAAGTGTATCATAAACTATACCTATTATAGTTTATCAAATAATGGTAGTAGTGAACATAAAGTATGCTTACATTAGTTTATCAAAATGTTTGTATGCAATGGATATAAACTTTGTTTATTATAATTAATTACCATACTTGTGGAGGTAAAAATCCATTTGTTTTCTGATGTATGTCTATTTACCAAGACAAAATGACATATAATATAACACATATATGCACATGATGATACACACCTTGCTCAACGAGTTACAAGGTGTAAATGAAACTGAAAACATTGTTCTAGTATTAACATTTTTATTCCTGTTCTTAGAAGATTTATAGAAAAATCATCACAGGTCCAAATCAGATTACGTAAATTCTGAGAGTTTGGAAAATATGTCTAGTTTGCTCATAAATTTTATTATGATTTTTCGTGACCTCTCACTTGTGTGAAAAAGTCCATGTTCACAGACTGGTCCGGATTTGTTCTTGTAATGATAGGAAGTTTTGTAAAAATCACCATAATTTGTAGAAAAATCGTATTGAGATGTGCAAGTAGTCATTTTAAAGGTATGAACCTGAACTATTTGCAACTAATATAGTTTTGAAAACTAAAATGTTTAAGTTGACCAAAACAGTCCGTGAATGGAGTTAAACTTTTCTGATGAAAGCTGTTGTTCGAGTTTAGTTAAGTTCTTGGTGTTTTAACTTGTATCCCCCCCCCCCTTAAAACTTGATAAAACTTGAAAAGATAGGGGGTATGAAACTCACCTTGTGTGATTTCAGTGGGTTGATGTTGAAGAAAAATAGTGTTCAACTCAAGAACACTTAGAAGATTGCTTGAAGATTCGAAGAACTAACACAAATATGATGAAGTTTGTGTAAGCAACCCATGATTTGAGTAGAAAGGAGTGAAATAATCATATGGAGGATGATAATACTTACCAAAGGTAGAAGAAAAGCTTGGAGAATAGCCTTGAATCTCGAAATTTAGAGAGAGAAGTGAGAGAGAATGGGGTTTGTTTTTTTCTTGTGAAGTGTGAGTGAATGGGAGGAGAGATAAGGGTTTTTCTACCCTTGAGCCAAAGTACTTGGCTGGAAAGAGTGGGAAAAGGACCCTGAAATGACCAGGTATGGTGGAAGGACAAGGTTTGGTCATTGAGTGGGCATGGGGTGGTTGCTTGTGTCATACACTAAGACAAAGTCAACACTCCACCTCTAAGCCATACCCATTAGATTTTTATTCCTAAGTAAGGATTTTCCTAAAAATATAATTAAAATATGAATATTTGGGGTTTATTATGTTAAAATACGAGTTTGTGTGAAAATCCCGCGTTAAAATCATGCAAAACGGGCTCAAAACGCTAAAAATATTGAAAACCGGGCAAAAATAGCCAATTTCCGAAATTCAGGGCCGTAGGTTCGGTCCGAGCTCTTACAACCGAAAGTGGATGAGGAACCGAGAGTAGGGTTCGGCTGAGTAGTGTCACATCTCGGACCGAAGGTGCAAGGGGAAGGGCCGAAGGTCAGGTCTCGGTCCGAAATAGCCAGGGAAGCGAAATAGACCGAACCCTCGGTCCATTTCGGCTAAGAGGGTTTCGGTTCTGATGCCAAGTTCGGTCCTCAAGGTGCTTCTGACAGCTTCACTTCTGACAAGGTTTCGGTCCTAAGAAGGGTTTCGGTTTCTAAGAAGGTTTCGGTTCCTAAGAAGGTTCGGCTCCTTAAGAGGGTTCGACTCCTTAAGAGGTTTCGGCTCCTTAAGAGGTTTCGGCTCCTTAAGGCTGTTTTTCGCGTAGACTTCCGTTTTCGAGCTGTTTTCGTCAAATTCGAGGGTCGGGATGCCCCGAGTGATTATAAAAGGTTGAGAGAGATTTTAAGAGAGATTTGGGAGAGATTTCACACTCTTGGAGAGATTTCGCATACTTAGAGAGATTTCTCATACAGAGAGAGATTTGGGAGAGATTTCACATTCTTAGAGAGATTTGGGAGAGATTTGACATCCTTAGAGAGATTTGGGAGAGATTTGACATACTTGGAGAGATTTGGGAGAGACTTCCTTTGTGACCTTTTTGAGTGTTTGGCTTTGTAACGCAAGGTCCGTAAACCCTGTTAAGCCATGTTTAAGAGTCTTACACACCCCCGAGGGGTTTGTAATAGTGTTTTATCGCTTTGGTACCTCACTTACCCCGATTAGGGTTCAAGAAATCTAAAAGCACGAACTTTTCAAGTGATGATTTCTTATTAAAATAGCGAGTTGTACAGTAATTACATAAAGTAAACCCTAGTATACAAGGGTTAGTAGAGTTGACCGGTTTCACTTGTTGACCTTATTTGACTTTGACTCGACCAGAATTTAATGATTGTCACTGATGGGTTTTTGAGCATTCTAACACTCCTATCGTGTACATGCAACCCTAGAAACCTTGCATCTATGTTTGACTATGATACATGCAAATAATTGTTTTTCCAAGGTTCTTATCCTATCTAGCATGGCATGGGGAACTTGAATCAAATAAAGCTAGTAGAATTACTTACCTTGTAGTTGTAGTTGATTGCTTGGAGTTTTAGAGCCTAGCACCAATAGTGTGGATGCCTCAAATGGAAATCACAAATCACCACAAACTTGGAACTTTGAGAGAATAGTCATCACCTTCTTGAAATCGGCCCTCTTACTTTACTCACCACAACTCATGTGATTTCAAGAACCAAAGCCTCCTTTATATAGTGGGGTGGATTAGGGTTACATTCATGTAAACCCTAATACCCATGTCTTTTCATTTCCATGAGATCCATCGGTTAAAGCTCCATGGAGTATCCATGGACTTTCCATGCAAGCCTAGCCCATTCCAAATAAGCATTAGCCCACACTATATAAATACAAGAGCCTATATTTAATTAGTCATACTTTTGATCTCTAAATTAATTCTAGATTAATTATAGATCAATACTAATTAAATAATATGATTTTATATTAATATATTAGGACTTATAATATATTAATAAATCATAACTTATACTATTCTCAAACGATTATCCATAAATTGTTCGGGTGAAGTGCAACCCAAATGGACCATGCCGGGTCGGGTCAAGTACATAGCAAATATAGTGATGGACTTAGACACTATATCCAACAGTCTCCCACTTGGATAAGTCTAATAATTATAGTTGCAAGTATGACTTCAGGAACCGATCAGCAATCGTAGCTCTTTAAACTCTGTTGAACTATGAAGTGCCATTTTAGATAAGTGATCATATAATCCTCTGTTCTAGATATCACCCGGACAAATACATGGAACATGGTCTTGCTTATTGTGCAGCATTTGTTTCCCGATTTCCGATTTGTTTGACATAGAACTTAACTGAACACATCAATTTAGTTATGACCGGGCCCGGTACATAGGTCAAAACAAAATCATTGAGGGGCCCAGATATTGCTTCTAATCCTAGAAGGAACAGATAAACTTCGACTCATATGTTTGCTCTACTACTTGTTGAATTACACACAAAAGCACGGTTTATAACATGGAGTTACCAATGCGTTTTCGTGCAATCAATGCATAACCAACTCATAGCCAACAAATCATATCTCTAGGTTTGAAGACTTATATGATATTACCGTCTCACGATCACTCGAGATAAATTCCATGAAGTGATACAAGTGAGCGTGGGTTGAATCCAATACTCAGAACTTATGAGCACTCATGAGTGCTGTAGCCCCGCTTTGTCTAACATCTTAGACCTCTACAAGCCAACCCATGACAGTCTTGATTCATATCTACTTCCAACATATGACCGACTGTGGAGAGTTTGAACAATATGATATAAACCATAACATAATTATTCTGGAAGTCAAAACATGCAAAAAGAAATAATAGTAAACGATTGACAATAGATAGCAACACTTTACTCATAAATAACAGCTTTTATTTATCATCAAATGTCAATTACATTTTACAAATTTCAAGATTATCTAACTACTAAAACTAATATCATCCTTCAGCCCTATGCTCCGAGCATGATGGAGATGCTTAGCCCGAGTCAGTCCCTTCGTGAGGGGATCTGCTGGGTTCTCATCCGATGATACCCTCTTTGCCACGAGGATTCCTTCTTCTATTCGATGTCTGATGAAGTGATATTTTCTGTCAATATGTCTGGATCTCCCATGATCTCTTGGTTCCTTGGCTAAGGCAACTGCACTATTGCTGTCACAGAAAATCTCCATTGGCTCCTTTATAGCTGGTACAACTCCAAGGTCTCCGATGAAGTTCTTTAGCCATATAGCCTCCTTTGCTGCCTCGCTTGCTGCTATATACTCTGATTCACAAGTGGAATCAGCCACTGTCTCCTGCTTGGAACTTTTCCAAGTAATTTCCCCTCCGTTTAGAGTAAAGACCCAGCCCGACTGAGAGCGGAAATTATCCCTGTCAGTCTGAAAGCTAGCATCACTGTACCCTACAACTCTCAAGTCCTCACTGCCACCGAGGGTAAGGACCCAGTCCTTAGTCCTCCGTAGGTACTTTTGGATATTCTTTACCGCAGTCCAGTGTGCCTTGCCAGGGTTCCCCTGATACCTGCTAACCATGCTCAAAGCAAAGATTACATCAGGTTGAGTACACGTCATAGCATACATGATCGATCCTACAGCTGAAGCATAAGGTATTCGACTCGTTTTTGCTATCTCAGCCTCAGTACTAGGGCTTTGTGTCTTACTCAATCTGGCATTACTCTGGATGGGTAACTCTCCTTTCTTGGAGTTATGCATGTTGAACCTTTTCAACACTTTGTCCACATAGGTGCTTTGACTAAGTCCAATTAGTCTTTTACTCCTGTTTCTCAAAATCCTTATCCCTAGGATATAGGCAGCTTCTCCAAGGTCCTTCATAGCGAAACACTTCCCAAGCCAGGACTTTACTTCCTGCAGGGTTGGGATGTCATTTCCTATGAGTAGTATGTCATCCACATACAGTACCAAAAAGCTGACTATACTCCCACTAGCCTTGATATAGACACAAGATTCATCTTCACTCCTTGAAAAGCCAAATTCTTTGATTTTCTCATCAAAGCAAAGATTCCATCTGCGAGGTGCCTGTTTTAATCCATAAATGGATTTCTCAAGCTTACACACTCTACTGGGGTACTCTGTACTGACAAAACCCTCTGGCTAAACCATGTAAACATCTTCAGCCAAGTTTCCATTAAGGAAAGCGGTTTTGACATCCATTTGCCATATTTCATAATCATGAAATGCAGCAATGGCTAACAGAACCCTAATAGACTTAATCTTGGCCACTGGTGAAAAGGTCTCATCATAATCAACTGTCGGAGTTTGAGAATAACCCTTTGCAACCAGTCGTGCCTTATAAGTGTGTACATTACCATCCATGTCGGTCTTCTTCTTGAAGATCCATTTGCACCCAACTATCTTACGATCAGGTACATTGTCAACCAAGTTCCAAACTTGATTGTCATACATGGACTGAATCTCGCTATCCAGAGCCTCTTTCCATTTAGCAGCCTCAGGGCCTGCCATGGCTTCCGTGTAGCTGTTAGGCTCATCCAGATTTACCAGCGGGTTATCACTGATAAGTGTCTCACCTTCTGCAGTAATATGAAAACCATAATAATGCTCAGGTGCATTCCTAACTCTGGTGGAACGCCTCAGAGGTATAGATTCTTCAGTTGGCTCAACAAGAGTTTCCTCCTCAGGTTGAGGGCTAGGGTTTGAGGTTCCTTCACCACTTGACTCTTGAATTTCCTCAAGGTCAATTTGCCTCCCACTGTCTCCTTGGCTCATGAATTCTCTCTCTCTCTCTCGAAAGAATCCTCTTCTTAATACAAAGACCACGTTATCATTGGGTCTATACAAGATGTAACCAAAGGATTTATGTGGGTAGCCGATGAAAATACACCTTTCGCTTCGGGGTTCGAGCTTATCATGAGTCTCGCGTCTCACGAAAGCCTCGCAACCCCAAATCTTGATGTGGTCTAGATTGGGAACTTTTCCAGTCCACACCTCGTGAGGTGTTTTGGCAACCTTCTTTGTAGGGACTAGATTATGGATATGGGCGGCAATCTCTAAGGCATACCCCCAAAATGAGATTGGTAGCGAAGCTCGACTCATCATGGAACGAACCATGTCCAACAAGGTCCGATTGCGCCTCTCAGCTACACCATTCAATTGTGGTGTCCTAGGAGGTGTCAATTGTGAGACAATCCTACATTCCTTAAGATAGTCAAGGAACTCAGTACTAAGATACTCACCACCACGATCGGATCGAAGCATCTTAATATTCCTGTCGAACTAATTCTCCACTTCTTGCTTAAACTCTTTGAATTTCTCAAAGGTTTCTGACTTATGCTTGATTAGGTAGACATATCCATATCTACTAAAATCATCAGTAAAAGTCACATAGAACCGATTAGCATCTCTTGTGGCGGTTCTGAAGGGTCCACACACATCCGTGTGTATGAGGTCCAACAAACCTTCACCCCTAGCACAAGTGCCAGTAAAAGGTGACTTTGTCATTTTACTAAGCAAACAAGATTCACAACTATCATCTGACTTTAGGTCAAATGACTCCAAGACTCCATCCTTTTGGAGTTGGCCTATGCGTTTCTTGCTTACATGTCCAAGACGACAATGCCATAAGGATGCTTTATCTAAGCTAGTGGAAGAGTTAATACACAATACATTATTTCCTAGATTATCTACAACAGATACAGTTTCATACACGCCATCACAAGGTAATGCTTTAAAATAAAGAACATTATTAAAGAAAGCATCAATACTACCATTATTATTATCAAAATAAATGGTAAAACCTTGTTTATACAATGCATGAAAGGAAATAACATTTCTTGCCATTTCTGGCGAATAATAACATTTATTCAAATCTAATGTAAGCCCACTATTTAGCACTAAGGAATAAACTCCTATCTTGGTGAGAGGTGAAGCTTTCCTGTTTCCCATGATCAAGTTTATCTTTCCCTGCTCCACATTCTCACTTCTTTTTAGTCCCTACAAATCACAACATATGTGAATACCACAACCTGTATCAAGGACCCAAGACTTAGAATGAGGTGAGTTATTAGACAATATAGTGTATATACCTGCATGGTTGGGTTTTACTTTCCCATCCTTCAAATCTTGCTGGTACTTTGGGCAGTTTCGCTTCCAGTGCGACTTTTCATGGCAATAGAAGCATTCAGCCTCATTAGGGTTAGCAGAAGGAGTGGCAAAACCTTTCTTGGTTTTGCTTGAAGAGGAGCCTTCAAGGGTCTTACCCTTGGTACCCTTAGAAGGGTTCTTTCTCTTCTTCCCTTTGTCATGCCCGGTTTCCAAGACATTGGCCGCAGTTGGAGTAAGAGTAGGAGTAGTAACAAGCGACTTATCCTTTAGACCACTTTCGGCGGTCTTCAAGAGTCCTTGAAGTTTGCTGAGGGTGACTTCTTCCTTGTTCATGTGATATGTCATGCGGAATTGATCATAACACGATGGCAAGGAGTGCAAAATGATGTCTATTGCTAACTCCTCAGGGAAGTTCACATTCAGCTTCAGTAAACGGTCCACATACCTTTGCATTTTCTGCATGTGGCACGTGATGGGTTCACCATCCTTCATTCGGGTTGTTATCATGGAGGAGATTATTTCATATCGCTCTTGACGAACACTTTGATGGTAGCGGTCCATCAAGTCCTGGTGCATGTCAAAAGGATAATAGTCCTCATAGGACTTTTGGAGCTCGGCTGTCATGGTGGCCATCATGATGCATGCCACTTTTGTAGCATCTCTTTCATGTACCTCATATTCAGCAAGCTCTTCAGGAGTAGCAGTTGGCTCGGGTACTTTCAGCTCCTTGTCGAGAACATATTCTTTGTTCTCATACCGAGTGACCATCCTGATGTTTCTGATCCAATCTGTAAAGTTGGACCCATCAAAGATGACTCTCCCACAAAGATTCATGAGAGAGAAGGAGCTAGTAGGGTTTGAGCCAGAAGCATTGTTATTGGAAGATATCTTAAAAGAAGAGGGAATAGATTAGATTAGATATAGAGATAGTCCTTAACAAAACACCCAAATGTAATATTAAGGCTAGGACCCAACAATATTTTATAACTTAGAAGAGGGATGTCGTAATCTAAGCTATAAGATATTTGAAGGTAAGTGAATGACGATTCACCAATTTCCACCATGAAAAACGAAATATTTAATTAGGTTTTAATTGGTTTAGAAACTCCTAGATTCTTTGAGATTCATTGAACTTTCTTCAATGGCATGTTTCAATCTCGAGTGTGCCCTTCAAGTTTTGTGACTGGGATGCCGAGGATCACAAAACAAGGTGTGAAGTAACCATGCAAATTACTTGGTACCCTTAATGTATTACCCCTCAATCGATGTGTCGGTTAACCACACACGCTTCATCGATACTATGATAAACATTAAGTCACCCTTTACCTACCTTGTTAAGTTCAAGTTAGTGTGTCGGTTAACCACACACGCTCCACTAACGACTTAAACAAAGTGTAAAGTGTAATTTCATGGATTAGCACCTTATTCATATTTTCCTAAAATAACTAAGATTGGGAATTCGATAAAGTTTAGTTACTTTAGTATTATCATTATACTTTTAATGAGAATTTATAAGTCCTTGTCCTACCCGTTCGGCTAACGACCCTCCACCGATCAAGGAAGCGGTGGGTGAGAGTGGACACCCATTAAGTTGCCATTTTATAGGCAACAACCTTATACCCCCCTTATAGACCGGCTTCGTGAATGAGGCGTACTAAAGACGACTTGATCTTATACATATTTATTAAACTTATAATATTATAAAGTATAAGGGTTGAATTTTAACTTTTAAAATTCTAGGGGTTGGAACTAAAGTTTTTAATATGACTTTACATGTTCCAAAACTTGAGGGCAAGTTTTGTAAACTTTCAAAACTTTTCATTTCTCATAACTTATGAGTTAATGGTTATTAAAAATGAAGACTCTTCATTTTTTGTAACCTATGTGTTCTTTTAATGGTTATTTATAAATGTGACTTTTGGTTATCCATAACTTAAGAACTAGTTATGGACTCCATTAAACACATAAAGATCAAGAATTAATTAAATCAATTATTAGCACATAATTTCTATCATCTTCTAAACTCATATGTTTATGAATGTTCATATCAAAAATTTCAAGAATCGTAAGTACATATACAAAACTTGAAATTTTGATACGAGCTTTTGAACAAAACTTTGATTTTCAAGTTTTTTTTTTTCTTTTTTTGCATCAAGTATCAAATAAACAAACCAGGCTCTGATACCACTGATGGGTTTTTGAGCATTCTAACACTCCTATGGTGTACATGCAACCCTAGAAACCTTGGATCTATGTTTGACTATGATACATGCAAATAATTATTTTTCCAAGGTTCTTATCCTATCTAGCATGGCATGGGGAACTTGAATCAAATAAAGCTAGTAGAATTACTTACCTTGTGGTTGTAGTTGATTGCTTGGAGTTTTAGAGCCTAGCACCAATAGTGTGGATGCCTCAAATGGAGATCACAAATCACCACAAACTTGGAACTTTGAGAGAATAGTAATCACCTTCTTGAAATCGGCCCTCTTACTTTACTCACCACAACTCATGTGATTTCAAGAACCAAAGCCTCCTTTATGTAGTGTGGTGGATTAGGGTTACATTCATGTAAACCCTAATACCCATGTCTTTTTATTTCCATGAGATCCATGGGTTAAAGCTCCATGGAGTATCCATGGACTTTCCATGCAAGCCTAGCCCATTCCAAATAAGCATTAGCCCACACAATATAAATACAAGAGCCCATATTTAATTATTCATACTTTTGATCTCTAAATTAATTCTAGATTAATTATAGATCAATACTAATTAAATAATATGATTTTATATTAATATATTAGGACTTATAATATATTAATAAATCATAACTTATACTATTCTCAAACGATTATCCATAAATTGTTCGGGTGAAGTGCAACCCAAATGGACCATGCCGGGTCGGGTCAAGTACATACCAAATATAGTTATGGACTTAGACACTATATCCAACAGTCACATCATTCCCCCGTTAGAAGGAATTTCGTCCCGAAATTTGCGTTTTGACTGGGACTTCAAGAGCTCGGGAAGAGATGGGAATATTTTTGTTTCATTTGGTCTTCGCATTCCCAGGTGAACTCAGGTCCTCGTTTAGCGTTCCAACAGACCTTCACGATAGGAATACGGCTTTGTTTCGTTCTTTTGATCTCTCGATCCATGATTTCTACCGGTTCCTCCACTAAGTGGAAACTCTCGTTGATTTTGATTTCGTCGAGTGGTATCACGAGAGTCTCGTCGGACAGACACTTCTTTAGGTTTGATACGTGAAAGGTAGGATGTACTTTATTAACTTCTTGTGGCAATCGAAGTTTGTATGCTACCGGGCCAATCCTGGCAAGGATTTCGAATGGCCCGATGTATCTAGGGTTCAGCTTTCCTCGTTTACCAAAACGTATTAAACCCTTCCAGGGTGAGACTTTTAATAGTACACGATCTCCAACTTGGAATTCCAACGGCTTTCGTCTGTTATCTGCGTAACTTTTCTGTGTGTCTCTAGAAGCCTTTAATCGTTCTCGGATTTGAACAATCTAATCTGTGGTTTCTCTTATTATCTCCGGACCAGTGAGAGTCCTATTAGGGACTTGTCCCTTTTCTAGTTGTGTGTCGCCCACTTCAGCCTAGCACAGAGGTGACCTGCACTTGCGGCCATAGAGGGCTTCAAATGGTGCAACCTTGATGCTAGTGTGATAACTATTATTGTATGAGAATTCGACAAGTGGTAAATGGGTATCCCAAGCTTTACCAAAGTCTATCACACACGCTCTAAGCATGTCTTCTAGAGTCTGAATGGTCCTCTCACTTTGCCCGTCGGTTTGTGGGTGATAGGCTGTACTCATGTCGAGCCTAGTTCCCAAGGACTTCTGAAGTGACTGCCAGAATCGCGAGGTGAATCGACTATCCCTGTCTGAGATAATGGACTTTGGCACCCCATGCAATCTCACGATTTCCTTGATGTACATCTTGGTCAGCTTTTCCATCTTGTCATTTTCTTTCATTGGTAGAAAGTGTGCTGACTTGGACAGTCTGTCGACGATTACCCAAATGGTATCCAGTCCACTCATCATCTTGGGTAACTTAGTTATGAAGTCCATGGTTATCCGTTCCCACTTCCACTCAGGTATCTCAGGCTGTTGAAGTAGCCCTGAGGGTTTCTGATATTCTACCTTGACCTTGGCGCAAGTCAAGCACTTGCCCACATAAGTAGCAATTTCGGCTTTCATGTTTGGCCACCAGTACAACTTCTTGAGGTCCAGATACACCTTATCTGAGCCCGGGTGGATGGAGTATGTAGTCTTGTGTGCTTCGTTCATGATGACGTCTCGGAAACCACCGAACTTCAGTGTCCAGATTCGGTTTATGAGGTAACGAACTCCATCGTCTTTGACTTCCAGGTTTTTATCCATTCCTCTTAATGCCTCACCCGTCACATTTTCCGGTTTCAAGGCCTCCAGCTGAGCCTCTTTGATTTGTGTGGACAGGTGTGAATGGATTGTCATTGGTAATGACTTTACTCGGCGCCCCGGACATCCTTTTCGACTTAAGGCATCAGCTACTACGTTTGCCTTACCTGGGTGATAACGAATCTCACACTCGTAATCATTCAGTAGTTCTACCCATCGTCTTTGCCTCATGTTGAGCTCCTTCTGATCGAGAATGTGCTGAAGGTTTTTGTGGTAGGTAAAGATAGTACACTTCGTTCTGTAAAGGTAGTGCCTCCAAATCTTTAGGGCGAACACTACTGCTCCCAATTCGAGGTCATGCGTGGTGTAGTTGACCTCTTGCGTTTTCAATTGCCTCGATGTGTAGGCAATGACCTTTCCTCGCTGCATTAACACACACCCAAGCCCCTGGTTTGATGCATCACAGTAGACTACAAAGTCTTCGGTTCCTTCTGGCAGAGACAAGATCGGTGCGCTGCACAGGGCTTGTTTTAACGTTTGGAAGGCAACTTCTTGCTTATCTTCCTATTTGAACATCACACCTTTTTGAGTCAAGGTGGTGAGCGGTTTAGCGACCTTGGAGAAGTTTTGGATGAATCTACGGTAGTATCCAGCAAGCCCTAAGAATTGTCGGATTTCCGTCGGCATTGTAGGTGCTGGCCAGTTCTCGATCGCCTTGATTTTTTAGGGATCCACGTGTATCCCCTTCTCACTAACCACATGGCCAAGAAATCCCACTTCTCTGAGCCAGAATTCGCACTTAGAGAATTTAGCATAAAGCTTCTCAGTTCTTAAAGTCTCCAATACTAGTCGCAAATGCTGGCTGTGCTCTTCCTTGCTTCGTGAATAGACCAAGATATCGTCGATGAATACGATTACGAATTTGTCTAAGAAGGTTCGGCACACTCGGTTCATTAAGTCGATGAATACGACTACAAATTTGTAGTGACCATACCGAGTCATGAATGTTGTCTTGGGAACATCCTCTTCCTGGACTTGTAGCTGGTGGTATCCCGACCTCAGGTCGATCTTTGAGAAGTAAGATGCTCCTTGAATTTGGTCGAATAGGTCGTCGATTCGGGGCAAGGGATATCGGTTTTTGATGGTAAGCTTATTTAACTCGCGGTAGTCGATGCACATCCGGACCGATCCATCCTTTTTCTTTACAAAAAGAACGGGTGCTCCCCAAGGCGACAAACCGGGTCGAATGAACCCTTTGCTCAACAGTTCGTTTAGTTGGTTGGACAACTCTTGCATTTCTGCCAGCGCTAGGCGGTACGGAGCTTTGGCTACGGGGGTAGCTTCGGGGATCAGATCGATTCGGAATTCGACTTGTCGAGTAAGTTGTACCCCTGGGAGGTCTTCTGGGAACACATCGGGGAAATCACGGACCTCCGGGATGTTTTTGATGTCCTTCATTTCTTGTTTCTTATCTACCACGTGGGCTAAAAAGGCGTGGTACTCCTTTCGGAGATACTTTTGAGCCTTGATGCAAGAAATGATTTGTAAGTTAGCGCTGGGTTTATCACCGTAGACGAGAAGGATTTTGCCATTTGGCAGATTAAGGCGGACGGCCCTTTCATAACATAAAATGTCGGCACGATGAGAACTTAACCAATCCATGCCAATGATGATGTCGAAACTTTTCATTGGAACCGGCAATAGATCGATATTGAATGTGTGATTGTCTAGAGTGAGGGTACACCCTGAGTATATGTCGTTAGTGTTTTCTGTTTTTCCATTTGCCATTTCTACAACATATGTTTCTTTTAGTGATTCGGGATTTTGTTTTAACAATTCTTTGAATTTGTGGCTAACGAAACTCCTCTCCGTTCCACTATCGAATAATATGCATGCGTATGAGTTATTGAGGAGAAATGTACCGGTAACCACCGTGGGATCTTCCCTTGCTTCCCCCTGTCCTAAGGCCAAGATCCTTCCGACACCGCCGGTGCTCGAGTCTTTAGCTTTTGGGCAGTCCCTCTTGAAGTGCTCGGTTTCCCCGCAGCCGTAACAGGCTCGGCTTGCTCCGGTATTGGCGGCCGGGTTGGCCTGTTGTGCAGATGCCCTGCAGAAACGGGCGGTATGCCCTTTTTTGTTGCAATTATTGCAGTGCATCTCCCGACAAGCACCGGTGTGGTGGAAGTTGCACTTGTTGCACTTGGGAAGAGTTCCAGCGTATTGCCTCAGTGGTGCCGAGGTGGAAGGAGGATTGGCAGCATGGATGGCAATAGTCTTCTGCTTCTTTATGGGGTCCCGCACAGGTTGCTTCTTTTTATTATCCCAGGATTTCCTCTTGTTGTTCCCTCGTCGTGCTTGATCGGAGGTGGTTGTCACAGTGGCATGGTTGGCCCGATGATCAATGAGTTGTTGTGCCAATTCCTTGGCAATCTCGTAAGTAGTTGGCCGTGAGGCCAACACACTATCTTGAATCGGGGAAGAAAACCCCCAGAGATATCGTTCCACCTTTTTGCTTTCCGGCGTAACCATTGTCGGACAGAGGAGTGCCAAATCATTGAATCGGGCAGTGTAAGCAGTGAGGTCAGAGTCCTTCATCTTGAGATTCCATAATTCTTGTTCTAATTTTTGCACCTCCCCCCTTGGGCAATACTCTTTCAGCATCATGGTTTTCCAATCCTCCCAGCTTATCGAATTTGCAACAGTGAGAGTTAGGGATTTTACGTGGCCGTTCCAACAGGTAAGAGCCTTGCCGATGAGAGTGTGAGCTGCGAATTTGACTTTGTTGGCTTCAGGGCACGCACAGATTTCAAAGACAGATTCGGTCCTTTCGAACCACTGCATCAATTCGATGACCCCCCGCTTCCATTGAATAAATCGGGTTTGCCATTAGTGAAGTCCTTAAAGGAACACTCCCTCGTACGCCCCTGGCTATCTCCTTGCGTGGAGTTATTAGTACCACTCCCTGTACGTCTGGCACCGTCGGTGCTGATTTGGGACATAGCAGCTGCTACTGCGGCTGTGACTGCCGCTTGGAACATTACAGGGTCGTACTGGGGTGGTGGCGGCGGTGGGTTTGTTTGCGTCCCGCCGGTGCGTCTAGTATATCTACGAGGCGGCATTTTTCTGTTATAGAAATTCAAAGATGAATTGAGTATGAGTCTTTTAATAATGGTTGTCAGTCGGGAGACACAAAACTAAATTATTAGTTTTTTTTAAGTATAGTGTTTCCCGATTTTTCAATGTTGCAAACAATTCATAGTAGAAGTTCATAAAAATAAACTCATGAATTTAGTAGTAACCATTAAATGAAATCTTGTAATCCTTGGTCCATGCCTGACCCACTCCTAAGACTACTCAATGTATACTAGTCGTGTGTAAATAAGGTTCAACAAACCTTCGAACTTAATGAATCTGCCCTGAGCCCACAACCAAACAAGGAACATGATCCAAGGCGGACTCATCATTTCTAAGTGGATCGCCTCTTGATTACACATAACTTCGAGGTATATTAAATAATCTTAGAGTTATCATAAGAAATTTGTTTGTTAATGCTATGTTATGCAATTTGAGCTGAATTCTTTATAAATAAATGCTTGTCGTTATTTCATTGATATAATTTTAGTACATATTTTTAAGCATACTTGACCTCATAAAGGTCTACATTACATCAATGCAACGGAAAATTTTGACAGCACTTAGACCCCTCGAATAGTGTAATCACTTAGACGCAGGGTTAAACCTACTTACAGGGAAGAGTAGCCCCAACGCATACTCGTAAAAAAAGTTTATAACTAAATTGGAGTAGTGCAACACTACTCAGGGCGAGTGGTACCCGCTGGTCTGTTGTGGCCATGAGACGAGGTCGAGGCTCCCTGCAGCTCCGCGATGCGGCGTTCGGCCGCGATCACTCTTTCCTCGAGAGCTGCATGTTGTATCTGGTATTCCCTTACCTCCGCCCGAGGGGTGGTAAGGTCCTCCATGAGTTGGTCCATGGGGTAGAAGTCTCTTTCCAGATCCCGAGTACAAGTGTCAGATGCTTCCACAACAGCATTGAGGTCCCGGACTTGATTTGCCATTTCCCGGTTCCGGTCCCCAAGCTTCGTAATCTGCTGGGTCATGACTAGGAGGACTCTGTCAGCTGGTCCCCCGTGACTGAGGTCGTAGTAACCCCGTTGATCGCCAAAAGGGGATCGTTGTCGTTGTTGACGGCTCCATCTCTCAATCGTGGTTGCCCAACGGGGCTCAGGCCCGTTGTAACCAAAACGATTTGCAGGCACCCTGGCAATGTAAGGAGGGTTGATGACTTCCTCCTCCGGTTCCTCTTCTTCCTCTTCGTCCTCTGATTCTTCTTCTTCGTCTTCTTCTTCTTCAACCTCCTCGGGGTCTTCCTCAGGATCCTCCTCGATCATTTCCTCGGGTTCTGCCTCGAGCCATCCAGCGTTTCCCTCATTAGGGAAGTAAGGGTCTCCATGTAGATGGAATCCCGCCATGTCGTCTGTACGAGAATAGGGGTGTAAGAGATATGAAATGAATCTAAAATGTCGAGTTATAAATTTACAAAATACTCCTATAGTATTTTTAAATGTTATGGTTGGTTTTTAGTGCATTCATTGTAGGGTGAAGTTAGGTTATTAGGTTTGTTGCCCACTACGACTATCCCCCAATATATGCAGGTCACTTCTTGGACAGATACAGTTGATCAGGCTATATATATCCCAGACTTGACCACATATCTCAAGGCATACTCGTAACGTACAACTCCTCTTCTTTTACTTTATGTTCTTCCTAGTTATGACGCTACACGAGCATGTATGCATGTACTTATACTTTTAACAAGAAGTCGTTTATTTTCTAAGAGTATAGTCATTTGAAAATGTTTAATTAGAGACTTTCAGTCCCAAATGTGTTTATAGTTTGTATATCTTACGTGGTTCGATATACTTAGTTCACTATAAACATTGCTCTGATACCAATCTGTCGCACCCCCAAACTGAGGATGGCGAAAACGTCCGGGGGTGAAGGACTTCATGTATAGTATCATAACAACAATTGCAATAGTGATCAAAGTAAACACAACCAACATAAATATAATTGAAAAAGTTACACCATTGAATAAGTTTACATGTTTCCAAATCAATTACATTATGTTGACAAAAATGAAATGTTGACGCCTTAATGTCCCATCCTCAAAAGCACTCGTTCACCTGTTTATTGATTTCCTGAGAATACAAGTAGTTTTGAAAAAGTGTCAACAATTAAGTTGGTGAGTTCATAAGCTTTTGAATGTAAAACAATGCAAGTTTAAATTGCCATAAACTCGTTTGATTTAATGAAATCCCCGTAAATGCTAAGAGTTGCTAATACTTTATGTGAGCTATTATAACCATACTATGACCTAGATGGCCTGAAACGACGTTCTTCAGGCTTCGGAAACGTTATGACATTTGTCACCCGTAGACCTCGAGGTCCCACTGTAGCTAACAGCAAGGTGTGGGGTGTCAATCCCAATATATATCTATATACAACTATCATGCTCTGCCTACAAGAGACTCTGTTTACAATACAGGACTTGAAGTGTATTATTTGTTAAGTAACATGAAGCGAATGTCTCACGATTTAGTTATTAACGGATTTACGTGTAGTGAATGAAAACTCTTTTTGTGTAAATGAAACATTTGGTAATGAACTTGTTGTGTAAGTGTATCATAAACTATACCTATTATAGTTTATCAAATAATGGTAGTAGTGAACATAAACTATGCTTACATTAGTTTATCAAAATGTTTGTATGCAATGGATATAAACTTTGTTTATTATAATTAATTACCATACTTCTGGAGGTAAAAATCCATTTGTTTTCTGATGTATGTCTATTTACCAAGACAAAATGACATATAATATAACACATATATGCACATGATGATACACACCTTGCTCAACGAGTTACAAGGTGTAAATGAAACTGAAAACATTGTTCTAGTATTAACATTTCTATTCCTGTTCTTAGAATATTTATACAAAAATCATCACAGGTCCAAATCAGATTCCATAAATTCTGAGAGTTTGGAAAATGTGTCTAGTTTGTTCATAAATTTTATTATGATTTTTAGTGACCTCTCACTTATGTGAAAAAGTCCATGTTCACAGATTGGTCCGGATTTGTTCTTGTAATGATTGGCAGTTTTGTAAAAATCACCATAATTTTCAGAAAAATCGTATGGAGATGTGCAAGTAGTCATTTTAAAGGTATGAACCTGAACTACTTGCATCTAATACAGTTTTGAAAACTAAAATGTTTAAGTTGACCAAAACAGTCCGTGAATGGAGTTAAACTTTTCTGATGAAAGATGTTGTTCGAGTTTAGTAAACTTCTTGGTGTTTTAACTTGTATTCCCCCCCTTAAAACTTGAGAAAACTTGAAAAGATAGGGGTATGAAACTCACCTTGTGTGATTTCAGTGGGTGGATGTTGAAGAAAAGTAGTGTTCAACTCAAGAACACTTAGAAGATTGCTTGAAGATTCAAAGAACTAACACAATTATGATGAAGTTTGTGTGAGCAACCCATGATTTGAGTGGAAAGGAGTGAAATAATCATATGGAGGATGATAATACTTACCAAAGGTAGAAGAAAAGCTTGGAGAATAGCCTTGAATCTCGAAATTTAGAGAGAGAAGTGAGAGAGAATGGGGTTTGTTTTTTTCTTGTGAAGTGTGAGTGAATGGGAGAAGAGATAAGGGTTTTTCTACCCTTGAGCCAAAGTACTTGGCTGGAAAGAGTGGGAAAAGGACCCTGAAATGACCAGGTATGGTGGAAGGACAAGGGTTGGTCATTGAGTGGGCATGGGGTGGTTGCTTGTGTCATACACTAAGGCAAAGTCAACACTCCACCTCTAAGCCATACCCATTAGATTTTTATTCCTAACTAAGGATTTTCCTAAAAATATAATTAAAATATGAATATTTAGGGTTTATTATGTTAAAATACGAGTTTGGGTGAAAATATCGCGTTAAAATCATGGAAAACGGGCTCAAAACGTTAAAAATATTGAAAACCGGGCAAAAATTGCCAATTTCCGAAATTCGGGGCCGTAGGTTCGGTCCAAGCTCTTAGAACCGAAAGTGGACGAGGAACCGAGAGTAGGGTTTGGCTGAGTAGTGTCGCATCTTGGACCGAAGGTGCAAGGGGAAGGGCCGAAGGTCAGGTCTCGGTCCGAAATAGCCAGGGAACCGAAATAGACCGAACCCTCGGTCCATTTCGGCTGAGAGGGTTTCGGTTCTGATGCCAAGTTCGGTCCTCAAGGTGCTTCTGAGAGCTTCACTTCTGACAAGGTTTCGGTCCTAAGAAGGGTTTTGGTTCCTAAAAGGTTTCGGTTCCTAAGAAGGTTCGGCTCCTTAAGAGGGTTCGGCTCCTTAAGAGGTTTCGGCTCCTTAAAGCTGTTTTTCACGTAGACTTCCGTTTTCGAGCTGTTTTCGTCAAATTCGAGGGTCGGGATGCCCCGAGTGATTATAAAAAGTTGAGAGAGATTTGGGAGAGATTTCACACTCTTTGAGAGATTTCACATACTTAGAGAGATTTCTCATACAGAGAGAGATTTGGGAGAGATTTCACATTCTTAGAGAGATTTGGGTGAGATTTGACATCCTTAGAGAGATTTGGGAGAGATTTGACATACTTCGAGAGATTTCTCATTCAGAGAGAGATTTGGGAGAGACTTATTTTGTGACCTTTTTGAGTGTTTGGCTTTGTAACGCAAGGTCTGTAAACCCTGTTAAGCCATGTTTAAGAGTCTTACACACCCGCGAAGGGTTTGTAATAGTGTTTTATCGCTTTGCTACCTCACTTACCCCGATTAGGGTTCAAGAAATCTAAAAGTACGAACTTTTCAAGTGATGATTTCTTATAAAAATAGTGAGTTGTACAGTAATTACATAAAGTAAACCCTAGTATACAAGGGTTAGTAGAGTTGACCGGTTTGACTTGTTGACCTTATTTGACTTTGACTCGACCAGAATTTAACGGTTGTCACAGTAGTAGGGGCCCATGCTACTGAAATGACAGGATCGATACGGGGATCAAATAGGGTCAAAAGGGTATCTAAGGATCTAGGGGAGACTAGATAGTGTGGTATAGCACTAGCGTAACTGCAGTTGTCCCCTTCATTGTCGGCCTGTCAGCTATGTTTGCTATGAATAAGATCGATAATCGTTTGGGCCTTATTGTCCGTGGCATTTTCGGTCTGGTTGGTAAAGACCAGTGAGGGTTAGCTGATTTAGAGACCTCGACGACCTTGCTCCTGGTAGTGCTAGTCTAAATCGCGGGACTCAAGAAGGAATCTACCATGATGATGAACTTGAGGATTGCTGCCTGAGGCTGGGCGGTCAACCGATGGCATGGAATGTTACTTTCATAGTTTTCTTATTCGAAGGACCATTTTGTGTTGTTTATGCATTCTTGGAGTCAAGTCGCGTATGATCACGGTTAAGCTAGAATGAGGTTTGGGTGTTTCAGACATCATTCGATGGTGGTTCAAACCCTAAGTAGGGGAGAACTGGGTATGTTGTTTAGATGATCATTGGTCGGTTTGATTTCATGGATTCGTTGCGATGGGTTGCAGTAATCTACAGTTCATGTGAGCTAGATTTTTTATTCGGGTTTATGGGCACATGGGGGAAGGAAAGTGAGTTACCATCGAAGTGATCGTGATTAAGAAGTTTCTCATTGTAAGGATCTATCGAAACCCTTCGTGGATGTGGATAATTCAATGTTTGAGCATATCGTAGGGACAGAGCAAGTTGTCGCTAGGTACACATCGTTGAGAACGGATGCGTTGTTCTCATAGTAGAAAGCTGAGGGGTAATGAACTTATTGTGGCCTATATTCCCTTTTTGGGTAGCACCATGGAGCTGGATGAATGGGCGTTGAACCGCTCATTTTGTTGGATTAGATGTCTAAGCCCATAACTATTATTGGTATGTACTCGACCCGACCCGGCATGGTCCATTTGGGTTGCATTTCACCGAAACAATTTGTATGGATAATATTTTGAGAATAGTATATTTATGATTTATTAATATATTATACGTTATAATATATTAATATCATATTATGTGATTAGTATTGATCAAGAATTAATTTGGAATTAATTTAGTGATCAAAAGAGACTAATTAAATATGGACTCTTATATATATAGAATGGGCCAATGTTCATTTAGGATGGGCTAAGCTTGCATAGATAGTCCATGGAGTTTTTAACCCATGGATCCTATGGAAATGAAAGGTCATGACTATTAGGGTTTACATGGATGTAACCCTAATCCACCATACTATATAAAGAGGTCTTTGGCACATGAAATGGCACTAGTGTGTGAGTGAACAAGAGCGGGTTGATTTCTAGTGTGCTTATTATTTTCTCAAGTTTTCCAAGTTGTTTTGGTGATTTGTGATTCCACTTGAGGCATCCACATTATTGGTGCTAGGCTCTTGAAGCTCCAAGGAATCTACCACAAGAAAATGTATGTTATCCTACTAATTTTTATATTACAAGTACCCCATTGTATGCTAGATCGGATGAGAACCTTGGAAAAATCATATTTGCATGTATATTAGAGAAAACATAAATCGAAGATTTCTAGGGTTGCATGTACACTATAGGAGTGTTAGAATGCTCAAAACCCATCAGTGGTATCAGAGCCAGGTTTGTTTTCATTATACTTGATGCAAAATGCTTTAAAAAGTCGAAAAACTATTCACTGTTCAGTGGACTCGCCGAGTCCATAGGGGGACTCGACGAGTCCAAGTGTAACCTCATCCTACTCGTCGAGTAGGTTCTTGCACTCGGCGAGTAGGAGGCCCTGTGTGCAGATTTTCGAATTTTGCTGCTAGAAATGGGCTAGAATCATTACCCTAAACTGTTTTGGACTTATAAAACCTGTTTTTGGTGTGGTAATAATTATGCTAATCGATTTTCAATGGTTACTATCAAATTTTCAAGTTTTATATATGTTTATATGATTCTTGAAATTGTTGATATGAATGTTCATACTTATGAGTTTTAGTAGATCATAGGAATTATTTGCAATTTCTTTGTTAGTGTAATTCTTGATCTAAATGCCAATTAATGGACTCCATAACTTGTCCACAAGTTATGGAACTCCAAAAGTCTTTTCTTTAAAACCATTAAAACTCATAAGTTATAGAAATGAAAAGTTTTTGAATAGTTTCAAAACTTTCCCTCAAGTTTTGGAATTTGTAAAGTCTCACACACACTTTAATTCCAAACCCTAGAGCTTTAAAAGTTAAAATTCAACCCTTATACTTTATAGTATTATAAGTTAATAACAGATATATATATATATATATATATATATATATATATATATATATATATATATATATATATATATATATATATATATATAAGAGCAAGTCAGTATTACCGTTAGTAGGCCTCATTCACGAAGTCGGTCTATAAGGGGGGTATAAGGTTGTTGCCTATAAAATGACAACTTAATGGGTGTACACTCTCACCCACCACTTCCTTGACTGGTGGAGGGTCGTTAGCCGAACGGGTAGGACAAAGACTATAATTCTCATTAGAAGTATAATGATAAATATGAAGTAACTAAACCTTTCATAAATTACCAATCTTAGTTACTTTACGAAAATGTGAAATTGGTGCTAACCCATGAAATTACACTTTGTACCTTACCAAGTCGTTGGTGGAGCGTGGGTGGGTAACCGGCACACTAAGATGGACTAGTAAGAGTGGCAGAGGGTGACTTAATGTTTATCATAGATCGGTGGAGCACGTGTGGGTAACCGGCACATCAATTAGGTGATAAAATTAAGGGTACCAAGTTAATTTTCATGGTTATTCACACCTTGTTTGTGATCCTCGGCATCCCGGTCACAAACTTGATAGGGCACAATCGAGATTTAAGCATGCCATTGAAAATTTCAATCAATCTCAAAAGATCTAGGAGTTTCAATCCAATTAAAACCTAATTCCTATTTCGTTTTCATGGTGGAAATTGGTGAATCGTCATTCGCCTACCTTCAAATACTTTATAGCTTGGATTACGGCATCCCTCTTCCAAGTTATAAAATATTGTGTTGGGTCCGAGCCTTAATATTTCATATTGGGTGTTATATTAAGGAATTAAATCAAATAACTTGAATTTTCTCCCATTGTAGATGTCTGGTTCGGACAACTATGGTCTTCCCAAATCCCTTGGAACAAGCTTTCCTAATGAAGATGATGTCCCACGATTGGATCATGGAAATCATACTTCTCTTCCTCCACCTCCTCCAATTATTCTCCCTGACCCACAAGCTCGAAGACTTCAAAAATTCAAGGTCACTCAAGCCCTACTTGCAATGAAACATGAAGATGGAAGGTCTGTGTGTACTGACGTCTTGGAGATGAAGTCACATATCGACAGTCTGAGAGTGTTGTGTGTCAAAGTCTCAAGGAAGTTGGCTGTTGACTGGGTTCTTCAATCACTTCCTAAGTCATATAATGAGTTCATTAAGGACTACTATGTGACAGACCACAACATGACCCTTATTGATCTCAACTATTTGCTTGTTGTTGCTGAATCGGCAATGTTTGGGCGCACTGGAAAAGTAAATTTGGGTGGAAGATCTACTTCTCAAACTTCCATGGACATTGACAATGATAACATTGGAAGTCCAGAAAAAATTTCTCTTCCCAATGGAAAGGGATTGGCCATGGTCAACTCGGTTGACCAAATGGTAGAGAGAAAGGCTAAGTCTGTTATAGTCTCGTTTACCATTCCCAAAGAGTGTGTATGTTTTTACTATCAAGAGGAGGGACATTGGAAGCGAAGCTGCCCTGACTACCTGAAAGATCTGAAAGAAAGTAGGGACAAAATATTCGACTCTGCTTCAGGTAAGTACACTATCTAAATCTGTTAAGTTTCTAATTGTTGATTCTTAATACATGACGTGACTAGATTGCATTTTGATGTTTGACAGGATCAAGCAAAGGGAAGGAAGCTTAAAAGAAGAGTATGTTGAATCTGATCACGAAGATAGATTTCAATCGCATGGTTCGAAGATTGGGTTTTTGAGCTACTGCTTGGGAGTTATGATAGCTTGCTAGGAAATATGTAATAACATAGTTTTCACTTGTAATTGCATTGTAAGGAAAGGTTTTTTCCGCATTTCATCAATAAATAAAATTATGATTTTGTTTTATATCTCCTTGCAATGGCATTTATGGAAATTGATATTTGTATGTTTTTAGCAATATTGGAAATATGAATTTGATTCTTTCATTTGCGGTGGTGTCTAAATTTACCAAATAAAGAAAGATTCTCATCACCCAATTTTCAATTGGACAGAAACTTGGAATCATGCAAGTTGTATTGTATGATGAATGAGAATTTTCATCTTTGGAAAATTAAGACTAATTCCTTGTTCACATGTATATGTGAGTCAAGTGAAGGACTAAGGGATCGAGTACACATTCTTTTGCACTGGTCAAGTCCAACACAAAGATCGATAAGACTATTTGTCATGATTTACTAAAGTTTAGTAAATATGGTTGTACTTACAACTTTAAGTATAATTCTGAAACATGGAAAGGTTTCAATGTATGGCGGAACGAATGGGAAAAATCAAATTAGGCAGAAAGATAAAAGTTTCTCAAATCTGAAAAGATGGGAGAGTACTTTAGTATCATGTTTTAAGATAATCCTAATGATTGTGAAACCATATCACAATTAATCCTCTAAGGACATCTTAGTGCATTTTTATGGCTAAAAAGATGAGTCATGAATTGTTGAAGTGGTTAAATCAAGAAGATGACTCATACTTCATTCCAAAACAAGTCTTAGAGTCATACTCGAAGATTGTAACTCTGAGTGACATGATCTTAAGAAAGGTTTAAGAAACTTATCAAATGTAGAGTAAAAGTTTTCTACCCTTGTACATTTGAAATTGGGAAGTTCTGATGTTTTGGATAAAATAAAGACCAACTAAGGCCAATTGTGTGAAGTGTTTGTCTTGATAAGAATCCACACTAACTCTTGAATATTTGTTGTCGAGTAATTGTATTTGACAAAGAGAAACTTATATGTCAAGAGGTCAGTGGGAGTCTTAAAGATCCTGAAAGAGTTTCAAGAACTAATCAAGAATAAAACCTGTAGTTTATCACTAGCACACGACTTGAGGTTTGTAACCTATCGTGCTGACCTAATTCTTGTTTCTGTGCCTATTCCGGTAAAATTAACTATGTATGCGAGTTCTATGAGTTCTCAATTGTGTTCAAAACAACTTGGGAGCAATGGTTGGCCCTTGTGCTGCCAGGCGGCAAGAAATTAAGATTGAACAAGTTCAGTCCATATGAGTTTGAATTTGTCACTAACCTTGTCTTGTGATTATGGTTTTGACAAATTCACAAGGATAGGAACACATACACCATAAAATCTAAGTGTCATAAGGCTTCTCTTCGATTCATGAAAATGATGGTGAGGAAACGCTTTCACTAAGAAGATTTTAAGTAGATAGCAATTGTGATATTTGCATTCTCAAAGTCGTTAGTGGAGCGTGTGTGGTTAACCGGCACACTAACATGGACTTGTGAGAAATGGCAAATATCTAAACAATTGAGACTATGATTACGACATCACTTTTCATAGTTCTAAATTTTTTTAGACACACATGTGAGCTATCTAAGAAAAGGTGTATGATTTTGATAAAGTCTTATCAAAGCATCTCGTCTCAGAAATCTAAACTTTGGTAAGAAAGTCAATAAAGTATTGATTTGTAGAAGTCCAGCTGATTTCTGAATACATGTCAAAGCTAGTGGCAGCATAAGTGTTATGCTGGTAAGATAATATTTATTATGCTAGTGGGAGCATAATTAATTATGGTAAATATTGCAAGTTAGCAATGTTATTTATAAAAAACAAAAAGTTTCAATTTGTGAAGTTGCAGGGGTTGAAAAGTTGTTTTGCTATAATTAAGGGAGAGGAATTTATACTTCATTCCAATTCTAAAAGCTTAGATTGTGATCCAATTCTAAAAGCTTAGATTGTGATGCAAATCTAAATGCTTAGATTGTGAGTTTTTAATCAAATTTAGTCATAATTACATTATTTGCGTTTTAAAATTTGATTATGATTACGACATTCCTTTTCATAATCTGAATTATGGGAACATGGCAAATAGAAATAGAAATATTATAGCAAAAGACTGGTCTAGTATCATGTCTTTATGTGAGACATCATGATTCGTGTCCCATATGCTTCAGATATAGGATCGATTACATGTGTTGTAATATTCATTTGTTCTAATTTTTTTCCAAATGCCTAGGCATTAAGGGGGAAAAAGTACTTGAACTGGATATGACTAAAATTATTAAGCAATTTCCGAGGACAATCTGAGGTTTTCCAAAGATTAGTTGCTCATGGACAATTGGAAGTATAAGTGTTAATTTTGGAAGGACCATATTGACATATTGTGGAAGGCGGCAACTCTTGTTCAGAAGTGATAGTGAAACTGGGAATGTGCAAATGTTTTCCATGGGTGGAAGGTATTCATTAAATCTGTGTAATATTAGAAAACTTAATGCAAGAAGGATGTTTAAAGGAATGTACTTTGAATTTGAGACTTTGTTTCCATGGAAGTCCTCTCCATTGGAATACTTTGTAAATGTTTGTTGCCAAGTCTTTATGACTTTTGTGCATAGTCATTACAAGTGAATCAATGCATATAATTTTAGAATCTAACAGATTTCTGTAAATGGCAAAGAATCTTGTATTCTTACATTTGCGGTAAGGATTTGGGATTGTGAAATGAGCATCATTGAAATAATGTTCAATTGGTCTATTTCACAAAGTAAGGATCATATACAAACATAGTGTGTATACTTGGAGTATGGCAAAACTATTGTTTTGACAAACATAGTGTGCATACTTAGGGCATGGCATGATTATTGTTTCAGTTCAAGTATTAAGTTGATTATTTGAAACATTATGCAATGAATAATGTGTAATCAACATGGTGATTAAATAAAAGGTGTTTTATTTATATTCATAAGTTCTGAGACCATATTGGATTCGATTTTTCTTGTGTTTCACTTTGCATTTTTTGACTTCCCGAATAACTAGGTTATTCAACCTCTCCACATTCATTCATACTTTAGAAGTAGTTATGAATCAAGACTGTCATGAATTGGTCTTGTAGATGTCTAAAGTGTTTAAACATAGCAAAATATGCTACAACATTCATGAGTGCTCCTGGAATGAGATTCGAGTATTGGATTAAACCCATGCTCATTTGAATCACTTCATGGATTTTATCACAAGTGATCATGAGACGATAATATCGTATATTCTTCAAACGGAGACGTGTGAGTTGTAGTTGCGTGTCGGTTGCACATTGACATATGTAAACGCAACCAATAACTTGGTTGTTATAAAACATATCGTTGTGTGTAATTTGATGAGTAAGTACAAGCGAACATTTGGGTCGAAGTTTATCCATTCCTTTTACCCTTAGAGTTATAAAGGCGATATATGTGGGCCCCTCGATGATTGAGTGATGACACCCCTAAGTGCTTGGCCAAGCCAGGACTGATTTGATTTGTTCAATCAGTCAGTCATCATAAATTGAAAATCGGGAAACAACAAATGGACAGAGAGAATGATTATAATTTGTGTCTCAGTTCGTATGATATCTAGAATGGAGGAATATATGATCCCTTATCTAATGGACACGTCATTTGACTAGCTTAGAGTTCGGTAGCGGCTTTAAGAGCTACGATTGCTAGTCGGGATCTTGGAGTCATACTTGAATAATAGTTTTAGACTTATCCAAGTGGGAGACTGTTGGATTAGATGTCTAAGCCCATAACTATTATTGGTATGTACTCGACTCGACTCGACATGGTCCATTTGGGTTGCATTTCACCGAAACAGTTTTGTATGGATAATCTTTTGAGAATAATATATTTATGATTTATTAATATATTATAAGTTATAATATATTAATATCATATTATTTAATTAGTATTGATCAAGAATTAAATTGGAATTAATTTAGTGATCAAAAGAGACTAATTAAATATGGACTCTTATATATATAGAATGGGCCAATGTTCATTTAGGATGGGCTAAGCTTGCATGGATAGTCCATGGAGTTTTTAACCCATGGATCCTATAGAAATGAAAGGTCATGGGTATTAGGGTTTACATAGATGTAACCCTAATCCACCATACTATATAAAGAGGTCTTTGGCACATGAAATGGCACTAGTGTGTGAGTGAACAAGAGTGGGCTGATTTCTAGTGTGCTTATTATTCTCTCAAGTTTTCCAAGTTGTTTTTGTGATTTGTGATTCCACTTGAGGCATCCACATTATTGGTGATAGGCTCTTGAAGCTCCAAGGAATCAACCACAAGAAAAGTTAGAATGCTCAAAACCCATCACATTTGTGTACCGATTATATGAAACATGGTTAGCTCCCGATATGGGTTGGTTATTCATGGCCGAAATGGGAAATCGTTGATGTGTGGGGAAAATTCGGAGTTCGATAAGAGTATTTTCACGGGGATTTTGTTCAGTATGTGTGGCGTCATTGTTTTTGGTTCCCGATCCATTGTCGATAGTTGAATCAACTAAGGGTGTGACTGATGAGACGACCCTTAGTCAAGTCCAGTAAAGTTGTGTTTTGGTCTCGGTGTAGGTGACCTCTCAATTTCTTGGTTGTGAAATTGTGGCTTCTTTTTATTTGAGATGATAGTTGGTCTTGATTATTGGAAGATCGGAAATCAGAACAATGATGTTCAGTTTTCAGGTTTGAACGTGGTTAAGCAAGATTTAGTTTCGGCAAATCGCATCAGCTGGGTTGGTATTGGGATTATTTCGAGTAGTATTTTGGGAACACTTGTGGTCAATTTTTTTGAAATCCTTTCTGGAATTTAAGGTTTTATTGATTTGTTGTGCATTGGTGGGATATGTTAGTTTCATCAAGGTGCGAGATCATGATTGTCGTTGATAGAAGAATGTTTTTAATAGTAGTTGGGGATTGATCGTTTCGTTCGATTTTGTTGGTACGTCACCTTGTGGGTAAGGTCACATTTAAGAAGAAAAAAAGTTGGACTGTGGAAGAGTGTGTCTTTCAGAATGCTACGACTCTTGAATTTTGATAGTGCTAAGTGGGATGTGCACTGGGTCCATACCGGCCAGTAGGATGGTGCCAGTATGTCTTTAGACCGTTAGGTTTTGGTCGGGAGTCCTCATGTTTGTGGTTGGTTGATGGCAGGGACGTTGAGGATACGTGAGCTACTCATCCTAATGGATGGAAGGAGTCATGGCAGTTGCGTATCGGAGACATGTATGTTGATTGCGGCTGGCAGTTGTGTATCGGAGACACATGTGTTGATTTGTTAATTGTGAGGCATTGATAGTGCTTAAGCAGTTGTAGGGTGTTGACTTGCTGGAAAAGTCATGGTGGTATACTAGCAGTTTATTTTTGCGATTCTTTTTAGTGGATTGTGTCCGTTTTATAATGATGTTTCGCATGAATTCTCTCACTATTTTACCTTTGTCATAGTAAACTACCTACTAGACTAGCTAGGTCTTAGTAGCTAATGGTTGTTATGAGTATTTAAAGGATTTTTGATAACTCCAGGACTGTTGATAGTCCTTAGGACTACTGATAGTAGGGTTGTTGGTAACCCGTAGCTGATTAGATTGACATATGGGTAGTTGTATGTTGGTTAGAATACCAGGAGGTCGGTGATCTGGGTGGTCATGAGTCTCATGGGTGTCTCATATGATAATTGTGCACTTGAATGGTTTAGGAAGCTTGGATGTCACGCGAGTTTGATTTTAACCACAGTTTCGCTCATGGGAGTAGTTGGTTAGTCACGACTTGTTTGAAATCCAAGTGCGTAGTTGGGGGCTTTTAGGTGATCTTTGAGCTTGGGATGGGTTGAACTCTTGATCAGAGTGTTTTGAGTGTTGTATACGCATGGTTCTGGACTTGGGGGTACGTATGACAGGTGGATGATAGTCAACCAATATGTATGTTTCTAGCGCTTAGACTGTTAGGCTTCCGGTTTGTGAAGTACATTTATGGGAATGGCTAGTAGATCCGGTTTTGGAAATTCCATTTAAGTGGTTTTCGCTATGAGTTGGGTCGTTGTTGTAGTTGAGTGTTTCAAGTGACTGGGTGGTTGGGGCATAAATTAGGTTCTGGATGGTCTCCTGATTTCGTTATGGATGTGTTGATTATTTGAGGTGGTTGGTAGGATCTTATGGATTGTGTTAGTGTAGTTAAAATCCTAACCAACTTAGATTTCAAGGACGAAATCTAATTTAAGTTGCAGAGAATTGTAACAATCGTCCACAAATGGATCACGAGAGGGGTTGGTGGGATCGTAGATCTGATTTTTTTGGAAAAAACTAGGTACTATGGCATGGTGATTGGAGCACCACGATGTGGCATCTTTTATGTAGGATCGCGTGTTTAGTTACTCGCCACGGTGTGGAAAGGAAAGGCCACGACGTTGCAGATGTGGCGGCCTAAAGCCCATGATTTTTAGGGTTTTCTCCATATTTAAACACCTAATC
This sequence comes from Lactuca virosa, assembly GCF_052849685.1. NCBI lineage: Eukaryota > Viridiplantae > Streptophyta > Magnoliopsida > Asterales > Asteraceae > Lactuca > Lactuca virosa. The sequence continues at coordinate 282,985,118 of NC_136428.1, read as the reverse complement.
TTAAGGATTATGACATCCTTTTCAGCCTCCAACCCTTTCAAACAAAACCCTAGCCCCCTTGGAGTGAATCTTGTTGTATTAGTGGTGATTCTTGAAGTTTGAGGCTTTGGTTTGCATTTTTGGTAGATGGAGTGGTGTGCTTGCTAGTTGGAAGATTGCATCACTTCAAATCTTGTACCTCATGCATCTTGTAGAGCTTTGGAAGGTATAAAGCTTCCACCTTTTTTGTTTTCTCTTCATATATCTAAGATTTATTGCATTTATTGGTTCATATTCAGGTTTTGGTTGCTTTGATGAGATAAAGTTTTGCAAATTTATAGCTCATCTTGGTCCCTTGGTTACTATATCTTTTGGATCTGAAGTTTTATTGTGTTTTGGGATCCATGTATGATATTTTGGTCTTTTTGCCCCATTTTCATCTAGATTGAGATCTAGACTTGCATTGGTCGTGCATGTCCATAAAGGTGCAATTTTTATGTTGGAATAGAAGTAATAAGTCCTTATGGAAGTGATGGATTTGTGGCCACGGTTATTAAGAGCTTAAAGGTTGATTCCATGCCTTAAGTTGTCATGAAGGATATAGGTTTATAGATTTAGACTCATTGGGATGTATTAATGGGTAAATTTGGAAACTTTATCCATCAAGACCTTGGCAAGGACAATATCTGAGCTTTGGAGCTCTTGAGGTTGAAGGAAAATAGCTTAACACATTAAGTTGTCGAGACCTTGTTCCCATGACATGGAAAATAGAGGCCACGATGTGGAAACGAGGGGATGTCTGTCTATTTTGTCGTTTTTCACCCATGACGTGGCAATGGAAGGCCACGATGTGGCAACCTGTTAAAGTGGACTTTAACCTTGACCATTGACTTTTAAAATGGTTGACACTTGGCGAATTTTGGGGTTTTAGGGTATAGACTGAGAGGGTACTTCTTTATTGATGCCATGTGTCTCATTCTGCCTGTCTACTCGGTGTGTGAGCTGTTGTGTGTTAGTTGCTATTTGCGAGATGAGTCTTCTCACTATACTTGCATGTGTGGTAGTATATACATGTCGACCAGCTAGGTCTTATTTGTTGATTTTTGTTATATGTGAAATGAGTTGTTGATAACTTATGGATTGTTGTAAGTCCATTGGACTACTGATAGTCCCCATGGTTGTTGATAATTCGTGAGGTGTGCTTTTAATCCACAGGGCGTGTTGTTAGCCCATTGGGACCGTTGATAGTCTCTAGAGTTTGCAGATAACCCTTAGATGATTATTGTGTTGTGCTATATGTGGTTTTTTGGGGATTTATGCTTAAAGTTGTGGATTAAATATTTTGCAGGTACTTATCGGATTATGAAGGCAGGACTGTACACACACATCAACAAATTTATGATTTAAGATTCCACATTATGTTCTTATTAACTGTGATTCTTTAATAATGATTTATGAACAAATGGTTATAAATTTACTAAAAATGGATGTTATATTATTTTATAATGAAAAATTTAGCCCTGGTTTTTGGGATGTTACAACACTTCCTATATTAATAAAAATAGTTTTTAATGTTGTTTTGTATAATGAAATTATCTTTATGTTTTTTGTGATTTTTCATAGAATTGCAGAGTACGCCCCTTAATTCCATCACATGCCTAATGACGAGGAGTGGGCACATGTGGAGAGCGTATGTGAAATCTTGAAGGTTTTCAAGGTGCATATTTGTGACATCCCCAAAATCACGGTCATTTTAAAATTTTTATTTATGCTTATTTAAAAATCAGAGTACCCTTTTTAAAGAATAATATTGCGGAATTTGTTCCCAGAAAACATGATAACTAATATTATCAAAGCATTTCCGAAGAAATGTAGTTTGTTTATATTAAAACTTTGGGATGTCATTGTCAATACAGAAACATAAATAAACTGAGTGGTCAGGTTGGGAAACCTGGTGAATACATAGGGTTTTCATCGCACAATAATAAATTAATTTGTTTCTTCACATAATTCATGTCAAACAATTAACCTTATTTCCTATCCCCATTTTCTTCATTTAATCTTCCCTCAAGATTTATCCTAAGGGTCATCTCGTACATCATATTTACCTCTCATATCCTTACATCGCATTTCCTTATATGTTTGTTTCTAAGGACTTTTCGTAAGGATCATCGCCAACATCCCATAGACAATACTGATTCGGGGATTACTCCCCCAATACGTGTCCAATAAGGGTTTGGGTATCATTGTATGAATACGTAGTTACAACATCGCCTGAACTCATAATTCATAGTAAGGGTTAGAGTATCATCAGATGAATACGTAGTTACAACATCGCCTGAACTCGTAATTCATAGTAAGGGTTAGAGTATCATCGCATGAATACGTAGTTACAACATCGCCTGAACTCGTAATTTGTAGTAAGGGTTAGAGTATCATCGCATGAATACATAGTTACAACATTGAGTGAACTCATATTTCATAGTAAGGGTTAGAGTATCATCGCATGAATATGTAGTTACAACATCACATAAACTCGTAATTCATCACCTACAAGTTGTGAGCCTGCTGGTGTTTCCACATGACCGTCTAGAATAGACTGTGGTCGCCATCTATACTCTGGTAGATCACTACATCGCCACATCGCCGGTCAAGGTAATGGTATCTCCTCTCATCTCAAATCACTTATTTATCATCACCTAATTATCATCGCTTTTCTATCATTACCTATCTCTCATCACTGATCGCTACCCAATATATATTTATAAGTATACAAATACATATACAGTTTAAATCACGTAAACATGTATAAATCGTTCATCTAGCATAAATATCAGGAACACAGATAATATGCACACATAGCAAGTAATTTATATTAAATACTTTGTATCTATGTGTAAGATGAAAGTAACAATGCACTCACTTGTTAAAGTGATGATTCTAAACTCAGGCAGCGCTTTGCTTCTAATAATTCTATTTTCTTTCGACGAAAACTAGTATCATTACCGCTAGATTTTAGTCTAATATCTATTGCGACTATTTACGAGCGATATTGTTTTATAAGTGTTAAGCAATACTTTTCAACCATTATGTACAGACAGGGGCAGACATGAAACACCGGAGGGCGGGACCATTTTGGCATTTAAGCACATCTGAAATCCAACAACCCTATGAGGCCCTTCAAACCAGATTCACCATACCACTAGCAGTTAAAAGGTATTATAATAACACTTTTTATAATTTATACTATGCACATATATTGCTTATAGGTTCATAATAACTATAATGAACTTAAATATAAGTTATACTTAAAGAAGGGTAAGCATAACTCACTTACAAGGGGGTTTGGATAGGAAATGGGCTCAACGGGGGCATAACTTCTGAGCCAGAAGCTCTTCTTCTCGGAGCCTTCTGGCACTCTCGGACTCGCCTCTAATACTTAGGAAGTGTTAGGGAATGGGATGGATAGTTTGAGAGGATTGAGAGAGAAAGAAGGGTGAATGTGGGAAGAAAATGGATGCTTTGCACCTCTATTTATAGGTTGTATGGGGCCTCTCACGTTGTGAGACTTGGCTCTCATGTTGTGGGCTTTGCGTAGGCACCACAGTGAAGCCTGGTGCTAACACGTGGTACAAGACGCAGGTAAAACAGTCAATCTTTAAAAAATCATAAATTTTGCATACGATCTCCGTTTTTGACATTCTTTATATCCATCCGTAGGTATTGACAGGATCTACAACTTTACTTTTGACCCCATTGGCTAATTATTGACCGATTTTAAATTTAACAGAATGAGAAGATTACACTGTTAACGACCGTGTAAAATTCATAACTTCTACATACGGACTCCGTTTTCGACTGTCTTTATATCGTTGAGTTCCTATTAATGAGATCTTCAATTCTCATTTAGGTTGTGCTGGCTAGAAATCGATCAATCTAAAATTCGATTTTCGGGTTGTACATTATTATGCTAAATCTTAGAAAAATCATAACTTCCTCATACGAAGTCAGATTTGGACGTTCTTTTCATGCACACTCTCGTTTTAACGTATACTACGACTTTTATTTAGATCTCTAAGGCTAAAAAGTAATTTATCAAAAATTCACTTTTTACGTTACAAGGTGTCGTGCCGATTTAGCCGTAAACTTCGTCGGGTCATAACTGCTTCGTTATAAGTAAGATTTTAACGTTCTTTATATGCACGGAATCCTTATGACATATACTATAACTTGGTTAACATTATTTACACTAAATATTCTTCTACAAAAATCTTTTTTTGATGCTTATTGCCTCTAAATTGACTAGTCCGAATCTGGGGGCGTTACACTATTACTTTTTTTTAAGTGTTCTCTTAAATATTTTATAATGCCTACTAATAAAGCAACTTATTTTCAGGTATGTACAAATGTCATTTTTGGAAGTGACTCTCCCACATCCATTCTGTATTTGATTGAGGTGTTTAGAGTAAAAGAAACTTTGGATAAAGGTGCTCTGTCCGAAAATGAATTCATTAGGACTATGGTAACTAAGATGACGGAGAAGTCTGACAAATATTAGGGGGAGTTCCATGTTGTTATTGCTATAGCTTCAGTGTTAGATCCAAGATTCGAAATGAAGTGAGTAGAATTTAGTTTCCCAACCATATACTCCAATGTTGAAAACAACATTAAATAAGTCAAGAAAGCACTTTTTAAAATGTACGAGGGGTATTTGGAAATACGTAATGCATCAGTTTGGGAAGCTACAACGCCTTCAAATGGATGTGGAGGACATGTGGTTTCAAAAACAACACCACTCAGGTCAGGATGGGAGGCATTTGGGTAGTTTATAAAAAATACAGATTTGGGAAGACTAGAAAAGTCAGAATTTGATATGTATTTGGAAGGAGGTTTTTACAAGGACAAAGGGAAAAAAGGAACTGGTTCATTCAACGATTTGGAGTGGTGGAATGTTCATAAATTGAAGTACCGTATTTTATCAATGATGGCTATGAATGTGCTTGCGATCTCGATTTATACCGTTGAATCTGAGGCAACATTTAGTACTAGGTGTAGAGTAATTGATCTAAATTGATCATCATTGGCACCAGAAACTATTAAAAAAGTTGATTTTTAGAGAAGATTGGATTAGACATCGTTATGGAATCATGAAAAAGTTGAAGGTACGTTTGATAAATTTAAAGCACATGAGCTAACACTTGATTATGTAAGTTTATGAATATTTGATTGTGTGTTCATTTTACAGAAGGAGCAAATAACCACTGGGGTTTTATTACCTACAGGGACAAGTAATAGTTTAAGCTGTAATCCTTTTTAATATACTTGTAATGTTGTTGGTTTAATTACATTATATTACACATCTCAAAAAATGTTTAATTTGCAGTTTTGTAAGTTTGAATTTGCTTCAAGGAAGATAGGCTTTCATTTTCGATAATATGTTATGTTAAAATTCAAACGTTTTTATGGTACTTTTTTAATCTGAACTTCTATGATGGAAGACTTGATTTTGGATAGGCTTGCATTTTGGAGCTTAAAAATTATGTAATTTTAAGTTGGTTGAAATTTAATTAGATTTAATCATACTTGAATGAATTTTGTAGTTTGGATATTTTATGTCTGCATTTTGCTAGAAATTAACTACATTTGTTGTTTATTTTTCTGAAATTCATTTGTAAAAATGCTCGAGCCATGCTTAAGATCGTTTAGGCTCAGTTAGACAAAACGAGTCGAGCCCAAGCCCGTATATTTTTTCATGAATCGATCTCGATCTTTGTAATATAAGGCTCGAATATAGCCAAGCTCAAGCTCGATCCATGCAAAATTTAAGCGAGATGAGTTTGAGCTTGGTCAAGATCGGGCTCGGCTCGGCTCGTTTGCACCCTAATATCTATAGCGTTTTATGCCAAGTATATGTGTTGCATCTCCTAACTCCTTCATAGAAAAACATTTCACAAGCCAAGTTTTCACACTTTGTAACATTGGGATATCCTTTTCTATAAGTAGTATGTCATCAACATTCAACACTAGGAAGACTACAACACTCCCACTAGATTTGACATAAACAGAACACTCATATTTTCTTATTGAAAACTCTTTGACCTTTACATGAAAACAAATATTCCACCTGCGAGATGTTTTTTAAATCAATAGAAGGATCTTTCAAGATTACACACTCTATATGGATACTTAGAGTGTACTAAACCCTCTGGTTGTGTCACATACACATCCGCTTTTATTTTTTTTGTTAAGGAAATTGGTTTTTACATCCATTTTCCATACCTCATAATCATAATATGCAACTATGGCAAGAAATATCCTAATAGATTTAATATTAGCCATCAGTGAGAAAGTTTCCTCACAATAAATCCCTTGAGTTTGAGTATAACCCTTCGCGACTAGTCTAACCTTGAACGTGTGTATATTCCCATCAATTTCACTCTTCTTCTTGAAGATCCATTTACACCCAACGGTTTTAAGTCTAGGTGTAAGATCAACCAAATTCCAATCTTCCTTATCATGCATGGACTGAATCTTGCTCTTTGTTCTCTGTTTCTATTCGGCTTCCTCTGGGCCCGCCATTGTGTCCTTATTATTGGATGGATAATTCACAATAAATAGTGTTTTATCACTAATCATCATGTCGCCTTCTATAATAATCTGAAAAACATAAAACTCAAGAATGAGACGAAATCTATTAGATCTGATAAGAAGAGGTGGAGAAAAATTAGTTTCTGCAATATGTGTTTTAAGCTCTAGTTGAGTGCTAGTGTCAATTATAGCTTCTTCTTTTGTTGATTCTCGAATCTCTTCAAGATCAATATGGCTCTCACTAGCTTCTTTGGATATGCGTTCCCGTTCAAGAAAAACTCCCCTTCAAGCCACATACATCTTGTTATTAGAAAGCTTGTAAAACAAGTATCCAAAAGACTTTTAAGGATAACTAACCAAGTAACAATTATCTGATCTGGGTTCTAGTTTTTTATAGGCCTCACGAAGAACAAATACTTCACAACCCCAAACTTTCATGCTAGCGGGGGATGATCCCCAATCCACATCTGATAGGGTGTTTTTGCAACCTTTTTAGTTAGTACGAGGTTTAAGATATGGGCAACTGTCTCTAGGCACAACCCCCAAAACATATTGGAAGTATAGCTCGACTTATCATGGATTGAACCATATCGAAAAATGTTCAAATTATATTCTCAGCAATGTCGTTAAGCTGTGGTGTTATGGGTGGAGACAACCAGGGCCGGTCCAGACGGTGGGCAACCCGGGCGACCGCCCAGGGCCCACATCTCCAAGGGCCCAAAATTTATGGGCTATGTAATTTATATATATAAAAAAATTATTACCTAAATGATTTTTAGGGCCTAAAATTAGTTCAAACTCAAATTAGCTCAAAAAATAAACAATTTGGCTTGCTTGTTATTGCTAATTGAACACGTCTATACTGAAGAATAAATGATATATTTTTTTTAATCTTTATTATATTTGTCTTTGAGGGCCCCTGTTTTTCCTTACGCCCCGGGCCCCATATACGTTTGGACCGGCCCTGGAGACAACTATGAAACTATTACATAATTCCTATGACGATCGTAGAATTCAAGACTTAGATATTTTTTACCCTTATCAGATCAGGTCATCTTTATCTTCTTTCTCAGTTGATTGTCTACTTCGTTATGTTTAATCAAATAAATATATTAACACCTACTAAAATCATCAGTAAATGTAACGAAGTATCATTCATCATTCCTTATGGCGAATCTGTGTGGATAAGATCTAACAAATACATGCCTCGTTCACAGCTTTCTATAAATGGCGATTTTGTAATTTCACCAAGTAAGAATGATTCACATATATCATCCGACTTTATGTCAAATGATTCTTAGATCATGTACGATTGGAGCTTGACAACATGTTTCTTGTTTATAAGGTCATGATGACAATGCCACAAACATAACTTATCCAATACACTTTTGGAGGAATTAATCTTTAAGAGTATATATTTCCATTATTATTATCAAGCATGCTTGTAAACCAAAATATTTCCATTATTATTATCAAATGTAAAACAGAAACCATCCTTGAACAATTTGTACAATGAAATAATGTTTCTTTCCATTTTTGGGAATTAGGAACAATCTAATAATTGAAACACCACTAGTCAACATGAGCTTATAGTTTCCAAGCCTTGTAACAGCAGCAATACCTCTATCTTCCATAATTAGGTTGAGCTCCCCATGATTTAGTTTCCGACTTTCCCTTAGACATTTTGTATTATCACAAATATGAGTACCACAGACTGTATCAAGGACCCAAGAATAAGAATTTGTTGTACTATGGTTTTTAATCATAAATATCTTGGATTTGGTGTCTAAGCCCATAACTATAACTGGTATGTACTTGACCCGATTGTAGCATGGTTCTTTTAGGATACCTTCACCAGTGCAATTTGATAGGATGGATTTTGAGAATAAGGTTATTTATGGTTTATTAATACATTACAAGTATAATATATTAACACGAATTTATTTAATTAGTATTGATCAAGAATTAATTTGGAATTAATTTTGTGGTCAAAAGAGACTAATTAAATATATGGGGATTGACTATGTAAATCAATGATTCTTGTAGTGTGGGCCAATGATCCATGATTATGGGCTAAACTAATCCATGGATAGTCCATGGAGGTTAAACCCATGGAGTATGAGAATATGGAAAGTCATGGGTTATTACCGTTTACCAAGTGTAACCCTAGCATGTGCAACACTATAAATAGAACCCTCCATGAGCCAAAATTGGTTGCACCATCTTTGAGATAAGTAGCTTATTCTCTTCAGTTATCCTTTTGCATATTGGTGTTTGTGAACCATTAGAGACATCACACTTGAGGTGCTCAAGCTTTTAAAGGTCAAGAACTACAAGTCCTTCAAAGAGGTATGTCATCTAACTAGATGTTTTATTCATTTGGCAATTTGTATGCTAGTTAGAACAATGCTTTGGAAAAATTGAAATTATGTATGTCTAATAGAGAAAACATAGATCCAAAGTATTTATGGTTGCATGTGCACCATAGGAGTGTTATAGTGCTCAAAACCCAACAATGGTATGAGAGCCTAGAATTGTTTTCCATTATATTTGATGCTTACTAGTTTTTCAAACCTGAAAAAGTCAAAATTTTGGCCTCTGACTGGTGAACTCGCAGAGTACATGAATAGACTCGATGAGTCCACTCAGTAATAGAGCAACTCGCTGAGTCCAGTTCATGTACTCGAGGAGTTGAAGGCTCTGTTTGCAGAATTTCGAGTTTCTTGGCCTGGTTTGGATTTGGAACACTACCACAAACTGTTTTGGATCATTGAAAATGTTTTTTATGATATGGTAGTGCTTCTACTCATCCAACCACAAGATAATTGTCAAATCATTAAAATAATTGTTGTTTTTATATGATAAACAAAATTGCTTTCAAATTGTTGACTAGAAATTATCTTGATTATGAGTTTAGTTAGATCATAGATTATGTGATAATTTTAGGTGTTAGAAAAATAATCTAAATGCATTTTAATGACCTCCATAACTTGTCCTCAAGTTATGGAAAATGAAAGGTCTCATACATTAAAATCCAATTAAACTCATAAGTTATGAATGTGAAGAGTTTTGACAAGTTTCAAAACTTGTCCTCAAGTTTTGGAATTTGTAAAGTCGCACTAATGAACCTTTAATTACAAACCCTAGAGTTTTAGAAGTTAAAATTCAACCCTTATACTTTATAATATTATAAGTTTAATAATATAATATATATATATATATATATATATATATAAGACAAAGTCGGTTTTACCGTTAGTAGGCCTCATTCACGAAGCCGGTCTATAAGGGGGTATAAGGTTACTGCCTATAAAATGGTGGTTTAATGGGTGTCCACTCTCACCCACCGCTTCCTTGACTGGTGGATGGTCGTTAGCCGAACGGGTAGGATAGGACATTAATTCTCCCTCATTAACAGTATAATGATAAAAAAAAATAAAGTAACTAAACTTTTATTAAACTCCTAATCTTAGTGACTTTAGGGAAAATGTGAAATGGTGCTAATCCATGAAATTACACTTTGCACCTTGTTAATCGTTAGTGGAGCGTGTGTGTTTAACCGGCACACTAATCTGGGACTGACAATGTGTGGAAAAGGGTAACTTGATGTTAATCATAGATCAATGAAGCGTGTGTGGTTAACCGACACATTGATTAGGTGATTTGTAACATTAGGTGTACCAAGCTAATTTGCATGGTTATTCACTCCTTGTTTGTGATCCTCGGCATCCCAGTCACAAACTTGAAAGGCACAATCGAGATTTAAACATGCCATTGGAAAGTTCAATGAATCTCAAAGATTTAGGAATTTCAATCCAATTAAAACTTAATAATCTATTTCGTTTTTCAAGGTGGAAATTAGTAATTCGTCATTTACCTACCTTCAAATATTTTACAATTGGATTACTGCATCGCTCTTCGCAATTGTAGAATATTGTGTTGGGTCCTAGCGTTAATATTTCATATTGGGTGTAATATTAAGGATTATCATCTAATCTAAACTTTGTTCTTATTCTTTTATAGATGTTTATCCCAAACAATGCTTCCAACCCAATTCCTTCAGGCTCTTTCTCCCTCATGAACCTATGTGGGAGGGTCATTTTCAATGGCTCAAACTTCGGTGACTGGATTCGAAACATCAGGATGGCTATTCTCTATGAGGACAAAGAATATATCCTAGATAAAGAGCTCAAATAGATTGATTTCACCACTGCTACTCACGAACGAATCGTTGAATACACTACTCATGAGAGGGATGTGACAAAGGTGTCGTGTCTAATGATTGAAACCATGACTGCTGAGCTGCAGAAGTCCTATGAGGACTACTATCCTTATGAAATGTATCATGATTTCATGGAAAGATACCATTAAATTACTCGGCGGGAGAGGTATGAGATCATTGCTCCATGATCACAACCAAAATGAAGGATGTTGAACCCATCACGACCCACTTGTAGAAGATGCAGAGATTCGTGGACTGCTTGCTTAAATTGAATGTCAATTTTGATGAAGAGTTGGCCATAGATATTATTCTACACTCTTTACCTTCTTGTTATGATCAATTTCGTATGACCTATCATATGAACAAGGAGGAGGTCACTCTTAGCAAGCTTCAAGGACTTTTTAGAACTGCAGAAAGCAACCTGAAAGGCAAGTTGGTTGTGTCTACTCCTACTACTACTTGTTTTCCTGTTCTGGAAATCGTACATGGGAAGGGAAAGAAAATGAATGCTCCCTACAAGATCCGCAAGGGAAACTCTCTTGATGGATCCTCTTCAAGTGGGACCAAAGTTGCTCTGCTAATCCCTCTTCCAATCTGAATGGAGCATAGTGATTTCACTGTCCGGATAAAGGGCACTGGAAACGAAGCTTCCCCAAATACTTGCAGGACATAAAGGATGGCAAGATCAAGCCCTCCTTTGCAGGTATTTACACTATTCACTCTAATAACTCATCACATGCTAATTCTTGGGTCCTTGATACAGGTTGTGGTATTCACATTTGTTCTGATTTTCAGGGACTAAAAAAAGTAGGGATGTGGAGAATGGGAAGATAAACTTAATCATGGGAAATAGGAAAGTGTCTCCTGTGACCAAGATTGGAGTTTATTCTTTATTGCTTAGTAATGGTTTAAATTTAGATTTGAATAATTGTTGTTACTCGGCCGATATGGCGAGAAATGTTATTGTTGGGTTATGAGCATTTTAACACTCCTAAGTGTACATGCAACCCTAAATACCTTGGATCTATGTTTTCTCTATTATACATACAATTAAGAACATCCAAGGTATTATCCTAATCTAGCATACAAAATAATAAATATAACAAGATAGAATACATACCTCTTTGATGTAGAATGTCTTCATGAAGCTTGAGTGCCTAGTGCCCCAAGTGTGACACCTCAAATGGTTCACACAACACCAAATACACTTGGAATAACTTGAGAGAAACTTGAACACTCCTTGAAATCGTCTAGCCCTCACACTCACACATTAGTGCACGATTTCTTGAGCCATGAGATTCTTTTATATGGTGGCTATTAGGGTTACACCATGTAACTCATAACTTTACCCATTCCTTATGCTCCATGGATTTTAACCTCCATGGAGTATCCATGGGTCACCCCATGGACTTAGTCCAACATAAGGAATCTTGGATCACAAGCCCACATATATAAGAATGAATGATTTACACAATCAACCCATATATTTAATTAGTCTCCTTTTGATCACTTAATTAATTCCAAATTAATTATTGACCAATACTAATTAAATAACCTTATTAATATATTAGAACTTATAATATATTAACCAACCTTAAGTGTTATTTCTCTCATTATAGTCTCTCCAAATGCATGATGCCATGCAACCCAAATGGACCATGCCGGGTCGGGTCAAGTCTTACCAATTATAGTTATGGACTTAGACATTAATCCAACAGTCTCCCACTTGGATAAGTCTAAAACTATTATTGCGTATGACTTCAGGAACCGATCAGCAATCGTAGCTCTCAAAAGCTTCTGTCGAACTCTGACCTTGTCGATGAACTCTGACCTTTGTTAATGACTTGTCCATTAGATAAGGGATCATATATTCCTCCATTCTAGATATCATATGGACTGAGACATGGATTATCAATCATTCTCTCTGTCCATTTGTTGTTTCCCGATTTCCGATTCATGATGACTGACTAATTGAACAAATCAAATCAGTCCTGGCTTGGCCAAACACTCACATGTATCGTCTTTAAATCATCGAGGGGCCCACAGATATCGCTTTTATCCCGAAGGTAAAAGGAATGGATAAACTTCGACTCATATGGCTTGTTCTACTACTTGTTGAATCATACACAAAGGCACGTTTTATAACATCGAGTTACCAATGCGTTTTCGTGCAATCAATGGATAACCAACTCATAGTAACAACTCATATCTCTAGGTTTGAAGAATATAAGATATTATCGTCTCATGATCACTCGTGATAAAATCCATGAAGTGATTCAAATGAGCGCGGGTTGAATCCAATACTCAGAACTTATGAGCACTCATGAGTGTTGTAGCACCACTTTGTCCACCAACTTGGACCTCTACAAACCAACCCATGACAGTCTTGATTCATATCTACTTCCAACATATGACCGACTGTGGATGGTTTGAATAACTTAATCATTCAGGAAGAGCGACTTAGTTATTCTGGAAGTCAAAACATGCAAAGTGAAACACAAGAATAAATGAATCAAATATGGTATCAAACCCTATGAATATAAATAAACACTTTTATTTATCACCATACTGATTACTCATTATTCATTGTTTCGGTTTTATCAACTTTATACTTGAATTAAAAACACTAGTTGTCCCATGCTCCAAGCATGTACACTATGTTTTTCTTAAACAATAGCTTTGCCATACACCAAGTATGCACTCTATGTTTGTCTATGATCCTTACTTTGTGAAATAAACCAATTGAACATAATTTCAATGATTCTAATTTCACACTCCCAAATCCTTATCGAAAAATGTGAGAATTTCAAATTCCTATCATTTATCGAAATCTGTTTAGATTTTAAACTTATATTCACTGACCCTCCTGTAATGAATATGTACAAAGTCACAAAGACTTGTCAACAATCATTATAAGGTATTCCAATGGAGATCAACTCCATGGAAACTAAGTCTCATATTCAAAGTACATTGCTTTGGACATGCTTCTTGCATTAAGTTTTCTAATCTTACACAGATAACTTCCACCTATGGAGACAACTCCATATTCTCATTTTGACTATCACTTCTGAATAAGAGATGCGTCTTTTCATAATATGTCAATATGGTCCTTCCAAAATTAGCACTATACTTCCAACTGTCCCTGAGCAACCAATCTTTGGTAAACCTCAGATTGTACTCGACAATTGCTTAATCATTTTAGTCATATCCAATTCTAGACCTTTTCCCTTCTTAATGCCTCTCGGCATTTGGAAAAATTTAGAAATGACAAATATTATAGCACATGCAATCGATACTGTACCCAAAGCAAATGGTACACGATTCATGATGTCTCACATAAAGACATGATTCTACACCAGTCTTTTGCTACAATATTTTTATTTGCCATGTTTTCAAAATTTGACTATGAAGAGGGATGTCGTAATCATAATCGAATTTTGAGAACACAATATATAGAATTTCCTTAAGTTGAACCAATCCAACATGAAATTCATATATATATTCTTGACTAAAGATGATTAAGGTCTCAATCTAAGCCTTTAGAACTGAAATGAAGTATATCCTCTCCCTTAATTATAGCAAAACAACTTTTTCAATCCCTGCAGCCACACGAATTGAAACTTTTGTTTTCTATAATTAACATTGCTAACTTGCAACACTAACAATAATTATCATGCTCCCACTAACATGATGATTATTAGCATAACACTTATGCTTCCACTAGCTTTGACATGTACTCAGAAATCAGCTGGACTTCTAGAAATCAATACTTTATTGACTTCCTTACCAAAGTTCAGATTTCTGATACGAGATGCTTTGATAAAACTTTATCAAAATCATACACCTTTCCTTAGATAACATGCATGTGTGTCTAAACAATTTCAGAACTATGAAAAGGGATGCCGTAATCATAGTCTCAATTGTTTAGACGTTTTGCCATCTGCTTCAAATCTACTTGGTGGAAGTGTTTCCTCACCATCATTTTCATGAATCGGAGAGAAACCTTATGACCCTTAGATTTTATGGTGTATGTGTTCTTATCCATGTGAATCGTCAAAACCATAGTCACAAGACAAGGATAATGACAAATCCAAACTCATATGGACTGAACTTATGCAATCTTAACTTCTTGCCACCTGGCAGTACAGGGCCTGCCATTGCTTCCAAGTTGTTATGCAACCAATTGAGAACTTTCAGAACTCCTATGCAAAGCCAACTTTAACTGGAATGGGCACAGAATATGTCAACATGATAGGTTATAAACCTCAATTCGTGTGCTAGTGAAGAACCTCAGGTTTTATTCTTGATTAGTTCTTGAAATTCTTTTTAGGATCTTTAAGACTCCCACTATCCTCTTGACATATAAGACTATCTTGCCAAATATTCAAGAGATAGTGCGTATTCTTTATCAAGACAAACACTTCACACAATTGGCCTTAGTTGGTCTTTGTTTAATCCAAAACATCACAACTTACCAACTTCAAATGTACAAGAGTAGGACACTTTTACTCTTACATTTGACAAGTGTTATAAACCTTTCTTTAAGATATGCCACTCAACTTATAGTCTTGGAGTATGACTCTAAGACTTGTTTTGGAAAGAAGTATGACTCATCTTTTTGATTTAACCATTTCAACAATTCATGACTCCTCTTCTTAGTCATAAGAATGCACTAAGATGACTTTAGAGGACCAATTGTGATATGGTATCTTAATCATTAAGATGATCATAAACATGATACTAAAGTACTCTCCCATCTTTTCAGATTTGAGAAACTTTTATCTTTCTGACATACTTTGATTCTTCTTATTCGTTCTGTCTCACATTGAAACTTCTCCAATGCTACAGACTTATACTTAAACTTATAAGTATAACCATATTTACTGAACTTAAGTAAATCATGACGAATAGTCTTCTTGATCTTTTGTGGTGGACTTGACCACTGCACAAGAATGTGTACTCGATCCCTTAGTCCTTTCCTTATCCACATAAGGAATTATTCTTAATTTTCCAAGCTGAAAGTTCTCATTCATCATACTATACAACTTGCATGATTCCAAGTTTCGGTCCAATTGAACCTTGGGTGATGAGAATCTTTCCTTATTTGGTAATATTAGACACTACCACAACCGAAAGAATCAAATCCATTTTTCCAATATTGCTATCAATGGAATCTTATAAGCAACAACTTTTCACAAATGCCATTGTAAGGATACTTAAAATAAATAAAATCAAAACCTTTTTCTTTTATTTTAAAACTTTGCGGAAAAACTTATCCTTACAATCCATATGAAAACCTTGTTGTTATCTATTCCTAAGCAATATAAATATCATAACTCTTAAGTAATAGCCCAAAATTCTGATCACCGAACCATGCGATTGAAATCCATCTTCGCGATCAGAATCAGCATGTACTTAATAGAGTTAGACAATGGACTTTACCTGAAGTAGAGCCAAACTTATTGACTTTAACATCCTTAGGTAAATTTGGCAGCTTCGTAACCAATGCCCCTTCCTTTGGCAATAGTTACCTATGGACCCTTGATAATCGGACTATCTCAGACTTCGCCTCTCTCTTTACCATTGGGTCAACCGAGTTAACTATGGCCGATCCCTTTCCATTGGGAAGAGAGAGCTTTACTGGATATCCAATGTCATCATTGTCAATGTCCATAGCGTTTTAGGAAGTTGATCTTAGCAAATAGATAAGATCATTAAGGGTCTTGTCTTAGTCTGTTTCATAGGATTCGCAAAAGAACTCACTATGTGACTTAGAAAGTAGTTGAGCCACCAACTTTCTCAAGACTTTGACACCCAACTCTCCCGACTTGTCAATATGTGACTACATCTCCAAGATGTGATCACACCTAGACCTTGCCTTGCCAATAGGGCTTGAGTGACCTTAAACTTTTTAGGAACTTGTGGGTTAGGGAGAATAATTGGAGGAGGTGAAAGAAGTATGATATCCATGGGACATCATCTTCATTTAGGAAAGCTTATTTTAAGAGATTTGGGAAGATCATAAATGTCTAGACCAGACATCTTTTTGGGAGATATTCAAGATAGTTGATTTAAAGTCCTTAATATGACACCCAATATGAAATATTAAGGCTAGGACCCAACAAACTATTTTATAACTTAGAAGAGGGATGTCGTAATCCAAGCTATAAAATATTTGAAGGTAGGTGAATGACGATTCACCAATTTCCACCATGAAAAATGAAATAATTTATTAGGTTTTAATTGGATTTGAAAGTCCTAGATCTTTGAGATTCATTGAACTGTTCAAAGGCATGTTTCAATCTCGAGTGTGCCCTTCAGGTTTTGTGACTGGGATGCCGAGGATCACAAAACAAGGTGTGAATAACCATGCAAATATACTTGGTACCCTTAATATTTACCCCTTAATCATTGTGTCGGTTAACCACACACGCTCCACCGATACTATGATAAATATTAAGTTACCCTTTGCCTACCTTGTTAAGTCCAGGTTAGTGTGTCGGTTAACCACACACGCTCCACTAACAACTTAAGCAAAGTGCAAAGTGTAATTTCATGGGTTAGCACCAAATTCACATTTTCCTAAGTAACTAAGATTGGGTATTAATAAGAGTTTAGTTACTTAGTATTTATAATTAATACTTTTAATGAAAGGAGAATTATAGTCCTTGTCCTACCCGTTCGGCTAACGACCCTCCACCAGTCAAGGAAGCGGTGGGTGAGAGTGGACACCCATTAAACTGTCATTTTATAGGCAGTAACCTTATACCCCCCTTATAGACCGGCTTCGTGAATGAGGCCTACTAACGGTAAAACTGACTTTACTCTTATACATATATATAAGTATTATTAACTTATAATATTATAAAGTATAAGGGTTGAATTTTAACTTTTAAAATTCTAAGGGCTCACTTGGAATTAAAGTATTCATAAGTGAAAACTTTTCAAATTCCAAAACTGAAGGGCAAGTTTTGAAACTATTCAAAACTAATTAATTCCATAACTTATGAGTTTAAAGTAGTTTTAATTGAAAAAAAAAAAAAAAAAAAAAAAAAAAAAAAACTCTTCAAGTTCCATAACTTGAGGACAAGTTATGGAAGACTATAAACTAATTAATAAAAAAAAATAACTTTTTTTTTATTGTAACTTATGGAACTAATTAAGGTTACACTTTTTTTTTAATTTAATGAAGAGACTCTTGAACCTCCATAACTTGAGGACAAGTTATGGAGTCATAAAACCATTTAATTAGAACTAGACTCTTCATTTTGTAACCTTTGCCAACTTTTATGAGTTTTATGATTCTTAAATGTGACTTTTCATATAACTTGAGGACAAGTTACAAAAACACACTTTGGAATCAACTCTTAGATTAAAATGGATTGAAAACAACTATTTCTATTAATCTAAGAACCTCATAAGAACAAGATAATGCAAATCATCAATCTTCAAGAAATTAGCATGAACATACAAACTAATACAAATCTTGAAATTATGACAATTATCTTAGAAATTGGATTAGCATGAACATTACCACATCAAAAACAAGTTTATAAGTCCAAAAACATCTTAGGGTAATGTTCCTAGTCCAATTCCAGCCAAAACAATCGAATATATGCATCCAACTCGATTTTTCAGCTACTTTTGCAAGTATAACAAGAAAACAAGCCTAGGCTCTGATACCACTGTTAGGTTATGAGCATTCTAACACTCCTAAGTGTACATGCAACCCTAAATACCTTGGATCTATGTTTTCTCTATTATACATACAATTATGAACATCCAAGGTATTATCCTAATCTAGCATACAAAATAATAAATATAACAAGATAGAATACATACCTCTTTGATGAAGAATGTCTTCATGAAGCTTGAGTGCCTAGTGCCCCAAGTGTGACACCTCAAATGGTTCACACAACACCAAATACACTTGGAATAACTTGAGAGAAACTTGAACACTCCTTGAAATCGTCTAGCCCTCACACTCACACATTAGTGCACGATTTCTTGAGCCATGAGATTCTTTTATATGGTGGCTATTAGGGTTACACCATGTAACTCATAACTTTACCCATTCCTTATGCTCCATGTATTTTAACCTCCATGGAGTATCCATGGGTCACCCCATGGACTTAGTCAAACATAAGGAATCTTGGATCACAAGCCCACATATATAAGAATGAATGATTTACACAATAAACCCATATATTTAATTAGTCTCCTTTTGATCACTTAATTAATTCCAAATTAATTCTTGACCAATACTAATTAAATAACCTTATTAATATATTAGAACTTATAATATATTAACCAACCTTAAGTGTTATTTCTCTCATTATAGTCTATCCAAATGCATGATGCCATGCAACCCAAATGGACCATGTCGGGTCGGGTCAAGTCTTACCAATTATAGTTATGGACTTAGACATTAATCCAACAGTTATTTCCTTTCATAGTTTGTATAAACAAGGTTTTACCTTTTCCTTTTATAATGAAAATGGTGGTATTTATGCTTATTGTAATGGTGTTTTTTATTTTGAAGCATTACCTTGCAATGGTATATATGAAACTATGATGGTTGTAGATAACGTAGGAAATAATGCGTTGAATATTGATTCTTCCAATGATTTGGATAAGGCATGCTTGTGGCATTGTCGTCTTGGACATGTCAACAAGAAGCGCATAGCCAAAATCCAAAATGATGGAGTTTTGGAGTCATTCGACTTAAAGTCGGATGACACTTGTGAATCTTGTTTACTTGGAAAGATGACCAAATCACCGTCACTGGTACTTGTGAAAGGGGTGAAGGTCTATTGGACCTCGTACACACTGATGTGTGTGGACCATTCAGAACCGCCACAAGGGATGCTAACCGCTTCTATGTGACTTTTACTGATGATTATAGTACACATGGGTATATTTACTTAATCAAGCATAAGTCGGAGACTTTTGAAAAGTTCAAGGAGTTTAAGCAAGAGGTGGAGAATCAATTGGGCAGGAAGATAAAGATGTTGCGATCCGATCGAGGAGGAGAGTATCTTAGTATCGAGTTCCTTAACTATCTTAAGGACTGTGGAATTGTTTCACAATTGACGCCACCTAGGACACCACAGCTTAATGGTGTGGCTGGGAGGCACAATAGAACCTTACTATACATGGTTCGTTCCACGATGAGTCGAGCTTCGTTACCTATCTCATTTTGGGGGTATGCCTTAGAGACTGCCGCCCATATCCTTAATCTAGTCCCTACTAAAAAGGTTTCCAAAACACCAAACGAGATGTGGACAGGGAACGTTCCCACATTAGACCACATCAAAGTTTGGGGTTGCGAGGCTTATGTGAGAAAAGAAACTCACGAAAAGGTCGAGCCTCGGAGGGAGAGATGTATTTTCATCGGCTACCCACATAAATCCTTTGGATATCTCTTCTACAGACCGAGTGACAATGTTGTCTTCATTGCAAGGAGAAGAGTCTTTCGTGAGAGAGAACTCATAGGCCAAGGAAACAGTGGGAGGAAAATTGACCTTGAAGAGCTTCAAGAGTCAAGCGGTGAAGGAACGTCAAACACTAGCAATCAACCTGAGGAGGAAAATCCAGTTGATCTAATTGATGAGTCCTTACCTCTGAGGCGTTCTAGTAGAGTTAGAAATACACCTGAGTTTTATGGTTTCCATATTACTACTGAAGGTGATACATTTATTAGTGATAGCACACTGTTAAATTTGGATGAACCTCACAACTACAAGGAAGCCATGGCAGGCCCCAAGTCTACAAAATGGAAAGAGGCTATGGACAACGAGATTCGGTCCATGTATGACAATCAAGTTTGGAACTTGGTTGATAATGTACCGGGTCGTAAGACAGTCGGGTGCACATGGATCTTCAAGAAGAAGACCGACATGGATGGGAAAGTACACACATATAAAGCGTGACTGGCTGCGAAGAGCTTTACTCAAACTCCGGGAGTTGGCTATGATGAGACCTTCTCACCAACAGCGAAGATCAAATCTATAAGGGTTATGTTGGCCATAGTTGCATTTCATGATTATGAAATATGGCAAATGGATGTCAAAACCGCTTTCCTTAATGGAAAGTTTGCTGAAGATGTTTACATGAGTCAGCCAGAGGGTTTTGTCAATGCAAAGTACCCTGATAGAGTGTGTAAGCTTGAAAAATCCATTTATGGATTGAAGCAAGCATCTCGCAGATGGAATCTTTGTTTTGATGAGAAAGACAAAGAGTTTGGATTTTCAAGAAGCGAGGATGAGTCCTGTGTATATGTCAAATCTAGTGGGAGTATAGTGAGCTTTCTGGTATTATATATGGATTACATACTGCTCATAGGAAACGACATCCCAACCTTGCAGGAGGTTCAGTCCTGGCTTGGGAAGTGTTTCTCTATGAAGGATCTCGAAGAAGCTACCTATATCCTAGAGATAAGAATATTGAGAGACAGGAGTAAAAGACTAATAGGACTTAGTCAAAGTATCTACTTGGACAAGGTGTTGAAGCATTTCAGCATAGAGAACTCCAAGAAAGGTAACCTACCTATCCTGAGCAATACCAAACTGAGTAAGACTCAGATTCCAAGTACAGAGGCTGAGATAGCAGAGATGAGTCGAATACCATATGCTTCCACATTTGGTTCGATCATGTATGCTATGACTTGTACTCGCCCTGATGTGGCCTTTGCTTTGAGCATGGTCAGCAGATATCAAGGGAATCCTGGTAAAGCTCATTGGACTGCAGTTAAGAACATTCTTAAGTAACTGCGGAGGACTAAGGACTGGGTCCTTACCCTCGGTGGGAGTGATGACTTGAGAGTGACAGGTTATAGTGACGCCAACTTTCAAACCGACAGAGATAATTTCCGCTCTCAGTTGGGCTGGGTGTTTACCCTAAGTGGAGGAGCAGTGACATGGAAAAGTTCCAAATATGAGACTGTAGCTGATTCAACGTGCGAATCAGAGTGCATAGCAGCAAGCGAAGCATCGAAGGAGGAGATATGGTTGAAAAACTTCATCGGAGACCTTGGAGTCATTCCATCCATAAAGGAGCCTATAGAGATTTTCTGCGATAATGAATGAGCGGTTGCCTTAACCAAGGAACCGAGAGATCATGGTAGACCTAGGCATATCGACAGAAAGTACTACTTCATAAGACATCAAGTAGAAGAAGGACACCTCGTGGTAAATGGGATATTGTCAGAGGACAACCCAACAGATCCTCTTACAAAGGGACTGGCCTGTGTTAAGCACTTGCAGCATGCGAGGGGCATTGGGCTAACCGATGATATTACTTTTAGTAATTAGATAAATCAAAACTTGTAATAGCTAAATTGTAATTGACATTTGATGATTGAATAAAAGGAGTTTTATTTATACGTAAAGTTACAGTCTTGTGTCAAATATTTACAATTGTTTCACTTTGCATGTCTTGACTTCGAAGATTATAATTATTATTATTATTATTCAAACTATCCACAGTCGATCATACGTTGGAAGTAAGTATGAAATAAGACTGTCATGAGTTGGCTGGTAGTTTATCTAAGGAGTTAGACATAGCAAAAGTTTGCTACACCATTCATGAGTGCTCCTAAAATAAGATTTGAGTATTGGATTCAACCCGTGCTCACCTGAATTACTTCATGGAATTTATGACGAGTAATTGTGAGACGATAATATCATATAATATTCAAACCAGGATATATGAGTTGTTGACTACGATTTGGTTGTTCATTGATGGCATGAAAACGCATCAGTAACTTGATGTTATAAAACGTGTCGTTGTGCATGATTTGATGAGTAGTTAGTACAAGAATATTATGTCGAAGTGTATCTGGTCCTTTATCCTATGAGGATTAAAAGCGATATCTTGGGCCCCTCGATGATTCTGTTTTGACTTATGTGTCAGGCCTGGTCAGAACTAAATTGATGTGTTCAGTTATGTTCTATGGCAGACAAATCAAAAATCGGGAAACAAATTGCAGGACAATAAGTATGACTACCTTGCATGTGTTTGTCCACATATATATCTTGAGAATAGAGGAGTATATGATCCCTTATCTGAAGTACGTGTCACTGACTAGGTCAGACTTCGACAACGGTTTTTGAAAGCTTACGAATTGTAAGTCGAATCCTGAAGTGCATTAGTAGTAATAGTTATTAGACTTATCCAAGTAGGAGACTTTTAGATTTGGTGTCTAAGCCCATAACTATAACCGGTATGTACTTGACCCGATTGTAGCATTCTCCTTTTGGGTTGCCTTCACCAGTGCAATTTGATAGGATGGATTTTGAGAATAAGGTTATTTATGGTTTATTAATATATTACAAGTATAATATATGAATATGAAATTATTTAATTAGTATTGATCAAGAATTAATTTGGAATTAATTTTGTGGTCAAAAGACAGTAATTAAATATATGGGTATTGATTATGTAAATAAATGATTCTTGTAGTGTGGGCCAATGATTCATGATTATGGGCTAAACTAATACATGGATAGTCCATGGAGGTTAAACCCATGTAGCATGAGAATGTGGAAAGTAATGGGTTATTAGGGTTTACCAAGTGGAACCATAGCATGTGCAACGCTATAAATAGTACCCTCCATGAGCCAAAATCGGTTTGACCATCTTTGAGATAAGTAGCTTATTCTCTTAAGTCATCCTTTTACATATTGGTGTTTGTGAACCATTAGAGGCATCACACTTGAGGTGCTCAAGCTTTCAAAGGTCAATAACTACAAGTCCTTCAAATAGGTATGTCATCTAACTAGATGTTTTATTCATTTGGAAATTTGTATGCTAGTTAGGACAATGCTTTGGAAAAATTGAAATTATGCATGTATAATAGAGAAAACGTAGATCCAAAGCATTTAGGGTTGCATGTGCGCCATAGGAGTGTTATAGTGCTCAAAACCCAACAAAATATACATGAGGTGTCAAACTACTTGACTCTATTCTTCTTTAAATCCGCAAGATATTTCACGCAACTATGTTTCCAATGCCCCTTTTATGGAAGTAGAAACAAATGACCTCATTCGGTCATTGGTGGGTCTATCTCAGAATCAACTTTTCTCTTGACACCTTGGTTAGTCTATCCAAACTTGGCCCTTCCCTTTCCAATGGGATGAGAAAATTTCTTCGTTTTATTGGGACCATTACCAATGGCCATGACAGAAACAGTGGAGCCTAAGCCACGAGTTTTCATCACACCCACTTCGATAGTTTTAAGTATTCCATGTAGCTCCATCAAGGTCTTATTCAAGTTGTTCATGTTGTAGTTAATAATGAACTATTGATATGGACTAGTAAGCCAATTAAGTACTATATAAATGGCTAAATCCTTGGGAAATTATACACCTTGATTCTCCAATCTGTGTATGTGTGATTTCATATTTTGAACATGCACACACACATATACTCCTTAAAGTTTGCATGTTATGATGGACTTCTCAATCTTGAACCGTTCCTGCCATGCTTGCTCCTGAAAAACGACCTTGACCTGGTAATTTTTGTCATGCACCCCATCATTCTCAAATCCCTTTTAGAGATCAGAGGACATGGTCTCTTATATAAGGTAAGATACCTTATTCAACTCATCATAGTGCTTATCATAAGCAACCACATGTTCTATGGTAGCATCATCAACAAGTTAAGGGATAACCTCATCAAGAATATATTGTTTGTTCTTGTACCGTAGTGTGATTCTCAAGGTGCGGATCCAACCATGATAATTGGGTCCCATGAATTTCGCATTTGATACCACGAAGATTAGCAGGAGGTTTGATTGAGATGGTGGTGGAAGAGGAGGAGTGGGAGGAAAGTTTGTACTAACATTTGTAGCAGCCATCCATAAAACAAAGTTGTAGTTATTTTGATTAATCCTTAAAAATAGTTACCCAAAAACAAAATTATTTAACAAGGCTAGGATCCATATTTCACTTGATGATGTGAAGAGGGATATTTATAGTCACGTCATGAACCTATTTATGTAGGCAACACAGTTTACCAATTTCAATCACTATGAAATTCCTATATCTTTCAGATTTATTGATTACGGTCAATGGCATGTGAATCTTGTTTTTCTTATATTAGACTATGAGAGGGATACCGTAGGTCATGGATTAGATGGTGGATCAACCACGAAAAAACAGATGACCCCCAACTCAAGATACACTTGAGTATCCCGAATGTCACATCACTTTCAACTATACCCTGAATTTCGTGTTTCGAATGATGGGTGTCGAATCCATAAAACAATAAGTCCGATTTGCACTTATATGATTTAAAAATAATAGTAATAATGGAAAAAATGGTCGATCCTTGGGGTCTTGGTTTTAATCAATAAATAAACCAAAATAGTCATGTTTTTATTCCAATGCATAAAAAATAAATACATGGAATTTGGAAACAAATAAATTAATATGGTAAGAGAAATAAGAGAAAAAAAAACAATCTTGTTCTAAGTTCTATTCACCTAATTTATGTAAGTTAATGATAAATCTATGTCAAATTTAAATTCTAATTTAAGTTGGTACTTGATAATACTAACAAGCTCTAGCATCTTGCATTCACCAAAGTGTTCTAATCAAAACAAGCTCTTTGAATTAAATGTAACCTTACTAACCTACTCTAACTAATCTCTTAGAAATAGATTGAACGATTGCATTAAGTTTTGTGTGAATGTTCCCAACAGCATCCAATACTCCTCACAAGCTCGAGAGCGTAAGAATGTGCAATTTTAGTTTACACAATAGTTAATTCCATAACAGAAACCAACTCGATGTGTGTCACATAGAATCAACTCATAAAACAATTACAAATTTTACAAATTGAATAATGAGAATGAACTAACCCTAATTCAAGCGGCCAACATGAAGCGAGTTAAGAATCTTATAACAAAACTAAATTGGATAGAGTAATAACAACATAACATCAAATAATATAATTAACTATATATAAAATGGATTTTAAACTATAAAACCAGATGTTTTAATTCAACTTGGAAAATAATAAACTAAAAATAACCTAATCGGCATTCATATTATAATCATGTAATTGTTGGAAAAAACATGATCATAAGTTGTGACTATGCAATAATTTCTTAAACACTATAAGGAAGTAAAGCTTATGAATTGAAAATCCATGTATATTCAATGAACGAGGGATACATGTGTTTGTGTGTGTGTGTGTGTGTATATATATATATATACAGAAGATATACACAGTTATTATAATCGTGTAATTGTTGGAAAAAACATTATCATAAGTTGTGACTATGCAATAGTTTCTTAAACATTATAAGGAAGTAAAGCTTATGAATTGAAATTCCTTGTATATTCAATGAAAGAGGGATACATATATATATATATATATATATATATATATATATACGCAATTAATCACAACTGTCTAACCTACTTCCATATAATTAGGAAATCATATACAGGTGAATTATAGATCCTAAATAATAGGACTTAATGACTAAGTCATATTGACTGATGAATACTCATTATTACCCTCCAACAAGCTCAAAAAGGGGAATGAACTTGAAGCTTAGAAGTAAGTGTGTCAATACGTTCTTTGGCTAAAGGTTTAGTGAAAATATCGGCATGTTGGTCAACCGAAGAAACTTGGCAGACTCGAAGATCACCACAATCAACTTGTTCTCTTCGAAAATGGGAATCAAGAGCCATATGTTTGGATCGAGTGCTAAGAACAGTATATTTGAACACGAATGTTGAACCTACATTGTCACATATGATAACAGTTGGATTGGGAAGGTTGATGTGCAAGTCGCGATGTAGATGTTTGATCCATAATAGCTATGTTGAAGTATAGGCTAATGCTCGATATTCCACCTCCGCGCTTGATCTAGCAACAACACGTTTCGTTCTTGATGTCCAACTAATTAAGTTTGGTCCATGAAAGATATCAAAGCCATATTAAGAGCGACTGTCATCCTTGTCAGACATCCATCTAGAATCAAAATATACTAGGAGATTGGAAGCTTTGTGTGGTGTAAAGTGGAGAGAATGTTGTAAGGTGCCTTTCAGATACCTTAAGATGCATTTAACAGCTTGCCAATGATGAGTGGTAGGAGCATATATGAATTGACAAACACGATTTACAACAAAGAAAATGTTTGGTCTAGTTATAGTAGCATATTGTAGTGAACCAACGGTTTGTCAATATAACTTTGGATCTAAAAAAGGGTCAGCATGAAATTTAAGTGGTGATGATGGGTCAGCAGGTGTAGCCACTGGTTTTGATTCAAGCATCTTATTTCGAGTCAAAATTTCATTGATGTAATGTTGCTGCGAAAGATGAACACCTGTGGTTGACATTGTAATCTGGACACCAAGAAAATATGTAAGCGTGCCAAGATCTTTTAGAGAAAATTTTTGATTGAGATTTTGGATAAGTTGTTGTATAAATTATGACTTGGTGCCTGTAATAAGTAAATCATCAACATATACTAGGATATAGATGGTAGAAACAGGTGATGCGTGAACAAAAAGAGATGTATCAGAGTGACATGCTCGAAAACCATGAGTGACAAGATGTTGTTTCAGTTGATTGAACCAGGCTCTAGGCGCTTGTTTTAATCCATAAAATGCTTTGGTGAGTTTGCACACAGCTTGTCGATGATTAGGGTGTTCGAAATGACAAGGTTGTTCCATATAAACATCCTCCGTTAGCACACCATTTAAGAATGCATTGTTGATATCTAGTTGGCGAATGATCCAACCTTTTGAAAGAGAAATTGAGATGACCAATCGTATAGTAGTTGGTTTGATTACTGAACTAAAAGTCTCAAAAAAATCAACTCCTTCTTCTTGACTGAAGCCTCTGGCAACACGCCTGGCCTTATACCTTTCAATCGTGCCATCCGAGTGTCGTTTAATTCTGAAAATTCACTTACAACCAATAGTATTAGTATTTTTGGGATGTGAAACAAATGTCCACGTCTTATTTCGCATTAAAGCATCAAGTTCAGTTTTCATTTCATTGAACCAAAAAGGATTTTGGAGAGCTTGAGGAAGTTTTTGAGGTTCAACTGTTGGTGGAGATGACATATCCATAAGAAAGACTTTTGGTTTTAGAGAGTTAGTACATACCCGCGTCATCATTGTGTGTTGATTGTTGGCAGCTGGTTGAAAAAAGAGAGGAAGGGTATGTTTGGATTGAGAGCTAATAGTAGGACGAAGATAAGAGGGGCATGAATGTGTGGCTGGATTGGCAGAAGGTGGGGAGGAAGGGGATGAAGAAGTATCGTAGGATGACAATGAGACAGAAATGGGAAAAGAGATAGTTGGTTCGTTTGATGTTGGTCACAAGAAGTGGGCATAAGTAAGAAGACTGGTAGATGAAGTTGTATCTGGTAATTGAGTAGACGAATGTAAAGGTGAAGATGTAGAGGGCATAGTAAAGGGAAAGATGTCTTCATTGAAGACTATATGTCTAGAGATGTAGATTTTGGATATTAGGTGATGAAGACACAAGTAACCTTTATGGGATGCACTATAACCTAAAAACAAACAAGGTAAAGAACGAAATCCATTTTGTGAGAGTTGTATGGTCGGAGGAAGGGGTAACACAAACAACCAAAGGTATGAAGAAAGTTATAATCAGGTTCTTTAAGGTACATGGTGTAATAGTTCTATTATGCAGATATGTTGCTTTTTTGAATGCATATTCCTAATACTCATAAGGAAGATAGGATTGGGCAAGTAATGAGAGGCCCTTTTCAAAAATAATTCGATTCCTGAGTTCCACAACTCCATTTTCTTTAGATGTGTATGGACATGAAATGCGATGTTTGATACCACAAGAATGAAGACAAGTAGACACATTTTGATATTCACCACCCCAGTCTGATTGAAAACTCTTTATTTCACAATCAAACTGAGTTTTGATCATCTGTTTAAAATTAATAAAGGCTTGCAATACTTTAGATGTACTAGACAGGAAATAAATCCAAACAAATTTTGAGAAATCATCAATAAATAAGACAAAATATTGACTGCCATTTATTGATAACAAAGGAGAAGGACCCCAAACATCAGACTACAGCAATTCAAACGGTTTGGAACATGAAACATGAGTAAATGAAAGATGCAATCTGTGACTTTTGCCTAACTGGCATGGTTTACAAACAGGAGACAATTTATTTTTTGAAACAGGAAGATGAAATGTAGAAACTAGTCGTCTAAGAATGGCTTCATGCGGGTGAGCAAGTATGTTATGCCATCCTTTCATGGAAGTACGAGCATAAGAGAGAGCCATAGTGGTCGATGATTTATTTGGTGTAGGCTACAAACGATACAAGCCATTGTTAATGTGGCCTTTGGTAATTAGATGACCCTATAATGTCTTAACAAGGCAACGATTATGCCAAAACTCGATGAAAACATTGTTGTCTCTAGTTAACTGAGGAACACTTAAGAGATTTTTAGTTAATCGAGGAACAAAAAAAACTTTTGGTAAATGCAATGAAGATAAATAAGATGAGCCAAAATGAGTAATAAGTAAGTTTTTCCCATTCCCAACTTGTAATTTGTCATCACCAGAATATGGATCTACGATTTGGAGCTTGGTGACATCAAGAGTGACATGGTCAATTGCACCAATATCAAAGTACCATGATGGATCCATAACAACATAGGGATTGTGAGTGTTGGCTATATGAGTTTGATGTAGCTTATCTCGTGGAGGTGGACGACGAGATGGATAATCAGTGAGATTATCTCTTTACCAGCAATTAATGGCCTCATGGCCATGTTTATTGCACAGTTGATAGTGAAGACGGCGCCTATGATTGCCAGATCCTCTGTAGTTGGAGTTATTACCATGAGTGGAGGGAGAAGAGCGATTCTTGTTTTGGCTTCAAGAGACTTGATTAGCCATCAGAAAGCTAGATGGAAGAGTGGACACTTGTTCAGGAAGTTGAGTGATGGCTTTTCCAGTAAGGTCTTGATCGAGTCTAGCTTCTCTTGTAACAGTAAACGAGCAAGATCATCCACGGTACTTGTTTCAAAATGAATAAGAAAAACAGAGGAAAAAGGAGTTGTATGATGAAGCAAGTCCATTTGGAATATACCCAATGAGATCTGCATCCGCAACAGGGGTTAAATTCTCAGCAGGAGAATCAAGTATTTGGCACTTTCTTTCAAGGTAGTCAAGCATGGATAAAGATCCTTTTGAAAGACACTGTAACTAATTCTTTATTACCATGCGTTGAGCAAGAGTGTGTGCTTGGAAAGTGCGTTCAAGAATTGTCCATGCTTGATGGGAGGATGTGGATTGAACAATAGTAGCAAGTGTACAATCAGATAATGTTGATTTCATCTACATAAGGACAAAGCGGTCCTTCTTTTTCAAGATAACAAATTTAGGGTTGGGAACTATGGCCACATTGGCAAGAATTACACTATATTCTGCTTCTTCCTCATCGCTAACAGCAGGGGAAGCAACATCAAGAGCAACATTATCAAGTGGTGGAGTAGGATTAATGACGAACGAGTCCAAATCAAAGCACTCAACGACCGAAATAATCGTGGTGCGCCATAATGGGTAATTTTCCCGATCCAATTTGATGTTGATCTAGGGTATTTGAAAGTTGAGATTTGTTTATGCAATTTGGGTTGTAGCAAGAAGTTGCTGATTTGTGGCAGTAGCCATGGTGGAGATAGCTTCACAAGGACAAAGGAGAGAAGAAAAAATCAATTAGATGTCCTGCGCTCTGATACCATATATGGAAGTAAAGCTTATGAATTGAAGTTCCTTGTATATTAAATGAACGAGGGATATATATATATATATATATATATATATATATATATATATATATATATATATATATATACACGCACACACAATTAATCATAGCTGTCTAACCTACATCCATACAATTAGGAAACTATATACACATGAATTATAGATCCTAAAGAATAGGACTTAATGACTAAGTCATACTGACTAAGTCATACTGACTGATGAATACTCGTTATTAAACACTTTTTAGCCTGAGACTAATTAATGAGTTTATTGAATAATAAATCATATTTGTCTAGCACTTGATTACAAATTATCAACTAGGTTACAAAATCATTCAATTAAAACAAGTTCTTTAATTTGAACTAAATCACTACATAATTACCGAACAAATTCTCTATAATTATGTGAAAATTGCATTAATGTTCAAACAAATATACCAACCACAAGTGATTTTCTCATAAGCTCGGAAAACCAAAAATCGTACCAATTGATATCATAATATCAATCAACATCTTACCAGTCAATAGCATTACTTGCTAATTAAGTTAATTAAATGGTGGATTACATAAACTAACAATCAACATATCAATTGAATCATCTAAACCTTAATTGAGGTGATCAAGTTAAAAAAATATCAAGACAACGAAATTTATTTTTATCGGAAATCATATCAATAAAAAGGAAAAAGAAACATAATCAACAACTTCACTGGCAGATCCAAAGTCATCATATGATTATAAACCGAATGTCGACGCCAGTGATTTAGCCGTTTAAAACAACTAAACCACCGAAAACTACAAACTAATCAAGAGGAAATTAACTTACAATGAAAAAAATATTGTTTTGATGCCATGAATGTGAAATAAAAACCTCCGATTGTTCCTTTTTTTTTCTTGTGCGTGAGTTCTTCCCCCAAAATATGTGTGTATATTTTCTTTTTATAACCATGCATGCTCCCTTTTTCTTGGTATCTCACGTGGCCTTATAAAAAACAAGAGTAGTGGGCTATTAAAATGTAACTTGGGCTACCATTTGATTCATTTTATTGGCTGCTACTAATTTCCAAAGTATGTAGCCAAATGGAATTAACAATAAATCATATTTTGGACAGCTTATTTTGCAGCTGTTCGTGAGGCTCAAGAGGGTATCAAACGTTGTTAAATTCTGATCTCCATCGTTCAGATTAAACGTATATGGGTTAGTAAGACCTCTGTAAAATTTCAGATCGATTGGACCACATTTTCCCCTCGATCAAATCATTTTACAAAGACCGCGCATTGTTGCCAAATTTCTAAAAATTCATTAAATCGTTTCGTTTTATTGCTTTATCGTGGATACTTCTACATAACTTCAAACATAATTGAATGGCTTTCCATGTGACTTCTATCGGTGCTCAAAGATGTGATTAACCGCTTACAAAAATCTACACAAATTAAGTTTAAATGAGTAAAATTGTCCCAAACAAACTATATAGTAAAACATATGAGATGCATGCTAATACACAACATGTCACGATGATTAATAAAATATGTTGAAATGATGGATAAAAATCAATCTAACACCGACAAACCACACACGTTCCGACAATAGATTATAATGAAAATGTGTGTTTTTCATGGGTAATATGTGATTCACATTTTTACTATTTTAAAACGAGATTTTGTTATAATACTTTTAACTTGAAACGTTGTCATATCAAACATTTTCGGTAAGTACACTCAAAACGCAAAAGGTGGTGAGTGTGGTCAGCATTGAACTTTTAAAACCAACCTCATTTAGAATTAACGAGATCTCCTTAAACCATTTTGCTAGCATTAGAGCAGGTGAGCCTAGTCGAGTAGTAGGATAAGACTAGGAATGTATTAAATTATATATATATATATATATATATATATATATATATATATATATGGTCCGGTTCCTGTGAGAACTCTTTTTAAAGTGAGATCCTCGTGAGGACACTTTAAAAAAAAAATTTAAAAATCTAAAAAAATACAAATCATAAAATTGAGTATAATACTATATGCGGGAGAAAAACAATTGGAAAAAAAAATTTATATCATTAAAATTGGATCATGCATCATTAAAGTTGAATCATGGATCATAAAAATGATTCATGCTTCAATTTTAATGATCCAAATTTTTTTTTCCAATTTTTTTTCTCTCCGATGTAGTACTATGCTCGATTTTATGATTTGTATTTTTTTAAGATCTTTTTTTCAATTTTTTTGAAGAATCGTCACGAGTCCTCACTTTAAAAAAAGTCATCACCCGATCATATATATATATATATATATATATATATATATATATATATATATATATATATATATATATATATATAGAAGAGTTATATGGAAAATAAAAAAACCTAAAAATCATAAAAATACATAAATAAAATACTAAAAGATCACAACACCTTTTTTTGACTTTATACAAAGAAAAATCGCAGCTTTTATAAAAAATTTCGCTGAAAAAAAAATAAAAATTCGATTTTTTTTTTGGGTCTTTCTTCAAAAAAACATTCAGCGAAAATCTATAAAATGTTGCGAATTTTCATCATATAAAATCAAAAAAAAAGATTTGTGATCTCTAAGTATTTTTTTATGCATTTTTATGATTTTTAGGATTTTTTTAGAATTTTTTATTTTCTATATATATATATATATATATATATATATATATATATATATATATATATATATATATATATATATATATATATATATATAGGGAAGGGTTATTTGGAAAACAAAAAAACCCTAAAAATCATAAAAATGCATAAAAAAAAATACTTAGGGATCACAAAAAAAAATTTTAATTTTTTTTTCAGCGAATTTTAAGAAGAAGCTGCGATTTTTTATAAAAAAAATTTAAGAAAAAGTTTTGTGATCTTTAAGTACTTTTTATGCATTTTTATTATTTTTAAGGTTTTTTGTTATTCATAGAACCTAAACATATATAGGGAAGGGTTATTTGGAAAACAAAAAAACCCTAAAAATCATAAAATGCATAAAAAAATACTTAGGGATCACAAAAAAAAATTTTGAATTTTGTTTTTTTGAAAAAATCGCAGCTTCCTATATAAATTCGCTGATCCCTAAGTATTTTTTTTATGCATTTTATGATTTTTAGGGTTTTTTTGTTTTCCAAATAACCCTTCCCTATATATATATATATATATATATATATATATATATATATATATATATATATATATATATATATATATATATATATATATATATATATATATAGGTTTTTTTGTATGCTAAATGCACCAATAGGAATTTAGTAATTAAATAATTATTTAATTAAATAAATATAGATATTAACTGATTTCCATAATTATATGTATATTAAATGATATCCATAATTATAATTCTCTTTTTATGGAAACTAATCAAATCTGTCATTAATGTCAGCAATAACATTTTTCAGAATGAATTCGCATCTACGTTTTTATATATGAGTTCATATTTTGTTTCAGGACTCACTCACTTGAAATACAATAAAGTTGCATGGAATATAAAGAACGAGAGTGTATTCTACTAGAATACACTCTCATTCTGCTGTAATACACTCTCATTCTTCTAGATATGAATTAATTCTGAAAGAATATTATTGTTGACATTAATGACGAATTTAATTAGTTTCCATAAAAATGAGTTATAAGTATGGATAACATTTAATATACATATAATTAATACTAAATTCCTATTGATGCATTATAGCACACAATAGATGTGAGAAACATTTGAACCTATATATATATATATATATATATATATATATATATATATATATATATATATATATATATATATATATATATATATATACTAGTCGTTTAAGTCTGAAAAATAGCTATACTTGTAGAATAAGGAAAAATCAAACTTCACAGTATTATAAAAGAAATACTTAAACTTTGTCCAAACAACTACTAAGTTTCTAGACAATCATGATTTTTTACCACTATTAATCCAATGATTTTATATTATGCCCAAATTAAATGTTCCTTTTAAAACCACCCATGATCAAATCAATACCATTTAAAATATCAAATAATCATTTATGAAAAACATTATCTTGAAATTTTGACTTTTGCTATTCATAGAAAAAATAGAAACTAAGTTTTTGGCTTTAGTAATCGATAATTTTTTACATATTTCCTTATTAAGACTATTGTGCCCACAATTAAGGCACAAATTCTTGCTTGGAACATCTTCCAAAATTACTCTTGTAAAAAAAATTGGATGGTGAATAATATTCCTTAAAATCCTCTTAATTTTTTTTGTCTCCACAAGTTTAAGAATAAAGTTTTCAAATTTTATTAAAACATAACACCCACCTATTAATCGCTCATAACTATTTTTTTGGGCAAAATAAGACTACAAGAAATAACAACTTATTTCTTATAATTAGACAAATTAAATTCTACTCATTTAACTTAGGTGTGTCAAGTCGAATCGAGTCTGCATCTGCCTCATATAGGCATATAGGCAGTTTTTTTGTATTAAATTATAATAAACATATGAATTCAAATGAATTTTCAAAAGAAGTTTTATTACGTAAAAATAAAAAGATGGAATGTAAAAACAAATTCGTAGCTCTATAAGAATTTAATATGTACCTGAAACATTTTCTTTTACTTGATTTTGTATAACCATCTGTCGCTCCTTTTGTTTTCCGTTAAATAACAAGGTTAGTGCATCTGATGTAGAGAACAACCTATAATACAAGACTCTTTAAAGAACATACATCATAATGAACTCCGAACCAATGAGATCAACATGCGCAAATCCTAAAAATGTCCTAAAAGTAACAACTTGTAATCACTTCATCAATATAAACTCGTTTTTATATGTATGACTGAAACTATTACCTCTAGATTAAGATAATCAAATACCAATTTAGGACATAATCTTCAGAAAGTAAAAATCCATGACTGTGAAAGTCAGCTGGGGTAATTGCGTGGTATTAAAGTTTCTAAAATCGGTTGATCTTGAAATGAAATGAGATCTGTCAAAACACAAAACACTTCAAATCCTGCAACATTAACTTTTTGGTTAAAACAAAATAAGAACATCTACAAGCTATACAATATGATAATATTAAAATCCTTGTCAAAATAAGAAATGATTTGCATCACATTGGTTGTCATTTTTTTTAAGAACCCTTTCTATCTATAACCAACAGATGATGACATATAGAGTAGTATGAGTGTTGATTAGGTTTGTACTTTTGTGATTTTGCGTTAGATCAAGACATCAATATTTATATTTCTTTTAAAACCTCAAACCTTCCCCTTCCTTCGTTTCCCTCATCCGCCTGCATTTTATTTGAGAGGGCAAGGAGAATCTATGGGAAAGTACTCGATTCTTTCTCTTACAACATTGATGCCTCTAGACAGAAAATAGAAAAAGAATGTTGATATTAAAAAAAATAAACAAACAGATTGAGAAATAGAGATATAAGCCTAACTACCCGTATGTAGACCTGTTATCTATGCATTAAGCTCTAAAATTTCCTCCTTATAAATTTGTCCAAGTAACTCATGTGCAAGATATCAAGAGCTAATATTCTTGTCGTGTTACAGATTCCAAGAGGACCTTGAAAATAAAATGCAAATGCATAAACAAAGTCAGTTGAGAAAAACACATATCCATATGCCTACACTACACGATGTAAAAATTCACTGCACTACACAATTTAAAAATCATCATATTTGAGTTTCTTGCAAAACAAGTTAAGAAACTTGCCAAAAAAGTTAGGGTTGCAAAAATGTAGCCTAATCAAAATCCAATGCAACACTTTCCCTAAACACGTTGCATTAGGTAGGATCAGAAGCAACTTTTTTTCTAGAAAATGTTGCATTAGGTTCTGATAAGAAGAACCCTTTTTCTAAAAAAACGTTACAGGGTCTGATCAGAACACCTAATGCAACACTTTTACTAGTAAACGCTTGTTTCCAATTTTAGATTCAAGGTTATGGCCACTAACACAAGATTTTACACAATTCAAATTGGATCTAATAATGCAAATAACTATGAACTAAGGCTCTGATACCACTGAAAGATTTTGAACACATTAACAAATAATCTATGACAACAAAAACATACTATAATTCTATTCATATGTTGAAACTAAAATTTACAAGGATATTATGTTTAGACAGTTATTGTAACTAAAAGAAAGATCAGAATTACGAACCTCTTTGTTAGCCAAAGATCTCATTGTTTAAAATCTTGTTCTTACCACATTGATTGGATTCCTAGGATCCAAACCAGGATCCTTCTAATGGAATCACAACTAAGATCACCAACCAAACAATAAGACAACACCTTGGAGAGGGGAGGAAATCACCAAATATATACCCTAATGGGAGTGTGTTGCATTTCCAATGTGGGAGGCAAGGGGGAAGTAGGGTGAAATTTACGGGACCAAGGACTGGGCTACTAGGATTTAATCCCTAGCTCTCTATTTATAGTTATCCGATAACTTGGTCAAAAAGTTACTCCTTTTTGTTTAAATCACCACTTAGACTATTCCAGTTAATTAAACTTTTTAGTTAATTAATATGCAGTCTCTATAGTTAATTAATTTCTAATTTATTCAAAATTAGATTCTAATTAATTTATCATAATATGGGAAATTAATAAACAAATTTCTCCTAATTTTCATGTTCTCATTTAATTGCTCAATTGGGTCTTAAGGGTAACCCTAAAAGACCCTGCAATTATTAGAAATATTACCAATAGTTATGACCTTAGACACTATGTCCAATAAAAAGAAAAATAGAAGGTTAAAAGGCTTAAGTTGCAATATGATGAAGTTGAAACATAACACACTCCTCATTCCCCCTATTTGGAGACTCGCGGAGGAAGAGTTGTGTGACGATTTTCATTGTTGAAGATGATTAGGAAGAGGCTTGATGTGTTTTTGAAAAAGAGGAACTAGAATTGTGACAAACGAATGCATGGTGTTCCCATATATATTATCTTTGATAGAGACAGTAGATTCACCTCAAAATTCTGGCAGTCACTACAAAAATCCTTGGGAACTAGGTTGGACAGGAGTACAGCCTACCACCCAAAAACTGATGGACAAAGTGAGAGGACTATACAAACGTTGGAAGACATGCTGAGAGCTTGTGTGATCAACTTTGGTAAAGTGTGGAATATCCATTTACCATTGGTCGAGTTTTCATACAACAACAGCTACCATACTAGTATCAAAGTTGCTCCATTTGAAGCCCTTTATGGCCGGAAGTGCAGATCACCTATGTATTGGGCTGAGGTGGGTGACACGCAACTAGCTAAAGGAAAAGTTCCTGACAGCACTCTCACTGGTCCGGAAATCATCAAGGAGACGACTGAAAAGATTGTTCAGATTCATGAACGATTGAAAGCCTCTAGAGACAGACAGAAAAGCTACGCAGACAAAAGACGGAAACCCTTAGAATTTCAGGTTGGTGACCTTGTTCTATTGAAGGTCTCACCCTGGAAGGGCTTGATCCGTTTCGGAAACCGTGGTAAACAAAATGCAAGGTACATTGGGTCTTTTGAGATTCTCGCTAGAATCGGCCCTGTAGCTTACAAACTTCGACTACCTCAAGAACTTAGTAACGTACACCCTACCTTCCACATATCGAACCTAAAGAAGTGTCTATCTGATGAGACTCTTGTAATCTCACTCAATGAAATCGAGATCAATGATAGCCTCAACTTCGTGGAAGAACCAGTAGAGATCATGGATAGGGAAGTCAAGAAAACCAAACAAAGTTGTATCCCGATAGTGAAGGTTCGCTGGAATGCAAAGTGGGGACCTGAATTCACTTGGGAGCGGGAGGATCAAATGAAACAAAAACACCCGCTTCTTTTCCCTTAGTCTATGTGTATCTCTTAGACTTAATTTCGGGATGAAATTCCCTTTAACGGGGGGATGATGTGACAACCCATAATTTCAACTCTTGTAAAAGTGAAATCTTGGTCAACGAAAGTCAAACATGTCTAATAAAGGTCAAACTTGTTTCTCTTTTATCTTG
Organism: Lactuca virosa; assembly: GCF_052849685.1. Taxonomy (NCBI): domain Eukaryota; kingdom Viridiplantae; phylum Streptophyta; class Magnoliopsida; order Asterales; family Asteraceae; genus Lactuca; species Lactuca virosa. The sequence continues at coordinate 282,946,494 of NC_136428.1, read as the reverse complement.
TTAAGGTTAGTTTAATAAGTTATAAAGGTATAGACCTTGTATTCAAAGGTGTTGTATGTTTAAGGAGGAAAACACTTGGAACCGAGAACCTTGTCCGAACCGCAAACCCTCGCATGGGCCGCAAACGAGATTTGCAGCCGCAAACAAGGGTCGCAGCCGCAAACGAGTTCGCAGTCGAGAACTCACTCCTCGGACCGTAAACCCTCGGATCTTATCTCCTCGGGAAGTGTTTACAACCGAAAACTATTGTGTATATATATGAGTTCAACCGAAATCATTCATCACTTATTCATTCCAACCGAAAACACACCTTGCACTCTCAAGAACTCCAACCGTGAACACCTTTTCTCTCTCAACTATTATCCTTTGAATATTTTTAGGATCTTGCTTAGATCTTCAAGTTTTCTTCATTTCATCAATAACACTCAACTGTAAACACTTGAATCGTATGCATTTCATCAAGAACACTCAACCGTGAACCCAAGAACACCAAGATCTTCTTGGGCCGTGAACTCTTGGGGCTAGCCGTAAACTCATAACAGCCTCCCATTTTGCTTCTAACACTCTTATTTGTAAGTTAAACTTACAAATTAGTCCAATTCCTTATCAATCTATGTTTATGTACGCTAATTATATACATATATGTTACATAAAATGCTAATTAGGACTCGGTTTTGCTACGGGATTTCACTCGCGGAAATAACATCCTATATCGAACATTCAAACGAATCACTCACATAAGGTGAGTTCATACCCCTACAATTTACCGTTTTAAATGCTATTAGGGGGGAATACAAGTAGAACACAATTTAATTGTGTTAACATTTACATGTGGAAACAAACAAACAAAAGGATTTCTTATACTTAGATATTTGTCAAAATCATTTTAGAAACTCTTTTAAACTATTATTAGAATTTTGTTTATAACAAAATCATATTCATTTACATATTTATGTATAAGTATGCTTTAGCAGACTTAGGACTATTGCTAAATTTCGTAACTCCTGTTCCTTCTTTGGTTGTGGGCTTAGGGTAGGATCACTAGTCCGACTGTCGGCTAAATCATAATATACTTGCTAAATATATACATGAATATTAAACCCCATTTTCAAAGAACATTCTTAACTCTGTTGCATATGTTGGGCAATTGAGTATTTTCTCCAAATCATTTACAGTTCATACAAACATACTAGTAAACTATAATAGCTATATTTTAGAGGATCAATACATACTATTTTTTAGAACAGAGAAAAATTAGATGAATCAATACATACATACTAGTACTATTCATTACAAAGTATACTATTCATTTTACAAGAACAAAAAGGATTTCTCAGGTCTTACTCGTAATACGTTGAAACAATTTGTGAGTCATTCTTATGTACTTATCTAAGTATGGGTAGGAGTTCTGAGCTTATAACCAGAGTCTCTTGTAGGGAGAGCGATGACAATTGTGTATAGATCTATTTTGGGATTGATAATCCCGCACCTTGGCTGTTAGCTATAGTTGGGGCTGTCAGGTCTACGGGTGAGAAATGTCGTTAACAGTTTTGATGCCTGAAAAACGTCGTTATCAGGCAGACAGGGTTAGTATGGTTTTAAGAACTCACAGGGAGAAAATCCCGAACTATTTACGAGTAACATATATTCAAATAACTTCATTTGATTAGTCATCTTACAATCGGTTTACAAAACAAACTTACTTCAGTGGTGTTATTTTAAACAATACTACTGCAAGTTATTACTTTCCATTATATGCATACATAAAGATTTATACATGAAAAAGCATACTATTTTACTAGAAAGGATAGTCTACGATTATGGAAAACATACATTATACAATTTCAGAGTACAAACATACATTATACAATTTCAGAGTACAAACATTATACAATTTCGGAGTACAAACATACATTATATAATTTCAGAGTACAAACATACATTATATAATTTCAGAGTACAAACATCCATTATACTATTACAGATAACAAAACATACAAACATTTCGGTCTTAGGGTTGAAGACTACATTTCATTTATTATAGAAAATATAGGATTTTCTGTAGAACATAAACTAACACTTTCATAGATCAAATACAAACATTAAATACTAAATACTTATGAACTTACCAACTTAAATGTTGATACTCTTTTTCAAAATAACTTTTATTCTCAGGGAACCAGTAGACAAGTACACTAGCACAGGTTTCGAGAAGACGTAGCATGTTCAAGACTCGTCTTTTATTTTGCTATAGTTTTTAGTGTCATACAACTATACAATGAACACACCTGTATTAACTATATTATAAATGCAATGGATGTTGTTGCTTGCTTTACTATTTTAGATTTGTTGTGATACTGAGCATGACGTCCTCCGCCCCCGAACGTTTCCGCCGTTCCGGTTTGGGGGTGTGACAGATTGGTATCAGAGCTTTGTTTATAGTGAACTGAGTATATCAACACATAAAAGATATACAACTATAAATACAAAGGGAGTAAAAATACTCTGACCAAGAGTTATAATTTTGAAATATAAGTATTCTTATATAAGTATACATAGATGTATATATACATACTAGAACAAGTATCACAAGAAGAAAAAAACATAAGTATTTAGATGTTGGACACTACAGTCAAACCCAGACAGTTATGTAATCATATCTGGTATAAATATAGCCTGATCAACTATATTTATTTGAGATATGACCAACATGTGTTTAGGAGTGATAGTGGTGTTGCAGCAAGTCTAAATCTTAGCAAATCCATATACAAAAGAATACTAGAGCCAAACATAAAGTTTAAAAATACTATAGGAGTATTTTATGATACTATACAATAACAACAATTCTAGGAACTTATCAACTTCATATACCAAGAAACTCTAGAATCAAACATATAATTAAAATACTATAGGAGTATTTTAAGTACTATAACTAACTTATGTGAAAACTAAAAGACCTTTACTGAAAGTTTATAATTACCGAGTATATACATTAAGGTTATATATAATTGAGATTTTATAGACTTAGAATTAGTGATTTTTACTCTACTTCTATATGATCTTGGTTATATATAATCTATATATACTACGTAATTATAGAAAGACCCGGTGAGGATCATCCTCGTAAAAAATTTATTTTAATAGAATTGTTTTATTAATCTCATAGATTGTGTAGACACTCCCATTCTCGCACAACCGACACACCTAGACATCGCAAACAACTAATAGAGGAGTCTAGGCAGAACCAAAAGAGGGTTCACGAGGAGGATTCTGAGAAAGGAACGGACGAAGAGAAAGGCACTAGAGATATCATTAACAAACCTTACCTTATCAGGAACACACTAGAAAGCACCGTATGCGTCACACTAATAACTAAGAAACTAATATAACTTAGTGAGTTAGTGACTACACTACTCACACTATGTGTTAAGTTTACCATACCTTTCGTCATAACTACTAACACTAAAATTAATAGAGATACTCCCTTCCAAAACCCATGAAACCCGATCGGCTTAAGATGTCAATATCTATACTCTATCTGGTTAAACCTAAACTTTGATAAAATATCTATTCCTACTCTCTACCAGAAATACATCATAAGGATGTAGGTCGAAACAATGAGAATTGTACAACAAAACAAGAAATTTATATGTATATATAAATAGATAGAGTACAACTAACAATGATCATAGTTATTAACGAACTCGTTTAACATTATGTAACAAAATCATGTCTTCACATGGAAATAACAGGCCAACCGATGAAACCCCGAACCTACATATAGACTCCGCTACATTCCAAGCTGCCTTAACAGCTGCTGTGACAGCTGTCATGTCGCAATTCAATGCTAACAACCCAAACGAAAATAGAAACAGTGTTGACACTTCATACCATAGTAACAACCAAGGAAACCAACGAGCGCCTACCTACAAGAATTCCCCAACCCACAAACCTAAGAGCAAGAAACAAAAATTCTGGAACAAAAGGAATGGTCAAACTTCACAAGAGCCCCTAAGAAACAACGGGTAGTAGCCATCCCTACTGCTACCGATCCTATTGTTTTCCCTGTTACCCCTACCCCAGCAAAGCAATATGCTGGAAATTTACCGAAGTGAAAAAAGTGCAGCTTCCACCACCTGGAAGTCTGTCGAGAGTTACATTGCAAGAACTGCAACAAGAAGGGACACACCGCTCGAGTCTGTAAGACTTCGATCAACAGATCACTTCAACCACGGATGCTTGTGCAAGTCAAATATGCCATGCATGCGGTGAAATATGACATTTCAATAGAAACTGTCCAACAGAGAAGAATGACGAAGGGGCAAGAGGAGTTTAAATATAAGACATGGGGAAGCAACGAGGAACTCTTCTGGGATTTTGGTACGTTTTCCAAATAACAATATCTAAGCGCAAAAATTTCATAAAAATTTTAATATCTAAGAAAATTAAAATCATAAATTATACATCAGTCATATAAAAACTAAGAACCCTTGCAGGTGAGCTACGACGGTTTAGTGTATACACTAGGGTCGTTTATAATTAAGATTTGTAGGTTTAGAGTGAGTGATTCCACCTTATCTCCTATTCCTTGTCTGGTTGTGGATTTAAGGCATAGTCACTCAGTTGACTGTCTTTCCAATCAGTTATCAGAACACTTGTACTGCTAGTACTCGTTAAATACGATTCAAAATGTTCGCAGTAGTAATAACAAGGATAAAACTGAGAGCACTAATGAAATATACATAGTATGCACCCGAACTCTAGATAGCTATACATTTCAAATTGACCTCATGCCTATCTCAATTAAAAGTTTCAACGTCATTATCGGCATGGATTGGTTGAGTCTTCATCATGCTGACATCATGTGTTTTGAGAAAGCCAATCGTCTTAATCTACCGAATAGCGAAACCCTAGTTATCTATGGCGACAAACCAGGCAGGAACCTTAGAATCATATCGAGTATTCAAGCCCAGAAGTACTTATGAAAGGAATATCATGCATTCCTTGCTCATGTGGTAGATAGGAGCCAAAAGGTGAATGACATAAAGAACATACTAGATGTCCGCGACTTTCCCGACATCTTTCCCGAAGATCTTCCAGGATTACCACCATAACGTCAAGTCGAGTTCAAAATCGACTTAATTCCAGGAGCTACCCCTGTAGACAAATCGCCTTACCGACTAATAGCAGCTGAGATGTAGGAACTATCCAGTCAACTGAACAAACTGCTAAGCAAGGGATTTATTAGACCAAGCTTCTCACCCTGGGGAGCACCGGTATTGTTTGTGAAGAAGAAGGATAGATCGCTCCGTATGTGCATCGACTATCGTGAGCTAAACAAACTTACCGTTAAGAACCGATACCCTCTACCATGGGTAGACAACTTGTCCGACCAACTTCAAGGAGCAAGCTACTTTTCAAAGATTGACTTAAGATCTGGGTATCACCAGTTACGAGTTTTAGAGGAAGATGTTCCCAAAACAGCCTTTCGAACTCGTTATGGTCACTACGAGTTTATAGTGATTCCTTTCGGATTAACCAATGTGTCCGCAGTGTTCATGGACTTAATGAACCGGGTGTGTCGTCCTTACTTAGAAAAGTTCGTGATCGTATTCATTGACGACATACTTAACTACTCGCACAGTATGGAGGAACATAGTCAACACTTACGACAGATCCTAGAAACACTACGAGTAGAGAAGCTTTATGCAAAGTTCTCTAAATGCGAATTTTGGATTCGAAGAGTCGAATTCTTGGGTCACGTGGTTAGCGAAGAGGAAATTCACGTGGAACCTTCCAAAATCAAGGCAATTGAGAACTGGTCAGCACCTAGAATGCCTATAGAAATTCATCAATTTCTAGGACTCGCTGGCTACTATCGCAGGTTCATTCAGAACTTTTCAAAAATAGCGAAGCCACATACCACCTTGACCCAGAAGGGTGTCACCTTTGACTGGGAAGAAAAACAATAAAATACGTTTCAAACGCTGAAGCAAGCCTTATGCAACGCACCGATATTGTCCCTCCTAGAAGGGATAGAAGATTTCGTAGTATACTGTGATGCATCCAACCAAGGGCTTGGCTGTATTCTTATGCAATGGGGAAAGGTCATCGTCTATGCCTCAAGACAGCTTAAGACACACAAAGTCAACTACACTACTCATGATCTTGAGTTAGGAGAAGTAGTTTTTGCTCTAAAGATCTGGAGACACTACCTGTATGGTACAAAAAGCACTATCTTTACAGACCATAAAAGCCTTCAACATATATTCGACCAGAAGGAGCTCAACATGAGACAACGACAGTGGGTCAAGCTACTAAATGACTACGAATGTGAAATTCGTTATCATCCCAGTAAATCCAATGTAGTAGCTGACGCCCTAAGTCGAAAAGAGTACTCAGGTCGTAGAGTCAAGGCATTGACTATGACAATCCATTCACATCTATCCATACAAATTAAGGAGGCTCAGCAGGAAGCTTTGAAACCTGAAAATCTGACAGGTGAAACCCTAAGAGGAATGGATAAGAACTTAGAAGTCAAGGGTGACGGAGCCTTTTACCTCATGGATCAGATCTGGACACCGATGCTCGGTGGTTTCAAAGACGTTTGCATGAAAGAAGCACACAATACTCGATACTCCGTTCATCCAGGTTCAGAAAAGATGTATCTAGATCTCAAAAAGTTATATTGGTGGCCTAACATGAAAGCAAATATTGCTACCTTTGTGGGCAAGTGTCTTACTTGCGCCAAAGTTAAAGTAGAATATAAAAAGCCTTCAGGATTGCTACAACAACCGAAGCTACCTGAGTGGAAGTGGGAGCGGATTACAATGGATTTCATAACCAAGTTACCCAAGACAACAGGTTGACTTGATACCATTTGGTTGATTGTAGACAGATTAACCAAGTCCGCACACTTCCTACCAATCAAAGAAACCGAAAAGATGGAGAAACTGACAAGAACATACATTAGGGAGATCGTACGACTGCATAGTGTTCCCATATCTATTATCTCTGATAGAGATAGTAGATTCACCACAAGATTCTGACATTTGCTACAAAATCCCTAGGAACTAGGATGGACATGAGTACAACCTACCACCCACAAACTGATGGACAGAGTGAGAGGACTATACGAATGTTGGAAGACATGCTGAGAGCTTGTGTGATCGACTTTGGTAAAGCGTGGGATATCCATTTACCATTGGTCGAGTTTTCATACAACAACAGCTACCATACTAGTATCAATGTTTCTCCATTTGAATCCCTCTATGGCCGGAATTGCAGATCCCCTCTGTGCTGGGCTAAGGTGGGTGACACGCAACTAGCTAAAAGGCAAGTTCCTGATGAGAGAACAAAATGATCTGATGCGCAGGGACAAGGTTTGAAAACTCAAACCTTGAGTGAATGCTTAGGATCAATGTCTGCTTACTAAAAAATGTTCTAGTCAAGCCTTGATAGACCAGTCAAGTCTGAGTTAATGCATTCAACAAATAATCAAGCCATAAATGAAGAATGAGAATAAAGATCAAGGTAAAGATAATAAATGAAGAACAAGAAGAATGTTTAAGAGAATATTCAGAAAGGTGAAGTAACTTGGATATTGCTAAAAGTGAGTGAGAAATGATATGTCGTTGATTTAACATTGAAATCTCCTATAAATAGGAGTGCATGAGACATGGTACTAACCAATTACAATCAAAGGACTAGATAAAAGAGTTACACACTTGACACTCTGAATATCCGTGATTGAAAAATAAAGCTAAGTCCTATGACATGTTAAATCAAACAAAAGACAAATTACATTAAATGCACTAAGACAAAATATTGATCTCGGAGCAGCAAACATTCCAGACATAAACATCCATTCCAGAATGCCTTCACTCTCGATCTCCTTATCACCAACATATCTTCAAGTCCGGACATGAACAGATTCCGGACCAATCTTCACTACGGATCAGCATCTGACTTCGGAATGACATTGGGACTTAGGATTGATAGAGGTTCACTTTCAGGTTCCAACAATCTCCCCTAAGTGAACTTAGCAATCCAGTCATCTAGATAGCTTCTTCCTTAATGAATGTGTAGGATCTAAACAACCATTCTCGGACTTCAATATACCATGACATCTGACTCACAAACTTTGCTTTAATATGTTCCGGAGCTTCAGATTTGGTCGCACGGCTGATGAACTTTTTGAGTGCTTTTGTAGGAACCAGGTATTTGTCAAGGACTCGGAAAAAGTCTTTCTTTTTTGTCTTCTTGGTCTTGTATACAAACCCTAGAACCGGATCATCAATAGGGCCTTCGGCTAACAATTCAGCTTCCAGAAGCAGATACTCTAACTTGGCAACAAAATCTTCGGTTCCGAATAGATCAGCCAGCTCATAGTCTCGTCTACAGAATTCTGCAACATAGTCTTTGAGGAAGCTCAGGGAAGCGTGGTAGGCACCCATACTGATATCGTCTTTTTGAAGTCCTTGTAAGTGAGCAGTTAAGGTAAGAATATCATTCGGATTCATCGTCGGGAAGTCAACATCAGTGATGGTTTGATAAGATGGTTTGTTTCTGATAACATGCTATCGGAAGAGTGGACAGTTAAGGTCAAACTTGGTGAGGACCTTTCTTCTGTACCCAAAAATTTTGGTAATCTTCTTCCTCGTCCATACTTCCTTAAGAGGAAGTGCATTCTTGTCATAGAAGGTTTTAAGCCTTTCACGCTCTGTCCGGATGATGACCTCCGGATTGTCATTGGGATGGAGAGGAGCAAACTTGATGTAAAATTTGCTGAAGGGAGAGAGAGGAAGATCAAGTTGTTCGAAATCATCGGAAGAAATGTCGTAGTACATAAAGGGTACTAAATCTACATCCTTAAGAATGCCTTCATGGAAGAGAGGAGAAATTCCACGCATAGAATCAGGATTGTCTTTGAGCGCTTAGATCCGAATGTTGTCCTCTAAAGCCTTGTTAATTTCTTCCTGAGACCATCCAAGTTTTCGCTTTCGTGGAGGTCCGGATTCCATGATAGGCTTCTTGCCTTTGTCTTGGCTTTTCTTTAGGACTGAGATTACATGCAGCATGTTCTCATCCACAAAGATCTTGGGAGGGGAGGATGGATGAGGTTCTTCCAGAATGTCATTTGGAGTCCGGAAAGGAGAGCCTTCATCAATTAGAGTGATTTTTGGTTCCGGAATAAGTGGTAACATGGAAGGAGTGGCTTGGAATGCTTGAACAGTGGGGAAGGATTTGGCCTTAGCTATTTGAATACCTCTTTGAAGAACATCCGGTAAAGAAAATGGCCATGAAACTGCTGACCAAATTTGTTTCTCTTCCTCGGTCACTTACTTAGGAAAAAGCTTCCGAGGAGCTCCAATAGCCAGAACTCCCTTGGTGACATATTTCTCTTCATCACTGTCTTCATCATCATCAGAGTTGTTTCCTAGAAGTCCGGAAACAACATGGACTTCATCATCGGAATTAAGATCTTCATCTCGGAGTTGAAAAACCGATGCAGGCTTCCATGGTTGACTTGGACCTTCTCCCCCTCTTGCATAGGTGGCTTTCGGAACCGGTGCAAGTAGCAATGAGTCCTTCAAATCATCAAACTTGGTAAACACGTTTTGAAGACCGGTGTTGAGTTGACGAGTAAGCACATCGTAAGCTTCGGTAGTTGGCGCTTCGGAGGAGAGATGATCAAATAGATGTGCAAGGATAGCAAGAATCTCATAAAACTTGTGATTTGGAACGTCAACAAGGTTCCAAGTGGAGCGGAGCAGTTTGATGAGGGCTTGTTGGATTATCATATTCATTTCATCATTTTTCTTGATTTCCTTCTCCAACCTTTGAATTTGTTTCTCATGACGAACATGGGTCTGCTTGATAAGATCCTTGGTAGCAGCAAACAAGTCGTCATGGACTTTGAGCATTGAGGTGATGGTGTCAATATAGTGCTCAACTGAATTATCATACTTCGATTCAACTTCTTCGATCGAATCCTTGAGCCGGATGGAGATCAGTTGATATAATTGAGCTTCTCTTTCAGCAACGGAGGGTCCGGACGGATTTAATAAGGACTGGAGAATGGAGTCAAGCGTGGAGTCCAGTCCGGACACCTTTGTATCAAGTTTGGTATTGAGCTCAGCCACTGAGGTTTCAAGAGTGGTAACCTTCTTCATTGTGTCTAAAACATTGGTTCGAATGTCCAAAAGAGCAAACGGATCAATATGATTTCCTTCTGAGGATCCTTTGTCTGGACATAAAGGTTGAGGAGTGTGTTTAAGAGATTCTAGACTGATTGGAGTGACAGAAGGCCCGGGGTTGTTGGTGGCATTGTCATGAAGCTTTTGTGTTGATTCGGATTCATCTTTAGTGGAAGATGACGATCCGAAACCGAAGGCAGGCTTGGACGAACATGGCTTAAGATGAATTTGAACTGAGGAAAACACGTTAGCATCAGCAACGTGTGCAACATCTGTTGTCAATAGTACTTCTTCAGAAATTTCATCATCCGAAGCTTGAGGATTGGAAGCATGAGGATCATGCCTTGGAGTTTCTTCGGATGTAAATTCAAGATCAGCAATCTCATCAGTAGGAGTAACATAAGGAAGGCTGCTTTGAATGGCCCGGTTCCACATGGAGATGAGAGTGGCTTCCACTTGTGATCTTGTGAGTTCCGGATGCCTAGTGTATGCCATGTCCACAAATCTTCCCACAAAGGATCGTTAGCTCCTGGTCGTCCCGTACCTTTTCCGGGTATCAGACCAGTTGAGGCACCAGAGATTGGAGGGACAACTCCAGCCTCAGAACGCTTAGGGTCCGGAACAGGGGTTCCGGAGTGTGTGTGTCATGAAAGGAGTGGGATATCGAATTTGACACATGGGTTTGTTCCAGGGGGCAAGGAACTTTGGTCAATACCGGCATCACCTTTTTGAGAAGGTGAGGGTGGATTATGTGCGGACTCCCCGTGACTGTGTGTAGATGTTTCTGAAACATCGAGGGATACCTCGGATGAGTGCATAGGAGGGGTGATCGAAAGGTTAGAATCGACTTGAATGTCATGAGCTCCATCCTTTTGAGAGGAGGAACTGACTTTGGTTTTCATTTTAGGCTTTGGCTTTGAGGGAGAAGTCTTCCTTTTGGCAGACTTTTTGGTTTTGGGTCCGGACACGGAAGGATTGGCCTCTTCCGAACTTGGCTCAACAGAGACTGGGGCAGGTTGTGTTGGATCAAACAGTTACGAAGTCTCTAAATGATTTTTTAAGTGAATGGATCTGGAAGGAATGAGGGCCAACATATGGTTCGGAAGTCTTCTAATAGGACCAAAAGATGATTGGTCCGGAATGTGATAGTGTTTGATTGCACGAAAAGGAACACGTACCTCTTTCGGAATGGTTGAAACCGGAATGGGTTCAGATCTTTCTTTGTAGAGTTCCTGAATCGTCAGAGCCCAAAACCTAGGGCTTGAAATCTCGTTGGTCTTCCTTTTGATTGCGAATTTCCATAACTCCGGCCATAGTACCTCCGGAAGGTCAACACCATTGTCGCGTCCGGAATAGATGTTGTATACAACATACATCCAATCTTTGCTGAGGGTATCCATTCCTCCGTGCTTACTGGATAACCCACGAATAATGAAGTGCATCAACTGTTGGGTTTTGAGCATTCTAACACTCCAATGGTGTACATGCAACCCTATAAACCTTGGATCTATGTTTTCTCTATTATACATGCAAATATTAACTATTCCAAGGTTTCATCCTAACTAGCATATTATGAAGCACCTATACTACAAAGTTCTAGTTAGATGACATACCTTTTAATGTAGCTTGATGTCTTCAAGCTTTAAGAGCTTAGCCCCAATAGTGTGGAAGCCTCAAATGGAATCACAAATCACCAAAACACCTTGGAAGAACTTGAAAGAATATGTATGCACACTAAAATCGGCCCACTCTTATTTTCACACACTTGTGCCAATTTTGTGAGCCAAGGACCCCTTTATATATTATGGAGGATTAGGGTTACATCCATGTAAACCCTAATACCCATGACCTTTCATTTACATAGGATCCATGGGTTAAAAGCTCCATGGACCATCCATGAAAGCTTAGCCCAACCTAAATGAACTTGGCCCATTCCGTATATATAAGAGTCCATATTTAATTAGTTCTTTTTGATCACTTAATTAATTCTAAATTAATTCTTGATCAATACTAATTAAATAATATGATTCCATATTAATATATTAGAACTTATAATATATTAATATAAATCATAAATATACTATTCTCAAAAGACTATCCATATAAATTGTGCCGGTGAAGTGCAACCCAAATGAACCATGCCGGGTCGGGTCAAGTACATGCCAAATATAGTTATGGACTTAGACATTAATCCAACAGTCTCCCACTTGGATAAGTCTAAAACTATTATTGAGTATGACTTCAAAACCTAACTGGCAATCGTAGCTCTTAAAGCCGCTGTCGAACTCTGACCTTGTCAATGACTTGTCCATTAGATAAAGGATCATATATTCATCCATTCTAGATATCATATGGACTGAGACATGGATTATAATCATTCTCTCTGTCCATTTGTTGTTTCCCGATTTTCAATTTATGATGACTGACTGATTGAACAAATCAAATCAGTCCTGGCTTGGCCAAGCACTCACATGTGTCATCGCTAAATCATCGAGGGGCCCACAGATATCGCTTTTATCCCGGAGGTAAAAGGAATGGATAAACTTCGACTCATATGGCTTGTTCTACTACTTGTTGAATCATACACAAAGGCACGTTTTATAACATCGAGTTACCAATGCGTTTTCATGCAATCAATGTATAACCAACTCATAGTAACAACTCATATCTCTAGGTTTTAAGAATATAAGATACTATCGGCTCATGATCACTCGTGATAAAATCCATGAAATGATTCAAATGAGCGTGGGTTGAATCCAATACTTAGAACTTATGAGCACTCATGAGTGTTGTAGCACCACTTTGTCCAACATCTTAGACATCTACAATCCAACGCATGACAATCTTGATTCATATCTACTTCCAACATATGACCAACTGTGGATAGTTTGAATAACTTAGTCATTCAGGAAGAATGACCTAGTTTATTCTGGAAGTCAAAACATGCAAAATGAAACACAAGAATAAATTAATCAAATATGGTATCAAACCCTATGAATATAAATAGACCACTTTTATTTATCACCATACCGATTACTCATTATTTCATTGTTTCGGTTTTATCAACTTTATACCTGAATTAAAAACACTAGTTGTCCCACGCTCCAAGCATGTACACTATGTTTTTCTTAAACAATAGCTTTGCCATACACCAAGTATGCACTCTATGTTTGTCTATGATCCTTACTTTGTGAAATAAACCAATTGAACATAATTTCAATGATTCTAATTTCACACTCCCAAATCCTTATCGAAAAATGTGAGAATTTCAAATTCCTATCATTTATCGAAATCTGTTTAGATTTTAAACTTATATGCACTGACCCTCCTGTAATGAATATGTACAAAGCCACAAAGACTTGTCAACAGTCATTATAAGGTATTCCAATGGAGATCAACTCCATGGAAACTAAGTCTCATATTCAAAGTACATTGCTTTGGACATGCTTCATGCATTAAGTTTTCTAATCTTACACAGATAACTTCCACCTATGGAGACAACTCCATATTCTCATTTTAACTATCACTTCTGAATAAGAGATGCCTCTTTTCAGAATATGTCAATATGGTCCTTCCAAAATTAGCACTATACTTCCAACTGTCCCTGAGCAACCAATCTTTGGTAAACCTCAGATTGTCCTCGACAATTGCTTAATCATTTTTAGTCATATCCAATTCTAGACCTTTTCCCATCTTAATGCCTCTGGGCATTTGGAAAAATTTAGAAATGACAAATATTATAGCACATGCAATCGATCCTGTACCCAAAGCAAATGGTACACGATTCATGATGTCTCACATAAAGACATGATTGTAGACCAGTCTTTTGCTACAATATTTTTATTTGCCATGTTTTCAAAATTTGACTATGAAGAGGGATGTCGTAATCATAATCGAATTTTGAGAACGCAATATATAGAATTTCCTTAAGTTGAACCAATCCAACATGAAATTCATATATATATTCTTGACTAAAGATGATTAAGGTCTCAATCTAAGCCTTTAGAACTGAAATGAAGTATATCCTCTCCCTTAATTATAGCAAAACAACTTTTTCAATCCCTGCAGCCTCACGAATTGAAACTTTTGTTTTCTATTATTAACATTGCTAACTTGCAACACTAACAATAATTATCATGCTCCCACTAACATGATGATTATTAGCATAACACTTATGCTCCCACTAGCTTTGACATGTACTCAGAAATCAGCTGGACTTCTAGAAATCAATACTTTATTGACTTTCTTACCAAAGTTCAGATTTCTGATACGAGATGCTTTGATAAAACTTTATCAAAATCATATACCTTTGCTTAGATAACATGCATGTGTGTCTAAACAATTTCAGAACTATGAAAAGGGATGCCGTAATCATAGTCTCAATTGTTTAGACCTTTTGCCATCTGCTTGAAATCTACTTGGTGGAAGTGTTTCCTCACCATCATTTTCATGAATCGAAGAGAAACCTTATGACCCTTAGATTTTATGGTGTATGTGCTCTTATCCATGTGAATCGTCAAAACCATAGTCACAAGACAAGGATAATGACAAATCCAAACTCATATGGACTAAACTTATGTAATCTTAACTTCTTGCCACCTGGCAGTACAGGGCCTGCCATTGCTTCCAAGTTGTTATGCAACCAATTGAGAAGTTTTAGAACTCCTATGCAAAGCCAACTTTTACTGGAATGGGCACAGAATAGGTTAACACGATAGGTTATAAACCTCAAGTCGTGTGCTAGTGAAGAACCTCAGGTTTTATTCTTGATTAGTTCTTGAAATTCTTTTTAGGATCTTTAAGACTCCCACTATCCTCTTGACATATAAGACTATCTTGCCAAATATTCAAGAGATAGTGCGGATTCTTTATCAAGACAAACACTTCACACAATTGGCCTTAGTTGGTCTTTGTTTTATCCAAAACATCACAACTTACCAATTTCAAATGTACAAGAGTAGGACACTTTTACTCTTACATTTGACAAGTGTTTTAAACCTTTCTTTAAGATATGTCACTCAAGTTACAATCTTGGAGTATGACTCTAAGAATTGTTTTGGAACGAAGTATGACTCATCTTCCTGATCTAACCATTTCAACAATTCATGACTCCTCTTCTTAGTCATAAGAATGCACTAAGATGACCTTTAGAGGACTAATTGTGATATGATTTCTAAATCATTAAGATGATCACAAACATGATACTAAAGTACTCTCCCATATTTTCAGATTTGAGAAACTTTTATCTTTCTGCCTAATTTGATTCTTCCCATTCGTTCTGCCATACATTGAGACTTTTCCAATGTTTCAGAATTATACTTAAACTTGTAAGTATAACCATATTTACTAAACTTTAGTAAATCAAATAGTCTTAACGAGCTTTGTGGTGGACATGACCAGTGCACAAGAATGTGTACTCGATCCCTTTAGTCCTTCACTTGACTCACACATCCATGTGAACAAGTAATTAGTCTTGATTTTCCAATGCTTGAAAGTTCTCATTCATCATACTATTCAACTTGCACGATTCCAAGTTTCGGTCCAATTGAAACTTGGGTGATGAGGAACTTTCCTGATTTGGTAAATATAGACACTACCACAAATGAAAGAATCAAATCCATTTTCCAATATTGCTGTCAGTGGAATCATATAAGCAACAATTTTCCACAAATGCCATTGTAAGGATACTTCAAATAAATAAAATTAAACAATTTTCTTTTATTTTAAAACTTTGCAGAAAAACTTATCCTTACAATCCACATGGAAAATTGTTGTTATCTATTCCTTAGCAATATATCATAACTTCTTAAGCAACTGCTCAAAATTCTGAAGCGATCGAAATCCACCTTCGCAATCAGAATCAGCATATACTTCCTTTAAGATTTCTCTCTATTCTTTGATTCTTAAAACATCAACATGTGATCCAGTCACATCATGTAATGAGGATCTCAGAATAGAACTTAACAGAGTTAGATAATGGGCTCTACCTGATGTAGAGTCAAACTTATTGACTTTAACATCCTTAGGTAAATTTGGCAGCTTTGCAATCAACGCCCCTTCCTTTGGCAAAATAAACATATGGACCCTTTGGTAATGGGACTATCTCAGAATTAGCCTTTCTCTTTACCATTTGGTCAACCGGGTTGACTATGGCCAATCCCTTTCCATTGGAAAGAGAATGCTTTTTCTGGATTTCCAGTGTCACCATTGTCACTGTCCATAAAGTCTTTGGGAAGTTGATCTTCTAAAAATTTGCTTTACTATCGTTCCAAATCATTGCTGATTCAGCAGCACCAAGCAAATAGATATGATCATTAAGGTTCATGTCATAGTCTGTTTCATACTAGTCCCAAAGGAACTCACTATGTGACTTAGAAAGTGATTGAACATCCAACTTTCTGAAGACTTTGACACCCAACTCTCCCGGCTTGTCAATATGTGACTTCATCTCTAAGATGTGATCACACATACACCTTGCTTGCCATTACGGCTTGAGTGACCTTGAACTTGTGGGTTAGGGAGAATAATTGGAGGAGGTGGAGGAAGAGAAGTATGACTTCCATGAGCCAAACTCGGGAAGTCATATTCATTAGGAAAGCTTGGTTTGGGAAGATCATTGTTGTCTAAACCAGACATCAACAATGGGAGAAATTCACATAAAGTTGATTTAAGTCCTTAATATAACACCCAATATGATATATTAAGGCTAGGACCCAACAAACTATTTTATAACTTGGAAGAGGGATGTCGTAATCCAAGCTATAAAATATTTGAAGGTAGGTGAATGACGATTCACCAATTTCCACCAAGATAAACGAAATGTATTATTAGGTTTTAATTGGTTTTGAAACTCCTAGATTCTTCTGAGATTCATTGAACTTTTCAATCGCATGTTTCAATCTCAAGTGTGCCCTTCAGGTTTTGTGACTGGGATGCCGAGGATCACAAAACAAGGTGTGAAGTAACCATGCAAATATACTTGGTACCCTTAATATTTACCCCTCAATCGATGTGCCGATTAACCACACACGCTCCAACGATACTATGATAAACATTAAGTTACCCTTTGCCTACCTTGTTAAGTCCAGGTTAGTGTGCCGGTTAACCACACACGCTCCACTAACAGCTTAAACAAAGTGCAAAGTGTAATTTCATGGATTAGCACCTTATTCACATTTTCCTAAGTAACTAAGATTGGGAATTTATAAGTGTTTAGTTACTTAGTATTTATCATTATACTTATAATGAAGGGAGAATTATAGTCCTTGTCCTACCTGTTCGGCTAACGACCCTCCACCGGTTAAGGAAGCGGTAAGTGAGAGTGGACACCCATTAAACTGCCATTTTATAGGCAGTAACCTTATACCCCCCTTATAGACCGGCTTCGTTAATAAGGCCTACTAATGGTAAGACGACTTGCTCTTATATATATAATATATTAAACTTTTAATATTATAATAGTATAAGGGTGTATTTTAGACATTTAAAATACTTGGTGGTTTAATCTATTAATTAAACTAGACTTTTAATTTAATTAAACTCAAACCATATATTTATGGATTAATAATACTCTTTTAATTAAACGCTTTAATTAACTATTAATAAATTCCATAAGAGTTAATTTGAATTATTCAACAAAACATCATAATACCAATTATTAAACTCAAAATTAAAACCATTTAATTAATTGTTTAAGTAATGAACCCAAGAGTTTTAGAATTCAATTCTTTTTCTCATAAAAAACTTTTCTCAAATTCCAAAACTTGAGGGCAAGTTTTGTAATTCTTGAAAACCTTTGGATTCCATAACTTATGGAATTAATGGTGTTTTTATGATGAAACTTTCCATGTTCCATAACTTAAGAACAAGTTATGAAATTCTTTAAAACATTAACACCAAATTTTGTAACTCCATAAAAACTTTGAATCAAATTTTTTTTTTAAAATTTTTTTCATATCCATAACTTATGGAAGTTTCAAAAACCCTTAAGATCACAACTTTAAAAAAAACTTTTGAGCTCCAAAATTTTATAACAAAATATGTAACTCCTTAAAACATTTAGATCAAACTTTTAAAACTAATAAAATAATCATATCATTTTATCTTTTACTAAATTTGACCTAATTCAACTCATATAACAAATGATTCAAATTTTACAAATAATTCGTTTTTCACAAAACAAGTAATTATCTTAAAATTTGACAGAAAACAACCCATGGCTCTGATACCACTGTTGGGTTTTGAGCATTCTAACACACTATGGTGTACATGCAACCCTATAAACATTGGATCTATGTTTTCTCTATTATACATGCAAATATTAACTATTTCAAGGTTTCATCCTAACTAGCATATTATGAAGCACCTATACTACAAAGTTCTAGTTAGATGACATACCTTTTGATGTAGCTTGATGTCTTCAAGCTTTAAGAGCTTAGCCCCAATAGTGTGGAAGCCTCAAATGGAATCACAAATCACCAAAACACCTTGGAAGAACTTGAGAGAATATGTATGCACACTAAAATCGGCCCACTCTTATTTTCACACACTTGTGCCAACTTTGTGAGCCAAGGACCCATTTATATATTATGGAGGATTAGGGTTACATCCATGTAAAACCTAATACCCATGACCTTTCATTTACATAGGATCCATGGGTTAAAAGCTCCATGGACCATCCATGAAAGCTTATCCCAACCTAAATGAACTTGGCCCATTCCATATATATAAGAGTCCATATTTAATTAGTTCTTTTTGATCACTTAATGTGGTTCAAAAACAACTAGAATTACTCTGGAGTTGGTTCTTGTACCTTGAGATCCTTGGGTTTTTCTTTCACTCCAGTAGCCCTAAGAAAAGTCGATTTGTGAATGGGAACAATCCTATCACCAGTCAGCTTTGTTTCTAGAGTGTCATTTTCAATCTTGATCCTCGAGAAGGCAGTATGCAAAAGATGAAGTGGAAGTGGTGGTTCTGGAACTTTGGTAAGTGGAATGGCAATGGGATGATGAGCGATAAATTTGATCATTACTCGAATTGGCTTGTCAAAATCCTTGGGATCAATCGAAAACAGTTGGGTCGTATGCGTAAGAAACGGTTCAGCAGATTGAGAAGATGATGATCCTTTGGATGATTTCTTCTTGGTGGCAGCCTTCTTTGGTGATGAATAAGTGGCAGGAGGTTGTTGAGTTGAAGATTTTTCTGCCATTGATGAGTTGTTACGAGAGCTTCAAGAACACGATGAACACAGATATATTTTGAAGTTTTTGAGGGTTTGAGCGCGTAAAGAGGTAAAAGGGGTTTTAGAAAGGTTTATATAGGTAAGTGAAACGGGTCGGGCTTGGAAAGGTAATGATGAGGATCCGAAGCCAAACCAGGTAGCATTAAATGAGTAACCATTTTTTAGGGAGAATTGATGTGAGAAGGGAAAGGTAGGGTGGTTTGTAACTAGAAATGGAAAACCCAAATGGCGATTTGATGGTTGCTTTTTGGAGACGTGCGATCGTGGTATGAATTTCAATGAAGATAAGGATCCTTATAAGTTACCATTACAAAGAAAACATTTCACCTTATTGACTCTTGGGTTTCCGAAGGATGGATTCCGGACAGTTTGAGATCCGAAGGGTAAAAGGTTGAGTTCCTGATTATGAAGTGTTTAAGAAATGGTCCGGAATAGGATCAGTCCGGAGTGAAGCTTAAATTTTCGGAGTCAAAAAAAGTTTGCGATTCCGGAGTCAAAAATTGTTTTTGAAAGAATTTCCGGAAATGGATTTGAAATACGTTACGGAACAAGATTTGAGAAAACTTCCGGAGTGAATTTTGAAAATTCCGAAGTATAGAATGCAATTTCGGGATGCCATTATGAGGTATATTCTGAGATGCAGAATGTGATCAAGATGACTATGTGGACTTAGAACAACAAATGATCAGATGAAATGCATAGCTTAAGCTCAAGTGATGGTCAGCAATAAAGACAATTAAAATGATCCTATGTATTCCGGGAGAGAATAGTTTCGAGATGAAATGTTCTTTTGAGATCGGAACCAATTTACTTTCCGAATACTTCCATCAAAGAGAGCAAGTCTCTTAAAAGAACTGAGGATCTGGCATCATCATGCCCATCTTGTTCAGAAAACCATTGAATTTGGTTTCTTCTAATGCCTTAGTAAAGACATCAGCAATCTCATCATCAGATGGAACAAAAATTAGTTCAATGTAACCATTTAAAACATGATCTTTTATAAAATGGTACCTTATATCAAAGTGCTTAGTCATGGAGTGCTGAATTGGATTGTGTGAAATCGCAATGGCACATTGAGAATCACAATAGATAAGAATGCGTTGAAAGTGGTAACCATAATCCAAAAGTTGAGATTTCATCCATAGAACTTGAGAAGTACAGCTAGCAGCAACAATGTATTCTGCTTCGGCTGTAGAGAGTGCAATGCAGTTCTACTTCTTGGATTACCAACTAACCAAACGCCCACCTAAAAACTGACAGCCACCTGATGTGCTTTTTCTATCAA
Source organism: Lactuca virosa (assembly GCF_052849685.1). Classification (NCBI taxonomy): domain Eukaryota; kingdom Viridiplantae; phylum Streptophyta; class Magnoliopsida; order Asterales; family Asteraceae; genus Lactuca; species Lactuca virosa. Next base: position 282,925,769 of record NC_136428.1, on the reverse strand, counting down.
ATTGAAGACCACCATCGTTTGAATCTGAATATGCTTGAAGTAGGAAGCTCTCGTTTGCTGGGTACCATATTCCGAGACTCTTCGTACCTTTGAGGTATCGGAAAATTTGTTTTACAGCCAAGAGATGAGACATCTTTGGGTTGACTTGAAATCTGGCACACAAACATGTTGCAAACATGATGTCCAGACAACTTGTTGTGATATAGAGCGGGGATCCAATCATTCCTCTGTACTTCTTTTCATCAACTGCTACACCTGAAGGGTCGGCAAAGATTCTGTGTCCGAAGCCCATTGGTACCTTGGCTGAGGCACAGCTTTTCATTGAGTACTTTTTGAGGAGTTCCGAAATGTACTTCTCTTGGTGAATGAAAATTCCTCTGCTAGTCTGTTTGACTTGAAGACCAAGAAAGAAGCTTAACTCCCTATTCATGCACATTTGGAATCGATTGATCCTTAGTTTTGCAAATTCAGCAACCATTGATGAATTCGTAGATCCAAAAATGATGTCGTCAATGTAACTTTGGACCATCATGAGATGCTTTCCATTTGTCCTTCGGAATAGAGTGGGATCTAAAATTCCTCGTTGGAAACCTGAATGCTTAATAAAATCTGTGAGGGTCTCGTACCATGCGCGAGGAGCTTGCTTTAGGCCGTAGACAGCTTTTCGGTGTTTGTAGTAATTGTTCGGATATGAAAGATTAACAAAACTAGGAGGCTGTTGAAGATATACTTCAGTGTCAAGTTCACCATTAAAAAATCACTCTTAACGTCCATTTGGTAATCTTTGAAGCCCTTGTGAGCAACATGAGCAAGAAAATTTTTGATGGCATCAAGATGTGCAACAGGAGCAAAGGTCTCATCGTAGTCGAGCCCTTCAATCTGTGTAAATCCTTTAGCCACCAGTCTTTCTTTGTTTCGAATGATAACTCCTGCATCATCTAACTTGTTTCGAAACACCCATCTAGTACCGACAATGGGATGATTCTGAGGAGGAGGCACGAGAGACCAAACTTCATTTCTATCAAATTCTACCAGTTCTTCCTGCATGGCTGTAATCCAGTCAGCATGTTCTAATGCTTCCTTCATGGATTTGGGTTCAACCACAGAGATAAATGCTGAAAAATGACATTCGTTTTGAACACTTGTGGTAGTGCGAGTTTGTACACCAGCGTTTGGTTTTCCGATTACTTGGTTCGGAGGATGATCCTTGGTCCAGACATGTAACCTTGGAAGTTCTTGAGCAGCAACGATCCAATATCAACAATAGGATTGAGTTGCTCCCCTTGAATGGTTTGAATCTGAGGGTGATGCTCCCCCTGAACTTCTGAACCGGAGAGGTTGACATCATCATCAGAATGGAACTCAAAGAAATTGATGTTATCATCAATGTTGATAGGATTGGAGTCGTCAAAATCAGTAGTTGCATCATGGAAACCATCCACATTTGATTCAAGAGAGGGTTGACCACTCTCCCCCCTCAACCTGAGAAGGTTGAAACGGTTCAGAATCAAATAGAGGAAGGATTGGGATTAGACCGGAGACATTTTGAGAAACAGGAGCTTCCGGAGTTAAGGTTGGCCTTGTTCGAGATTCCGAATCAAGGTCGGTTTCGGAAGGTCCAAAGAGAGTTTCAAAGTCGACTTCAAGGATCGTTTGCTGGTTCGGACATCCTAGCGTTAGAACATCAGACTCCATAATGTGAGTTGTAACATGAGTTGGGCCAGAATTCCAAATTAAATTATCATCGAAGGTAACATCAAAGCTCTCTTCCATAACTTGAGTTCTCCGATTAAGAACTCTGTAAGCCATTGACTTAGAAGAGTACCCAAGGAGGATGGCTTCATTAGCTTTAGGTTGGAACTTGGTAAGCTGATCACGGTTGTTCTTGATGAAGCACCTGCATCCGAAAACGTGAAGGAACGAGATCGTTGGCTTCCGACCATTCATTGCTTCATATGGAGTCATTTTGAGGCGTCGATTGATGATACTTCGATTTTGAGTGAAGCATGCAGTTGATACGGCTTCAGCCCAGAGGTAGAGTGGTAGATTTGCGAAGTTAAGCATGGATCGAGCGGCTTCAACAAGATTTTTATTGCGTCTTTCAACTACACTGTTCTGTTGCGGAGTGTATGGTGCTGAGAAGTTGTGGTCAATTCCTTACTCGGTGAGGAATTTCTCAATGGCTCCATTGGTGAATTCTGAACCATTATCACTTCCGATACGCCTAACAGGAAGTTTGATGAGGACTTCAAATCCTTTAACGAGGTTGATGAGTTCAGAAGCTGTTTTGGACTTCAGTCTGAGGAAGAAAACCCAAGTGAACCTTATAAAGTTGTCAACAATCACAAGAATGTATTTGTAACGCCCGTAAATCCGGACTAGTCAATTTAGAGATAATAGGGGTCGAAAAAGACTTTTCGACAAAAGATTATTTAGAATAAATAATCTTAACCAAGGTGTAGAATATGTATCAAGGGTTCTGTACATATAAAGAACGCCGAAATCTGAGTTATAACGAAGAAGTTATGGCCCGTCGAAGTTTTACGGCAAAATCGGCACAGAACCGGGAAGCGTAAATAGTGAATTTACGATAGAGCGACTTTTAGCCTTAGTAATCTAAACAAAAGTTGTAGAATACGTTAAACCGAGAACATACAAAAAAAGAACGCCCAAATCTGACTTCGTATGAGGAAGTTATGAATTTTCTAAGATTTGGCATAGCAGTGCACGGCCCGAAACTCGAATTTTAGTTCGAGTGGTTTTTGGCCTATGCGACCTAAATGAGAGTTGAAGATCTCATTAATAGGAACTCAATGATAAAAATACAGACGAAAAAGGAGTCCATATGCAGAGGTTATGAATTTTACGCGGACATTTAACAATATAATCTCGTCGTACTACTAAATTTAAGATCGGTAGAGAGTTAGCCCACAGAGTCAAAATGATAGTTATAGATCTTATTTTTACCTACGTGTGGATATAAAGAACGTAAAAAACGGAGCTCGTGTGCGAAAGTTATGAATTTTTGAAAATCGGCTGATTTCTACCCTGTGTGCGATGCCACGTGTCAGCACCATGCTGTGTCTGGTTGTCTCCAGCTGCTCACGACGTGAATTTATGGTTCACAACATGAAATGACCTCCAGCCCACTATAAATAGAGGTGTCGGGTGAAACCAATTCCTCACACCTTCCAACTTCTCTCTCTCTCTTTCTCTAAAACTTCTCTCTAGCCCCCTTAAGCCCCCTAAAGTCTAGGTAAACCCCCTAGCACCCGAAGGAATCCCCGAGGATCCCGAAGCTCCGAGAAAAGAGCCTTTCGGCTCGGGAACTCTGCTCCAGCGAAGCCCGGTTTTCAAGAAAACCCGCTGTAAGTGAGCTACGCCTAACTTATCTTTAGTATAACTTATGTTTCAATATAGTAATGTTATTAGGACCTTATAATAAATATTTGGGCTATTATTATGGGTTATATAAGTGTCGTTATAATATATTTTTAACCACTCGTGGTACGGGGAATCTGGTTTTAAAGGCCGCATAGGGTTGTTGGATTTCAGAAGTGCTATATGCCAAAATGGTCCTGCCCTCCAGTGTTTTATGTCTGGCCCCTATCTGTATATAGTGGTTGAGAAATATTGTTTCATGCTTATATAATAGTAATAATAGCAAGACTATTAATTAGACTCGGTGAATATTAGACTAAACTCTACTGGTAATGATACTAGGTTTTGTCAAAGGAAAATTATGTTAAGAGTAACGAAGTGTTGTCTGAGTGCCGAGTCACCACCTTTTCAGGTGAGTGCCTAGTTACTTTCATCTTACACATAAATATGAAGTATTTTATATAAATTACATGCTATGTGTGCATATTATCTGTATACTTGCTATCTATGCTGGATGAATGATTTTATACATGATTTAAATGATTTAAACTGTATATGTATTTTATATCGACAATATATGTTGGGTAAAACATGGGTAGATGAAATATGAGTTCGATGATGAGATGAGGGATGATATAGACCATGAGATAAGGGTGGGAGGTGAACAATGAGAGAAGCCTTTTCCCAAACGATGGCTCGGTCATCTACCAGAGTATGGATAACAACCACAGACTATTCTAGATAGTCCAGTGGAACACTAGCAGGCTCGCAACATATAGGTGTTGTGAACGATGTGTTCACCCGGTGTACTCTAAACCCTGGCGACCATGCAGACTTGGTGCCTAAACCTTGGCGATCATGCAGACTTGGTGCCTAAACCCTGGAGATCTTGCAGACTTGGTGCCTAAATCTTGGCGATCATGCAGACTTGGTGCCTAAACCCTGGCGATCATGCAGACTTGGTGCCTAAACCCTGGCGACTATGCAGACTTAGTGCCTAAACCCTGGCGATCATGCAAACTTGGTGCCTTAACCCTGACGACTATGCAGACTTAGTGCCTAAACCCTGGCGATCATGTAGACTTGGTGCCTAAACCCTGGTGACTATGCATACTTAGTGCCCGTTGTGTAAACCGTGGGAAACGATGGACTTCGCGTCGATTCCTTAGGATGATCCTTAGGAATGAATAAGCGAGGAATAGCTGATTCTTAGGGTAGATCCTTAATAATAGGGAAGATAATGGGAATGGGTAATTGGGTTGATTGTTTGATGTTTAAACATAATAATTATATTATTGTGGGTTGAAAACCCTATGTACTCACCATGTTTCCCAACCTGACCCACTCAAGCTTATTTGAATCACAGGTGCCGATACAAAGTTACATTATACTGAGAGATTAAAGAGGTGTAGATCACTAGTGTAAATGAATGTAAGTTCTGTTTATGCTTATGTTTTTGTATTGAAAATGACATCCCAAATGTTTTAAAATGAATAAAAATACATTTCTTCGGAAATGCTTTGATAACGTATTTATCATGTTTTACTGGGAACAAATTCCGCAACACTTTTCTTTAAAAGGTTACTCTGATTTTCAAACAAGCATAAACAAAATCGGTCTTTTCTGGCCGGGAAAATGGGGATGTCACAGTTGGTATCAGAGCATTAGTTTAAGCGAACTAGGAATATGGATTTATTTCTAGACTTAAACTTAGAATGCTAAGCAATTATTGTGAGGAGTGTGTCTAATAAAATGTATGTAATACACCTGAATAGACACAAGCACTAGCTTATTTAGGGAAAATGCCTAACATTCTTTTATGTGCTACATGATTTATGATATGCATTATATGATCGAATCTATGGTCTGTTGCCGACCGGATCTGGAAACTTTATGTGTTCAGGTTTCTAAATGTTTAATTACGGTATTAGAACTGGCATATAACTTGTCAAAGTGATAAGGAAATTTATGCGTCAATCGTAAATAAAATCTCTCCTATCTTAATTCTCGTCATTATACACCGGACGTCTGATTTGGTGTATAGATCGAAATGGCAAGAACCCAAAGTGGAGTCGGGAACGCGAATGGAAATAGGAATCAACCTCCAGTGAGTGAGCAAATACATGTTGTGGTAGCCGCTCCTGAGCCAATCATGATGGCCTGAGTACAAGCGATGATCCAGATGATGTTGGATCGTCAAATGGAGGAAACAAGGCGTTTACTTCAATGAAACCAAGAAGAACTTACGGTGCCTGTTGAACATCCCGAATTGAATGACGGGTAGTCTGAGGAAGGGAACTACAGCAAGACCGTTGGTCAAGCTGATCCACCGGTGATTAGGAGAAACAATCAAGATGGAGGAAATGATGGACGTGGATACAAGTACAAGGATTTCATGGCATCCAAACCCCCGAGCCTTTCTGGAAGCCCAACACCGGTGGAAGTTATGGACTGGATCTCCGAGATGGAGACAATGTTTGAAAGTTGCGAATGTAGAAACTGACAGAAGACCACTCTCGCGGTTCCTCTGTTAAAGTTTGGAGTACTAAGCTAGTGGAAGCTACTAGGTAACACGATGCCTAAGGGAAAAGCAAGCAAGATGTCTTGGGAAGATTTCCTGGTGCAACTGAAAATGCAGTACTGCTCTAAGCAGGATCTTCTGGAGATCAACAATGAGCTCCAGAATCTGAAAAAGGGAAGGATGAGTGTCACCGAGTATGCTGCAATTTTTACGGAGAAGATAAAGCTTGTTCCTATTGGATAAGTGTCTAAGTCCATAACTATAATTGGTATGACTTGACCCGTCCCGGCATGATCCATTTGGGTTGCACTTCACCGGAACAATTTGTATGGATAGACTTATGAGAAAAAGGATGTTTATGATTTATTAATATATTATAAGTTATATATATTAATACGAAATCATATTATTTAATTAGTATTGATCAAGAATTAATTTAGGGATCAAAAGAGGCTAATTAAATATGGACTCTTACATATATATATATATATATATATATATATATATATATATATATATATATATATATATATATATATATATATGGAATGGGCCAAGGTTTATTTAGGATGGGCTAAAAGTGTATGGAAGTCCATGGATAGTCCATGGAGCTTTTAACCCATGGATCCTATAGAAATGAAAGGTCATGGGTATTCGGGTTTACATAGGATGTAAACCTAATCCTCCATAATATATAAAGGGGTCCTTGGCTCACAAAATCGGCACTAGTGTGTGTGAAAGAAAAGGTGGCCGATTTTAGTGAGCTCCATATTCTCTATAGTTCGTCCAAGTTGTTGATGGTGATTTGTGATTGCACTTGAGGCTTCCACACTATTAGGGCTAAGCTCTTAAGTCTAGATACATCAAGACTTCAATCTCCACTATAAGGTATGTTATCCTAACTAGATTCTTGTGTGGTATATGTCTATTGTATGCTAGTCATAGGTTTAATACCTTGGTAAAACCATTGCATGTATAATTAGTGAAAACATAGATTCAAGGTATTTAGGGTTGCATGAACACCTTAGGAGTGTTAGAATGCTCAAAACCCAACAGTGGTATGAGAGCGTAGGCTTGTTTTCAGTTATACTTGATGCAAATTGCAGAAAAAACTGAAAAAAATCGATTTTCCGGCTGTCTGGGCACTGGAGTCGCCGAGTCCACTGATGGACTCGCCGAGTCCATGAAGAAAATCATCCTACTCGTCGAGTAGGTTCATACAATCGACGAGTAGGAGCCCCTAACAGCATATTTTCGACTTTTAAGGCTGGAATTGGACTAGAATCATTATTCTAAGCTGTTTTTGAACCTATAAACCTATTTTTGATGTGGTAATGTTGATTCTAATCAAATTCAAAAGATAATTGTCAAAAGTTTCATGTTTTGTATTCGTTTAATGATTAGGCTAATTACATGAAAAATTGTTTGATTTGAATTGACTTGTTCATATGAGTTTAAACCAAGATTGTGAATATTGCTAGACATGGTTGTGATAGTTGTTGGCAATCCAAATTAATCTAAAAGTTATTCATAATATGTGTTTTGTAACTTGTCCTCAATTTATATGAAAAGTCACATTTAAAAGGTTATTAAAACCATAGGTTAAGAAACTTGAAGAGTCCTTTCCTCATAAATAGTTTTATGAACTCCATAACTTGTCCTCAAGTTATAGATGTTCAAGAGTCTCTTCATTAAAAGTTTTTAAAAACCTACATTGAACTCACATGTTATGAATATGAAAGGTTTTGAATAGTTTCAAAACTTTCCCTCAAGGTTTGGAATTTGTAAAGTCTCACACACATTAATGCTTTAATTCCAAACCCTAGAATTTTAAAAGTTAAAATTCAAACTTTATGGACTTCATTAAATTAATTAAAGTGTTTAATTAAAAGAGTTAATAGTTCCATAATGACATGGTTTAAGTTTAATTAAATTAAGAGTATAGTTTAATTAATAAGTTTAAACCACCAAGTATTTTAAATGTGTAAAATACACCCTTATACTATTATTATAATTTTAATTATATAGATATGTATAAGATAAAGTCAATCTTACCGTTAGTAGGCCTCATTCACAAAGCCAGTCTATAAGGTTGACTAGTGGAGGGTCGTTAGCCAAACGGGTAGGATAAAGACTATAATTCTCTCTTCATTAAAAGTATAATGATAAATACTAAGTAACTAAACACTTATAAATTCCCAATCTTAGTTACTTAGGAAAATGTGAAATGGTGCTAACCCATGAAAGTACACTTTGCACCTTTGTTAAGTTGTTAGTGGAGCGTGTGTGGTTAACCGGCACACTAACATGGAACTGACAATGTGTGGCGAAGGTTAACTTAAGTTTATCATAGATTGGTGGAGCGTATGTGGTTAACCGGCACATCAATTAGGCGATAAAGTTGAGGGTACAAAGTCAATTTGCATGGTTATTCACACCTTGTTTGTGATCCTCGGCATCCCAGTCACAAACTTGAGAGGGCACAATCGAGATTCAAACATGCCATTGAAAGTTTAATGTGTCTAAAAAGATCTAGGAGTTTCAAATCCAATTAAAACTTAATTATATTTCGTTTTCATGGTGGAAATTGGTAAATCGTCATTTACCTACCTTCAACTATTTTATAGCTTGGATTACGGCATCCCTCTTCCGGTTATAAATAGGTTGTTGGATCCTAGCCTTATTATTTCATATGGGTGATGTATTAAGGACTTTAAATCAACTAAACTTGAATTTCTCCGATTATAGATGTCTAGTTAAGACAACTATGGTCTTCCCAAATCTTTAGGAACAAGCTTTCCCATTGAAGATGATATCCCACATGGCAATCAAGGTGAAAGATTAATCCCTTTGTTGTGCATTAATGGGACTACAAATCATGCTTCACTTCCTCCACCTCCTCCAATTATTCTCCCTATCCCACAAGTTCAAATACTTGAAAAGTTCAAGGTCACTCAATCCCTATTGGCAAGCCGGGAGAGTCAGGTGTCGAAGTCTCGAGGTAGCTGGCTGTTGACTTGGTTCTTCAGTCACACCCTGATGACAGATCAAGACATGACCCTTAATGATCTTACCTATTTGCTTGATGCTACTAAATCAGTAATGATTTGGGGCACTGGTAAAGCAAATTTGATTGGAATATCAACTTCCCAAACTTCCACGGACATTGACAATGGTAACATTAGAAGTCCAGAAAAGCTTTCTCTTCCCAATGGAAAGGGATTGGCCATGGTCAAGTCATTTGACCTAATGGTAAAGAGAAAGGTTAAGTCTGAGATAGTCTTGTGTACCATTTCCAAAGAGTCGATATGTTTCTTTTGCCAAAAGAAGGGGCATTGGTTGGGAAGCTGCCGAATTTACCTGAAAGTTCATAGGGATGGTAAAAGTCAAAAAGGTTTGACTTTGCTTCAGGCTAAAGTCCATTATATAACTCTATGAAGTCTCTTTTAATACATGATTTAATGTAATTACATTTTGATGTTTTGGAAGAATCAAAGGAAGCTTAAAGAAAGAGTGTGCTGATTCTGATCGCGAAGATGGGTTTCTATCGCATGGTTTGATGATCAGAATTTTGAGCTGCTGCTTAAGAGTTATGATATGTTGCTTAGGAATAGACAACAACATGTTTTCATATGTATTTTCATTGTAAGGATAAGATTTTTCTGCAAAGTTAAAAAAAAATAAAAGAAAATTTTGATTTATTTATTTTAAGTATCCTTACAATGGCATTTGTGAAAAAATTGTTGTTTATATGTTTCTATGGATAAGCAATATTGGAAAATGGATTTGATTCTTTAATTTGTGGTAGTGTCATAATTTACCAAATAAGGAAAGATTCTCATCACCCAAGTTTCAGTTGGATAGAAACTTGGAATCAGACAACTTGTATTCTGTGATGAATGAGAATTTTCATCTTTGGAGAATTAAGACTAAGTCCTTGTTCACATGTATATGTGTGTCAAGAGCAGGAATAAAGGATCGGGTGCACTAGGTTGTGCGCTGATCAGGTTCACCACAAAGAATGATAAGACTATTCGTCATGATTTACTAAAGTTTAGTAAATATGGTTATGCTTACAAGTTTAAGTGTAATTCTGAAACATTGGAAAAGTTTCAATGTATGGCAGAACGGATGAGAAGAATCAAATATGGCAGAAAGATAAAAGTTTCTCCAATCTTAAGAGATGGGAGAGTACTTTAGTATCATGTTTATGATCATCATAATGATTATGAAACCATATCACAATTGATTCTCTAAGGACATCTTAGTGCATTTTTTTTTACTAAGAATAGGAATCGTGAATTGTTGAATTGGTTAAATCTAAAGGTGAATCATACTTCGTCCCAAAATCAAGTCTTAGAGTCATACTCCAAAATTGAGCCTTGAGTGACATAATCTTTAGAAAAAGGTTTAAAACACTTGTCAAATGTAGAGTAAAATGTTTTCTACTCTTGTACATTTGAGATTGGTAAGTTGTGATGTTTTGGATAAGACAAAGACCAACTAAGACCAATTGTTAGAAGTGTTTAACTTGATAAGAATCTGCACTAACTCTTGAATATTTTTTTTTCAAGGAATGATTATTGACAAAAGAAAATCTTATATGTCAAGAGGTCAGTGGGAGTCTTAAAATATATGGAGATAGTTTCAGAACTAATCAAGAGTATTGTTAATCACTAGCCCACGACCTGAGGTTAGTAACCTATCGTGTTGACATATTCTTATTTTTGTGTCTTTTCCGGTTAAAAGTTGACTTTGCATATGAGTCCTATAAGTTCTCAATTGTTTGCATAACAACCTGGAAGCATTGGTAGGCACTTGTGATGCTGGGTGGCAAGAAAATGAGATTGGGCAGGTTCAGTCCATATGAGTTTGGATTTGTCACTAACCTTGTAGAATGATTATGGTTATGAAAAACTCACATGGATAGGAACACATACACCATAAAATCTAGGTTTCATAAGGTTTCTCTCCGATTAATGAAAATAAGGGTGAGGAAATGCTTTCACTGAGTAGATTTTAGGAAGATAGCAAGTGTGATATTTGCATTCTCAAAGTCGTTAGTGGAGTGCGTGTGGTTAACCGGCACACTAGCATAGACTTGTGAGAAATGGAAAAGGTCTAAATAATTGAGACTATGATTACGGCATCCCTTTTCATAGTTCTAAAATTGTTTAGACACACATGTGAGCTATCTAAGAAAAGGTGTATGATTTTGATAAAGTCTTATCAAAGCAATCTCGTATCAGAAATCTGAACTTTGGTAAGAAATTCAATAAAGTATTGATTTCTAGAAGTCCAGTTGATTTTTGGGAACATGTCAAAGCTAGTGGGAGCATAAGTGTTATGCTAATAATCATCATGTTAGTAGGAGCATGATAATTATAATAAGTATTGCAAGTTAGCAATGTTAATTATAGAAAACAAAGTTTCAATTCTTGAAGTTGTAGGGGTTGGAAAAGTTGTTTTGCTATAATTAAGGGAGAGGATATACTTCATTTCAATTCTAAAAGCTTAGATTGAGATTTTAATCACCTTTAGTCAAGGATATATATATATATATATATATATATATATATATATATATATATATATATATATATATATATATGAATTTTATGTTGGAATGGTTGAACATAATAAAATTCTATATATATATATATATATATATATATATATATATATTGCGTTCTCAAAATTCGATTATGATTACGACATCCCTCTTCATAGTTCAAATTGTGAGAACATGGAAAATAAAAATTTTATTGCATGAATCGTCTCCCATATGCTTCGGTTATAGGATCGATTGCATGTGCTATAATATTTATCCTTTCTAGATTTTCAAAATGACTGGGGGGATTAAGAAGATAAAAGGTCTAGTATTGGATATGACTAAAATGATTAAGCAATTGTCGAGGACAATCTGAGGTTTTCCAAAGATTGGTTGCTCAGGGACAATTGGAAGTATAGTGTTAAACTTTGGAAAGGATCATATTGACATACTCTGAAAAAGATGCAACTCTTGTTCACAAGTGATAGTCAAAATGGGCATATGGGAATGTTTCCATAGGTGGAAGTTATTCTTTGAATCTGTGTAAAATTAGAAAGCTTAATGCAAGAAAGATGTTCAAAGGAATGAACTTTGAATTTGAGACTTCGGTTCCATGAAATTGCTCTCTATTGGAATACTTTGTAATGTCTGTTGCCAAGTCTTTGTGACTTTTGTGCATAGTCATTACAAGAGAATCATTACATATAAGTTTAGAATCTAACATATTACAGTAAATGGCAAGAGTTTGGTATTCTTACATTTACAAAAGGGATTGGGATTGTGAAATGAGCATCATTGGAGTCGTGTTCAATTGATCTATTTCAAAAAAGAAAGGACCATAGGTAAACATAGTGTGCATGCTTGGAGCATGGCAGGACTATTGTTTTAATTGAAGTATTAAGTTGATAATTCGAAACATTACATGAATAATGAGTAATCAATATGATGCTTAGATAAAATGTGTTTTATTTACTCTCAAAGTGTTGGGGCCTTATAGGATTAGTATTATTCTTGTGTTTCACTTTGCATGTTTTGACTTCCAGAATAATTAAGTTATTCAAACCATCAACAGTCGGTCATATGTTGGAAGTAGATATGAATCAAGACTGTCATGAATCTGGCTTGTAAGATTTGTCTAAGGTGCATTAGATATAGCAATGGTTGCTACAACATTCATGAGTGCTCATAAGTTCTGAGTATTAGATTAAACCCACGCTCATTTGACTCACTTCATGGATTTTATCACCAGTGAATCATGAGACGATAATATCTTATATTCTTCAAACCTAGAGATATGAGTTGTTGACTATGAGTTGGTTATACATTGATTGCACGAAAACGCATTGGTAACTCGATGTTATAAAATGTGCCTTTGTATATGATTCAACAAGTAGTTAGTACAAGCCTATGAGTCAAAGTTTATCCATTCCTTTTACCCTTAAAGGGATAAAAGCGATATATGTGGGCCCCTCTATGATTTAGTGATGACACCCCTAAGTGCTTGGCCAAGCCTGGACTGATTTGATTTGTTTAATTAGTCAGTTGTCATAAATCGAAAATCGGAAAACAACAAATGGACAGAGAGAATGATTATAATCCATGTCTCAGTCCATATGATATCTAGAATGGAGGAATATATGATCACTTATCTAATGGACGCGTCATTTGATTTGTTTAGAGTTCGACAACGGCTATAAGAGCTACGAGTTCTAGTCGGGTTATGAAGTCGTAATTACAATAATAGTTATTAGACTTATCCAAGCCGGAGACTGTTGGATTAGTGTCTAAGTCCATAACTATAATTGGTATGACTTGACCCGACCCAGCATGGTCCATTTGGGTTGCACTTCAGTGGAACAATTTGTATGGATAGACTTATGAGAAAAAAAGATGTTTATGATTTATTAATATATTATAAGTTATAATATATTAATATGAAATCATATTATTTAACTAGTATTGATCAAGAATTAATTTGGAATTAATTTAGTGATCAAAAGAGGCTAATTAAATATGGACTCTTATATATATATATATATATATATATATATATATATATATATATATATATATATATATATGGAATGGGCCAAGGTTTATTTAGGATGGGCTAAAAGTGTATGGAAGTCCATGGATAGTCCATGGATCTTTTAACCCATGGATCCTATGTAAATGAAAGGTCATTGGTATTAGGGTTTACATAGGATGTAAACCTAATCCTCCATAATATATAAAGGGGTCTTTGGCTCACAAAATTGGCACTAGTGTGTGTGAAAGAAAAGGTGGCTGATTTTAGTGAGCTCTATATTCTCTGAAGTTCTTCCAAGTTGTTGATGATGATTTGTGATTCCACTTGAGGCTTCCACACTATTGGGGCTAAGCTCTTAAGGCTAGATACATCAAGACTTCAATCTCCACTATAAGGTATGTTATCCTAACTACATTTTTGTGTGGTATATGTCAATTGTATGCTAGTCATAGGTTTAATACCTTGGTAACACCATTTCATGTATAATTAGTTAAAACATAGATCCAAGGTATTTAGGGTTGCATGAACACCTTAGGAGTGTTAGAATGCTCAAAAACCCAACAGTTCTTTACCTAGTTCCAACTGAGCTCTCCAAGGTCAACAAGTTTGCCCATGGATTACCAGCGGACTTTGGTCCGATGGTCAAGCAAGAAACCACTTTGAAAGCCGCCATCTGGGCAGCGAGTAATGTTGAGACCCGGATTAAGGAAAAGGGTCTAGAGAGAGCTGAAGTTGGCGAGAAAAGGAAGTATGAAGGATCTTCAAAATCCAACAAAGAAAGGAAATTCTTAAAGTCTGAAGGAGGAGGAGGAGGCGAAGTTAAGTGGTGCGAGAAGTGTAAAAAGAAACACTTCAGGAAATGTAGCGAGGAGGTGACTTGCTACAAATGTGGAGAGGTAGGGCATTACGCCAGCAAGTGCGCATCTAACAAGAGGGTGTGCTATAGATGTAACAAAGAAGGGCATGTTTCTAAAGACTACCCGAAGAAAAACGAGGCAGCAAGGCCAGATACGCCATCAAGGCAAAGGGCATTTCACATGATCCTTGACGAGGCAGAAAACAACGCAAGGAATCGAGTATGATGACTTCATATCTGAAGATCAAGTTATGCAGTAGCCATGCAGATAGTATCATATGATGTAGCCTATTAGAGGCATAGTCTAGGGTGAACTTGAACACCTATGTAATCGTGTCAAGGAATAATATAAAACCTTCGTTTTGCTATCTGATATGTTAAGTTGTTGTGTGATCCTCTTGTATGGTGACTTGGAAAACTACGAGACAATACTTGGGATGAGTATGAGTAGGTGTGAATAGTAGTAGCGGCCTATACTACCGGAAGCACAGGACTCACACTTGGATCAGGGAAAGTCACAAAGTTACCAAGAAGCTAGTAATTGATACCATTTTATTCAAGTATATCGTTACCATTGTTTTGGTAATGACTATGAAGATTGTTGTTATTCTGACCCTAGTGGTCATATCGAATTGAGTCTGAATAAGACGAGTATGTTACATGGTTCAGAGAACCAAGTCCGATGTAGCACCTGACTTAAGCTGGAAGATATAATGAAAGCGATCAGTAGAGGTATCGTGACGGTTGCTTGTAGCTAGAAATGCTACCTTTTAAGATGAGATTAGAACATGAAGGAAAGTATAGTCTATTCTAGAAGACTCTAAGAGACCTGAGTCTAAGCGTTGCAACATACAATGATAGGTCATTAGAATATGACACATCGTTCCATTATAGTAATAAAAGAACTTATCTTAAGTTCGTATCCAGTGAAGATTGATATTGTGACTTGAAGGTCATAATTTGGAGTCTAACGTGAGATAGGGAGCAAGTGCAAGATCGAGCACCGCCTGCAGTCATGGAGTCCAATAGTTAGATACTCATTCAAAGGAACATAGAAGTTACGATTATTACCTAGGATAAAGAGATAACGTACAGAGTCATTATAAAACCTTGTTTTTTTGATGATTCCAGGACGTAATCATCTTAAGGGGGAGATAGTTGTAACGCCCGTAGATCCGGGCTAGTCAATTTAGAGATAATAGGGGTCGAAAACGACTTTTTGACAAAAGATTATTTAGAATAAATAATCTTAATCAAGTTGTATAATATTTATCAACGGTTCTGTACATATAAAGAACGCCAAAAAAATAGTGAATTTACGATAGAGCGACTTTTAGCCTTAGTGATCTAAACAAAAGTTATAGAATACGTTAAACGGAGAACATACAAAACAATATCGCCCAAATCTGACTTCGTATGAGGAAGTTATGAATTTTCTAAGATTTGGCATAGCAGTGCACGACCCGAAACTCGAATTTTAGTTCGAGCGGTTTTTGGCCTAGGCGACCTAAATGAGAGTTGAAGATCTCTTTAATAGGAACTCAACGATAAAAAGACAGACGAAAACGGAGTCCGTATGTAGAGGTTATGAATATTACGCGGACATTTAACAATATAATCTCCTCGTAATTTTAAATTTTAGATCGGTCGAGGGTTAGCCGACGGAGTCAAAATGAAAGTTGTAGATCTTATTTTTATCTACGGGTGGATATAAAGAACGTCAAAAATGGAGCTCGTGTGCGAAAGTTATTAATTTTTGAAAATCGGCTGATTTTCACCTGTGTGCGATGCAACGTGTCAGCACCATGTCGTGTCTGGTTGTCTCCAGTTGGTCACGACATGAATTTATGGTTCACGACGTGAAATGACCTCTAGCCCACTATAAATAGAGGTGTCGGGTGAAATCAATTCCTTACACCTTCCAACTTCTCTCTCTCTCTCTCTCTCAAACTTCTCTCTAGCCCCCTAAAGTCTAGGTAAACCCCCTAGCACCCGAAGGAAGCCCCCGAGAAAAGAGCCTTTCGGATCGGGAACGCTGCTCCAGCGAAGCCCGGTTTTCGAGAAAATCCGCTGTAAGTGAGCTACACCTAACCTATCTTTAGTATAGCTTATGTTTCAATATAGTAATGTTATTAGGACCTTATAATAAATATTTGGGCTATTATTATGGGTTATATAAGTGTCGTTATAATATCTTTTTAACCACTCATGGTACGGGGAATCTGGTTTAAAAGGCCGCATAGAGTTGTTGGATTTTAGAAGTGCTATATGCCAAAATGGTCCTACCATCCGGTGTTTTATGTCTGGCCCCTGTCTGTATATAGTGGTTGAGAAATATTGTTTCGTGCTTATATATTAGTAATAATAGCAAGACTATTAATTAGTCTCGATGAATATTAGACTAAACTCTAGTGGTAATGATACTAGGTTTTGTCAAAGGAAAATTGTGTTAAGAGTAATGAAGTGTTGTCTGAGTGCCGAGTCACCACCTTTTCAGGTGAGTGCATAGTTACTTTCATCTTACACATAGATATTAAATATTTTATATAAATTACGTGCTATGTGTGCATATTATCTGTATACTTGCTATCTATGCTGGATGAATGATTTTATACATGATTTAAATGATTTAAACTGTATATGTATTTTATATCGACAATATATGTTGGGTAAAACATGGGTAGATGAAATATGAGTTGGATGATGAGATGAGGGATGATATAGACCATGAGATAAGGGTGGGAGGTGAACAATGAGAGAAGCCTTTTCCCAAACGATGGCCTCGTCAACTACCAGAGTATGGATGACAACCACGGACTATTCTAGACAGTCCAGTGGAACACTACCAGGCTCGCAACCTGTAGGTGTTGTGAACGATGTGTTCACCCGGTGTACTCTAAACCCTGGCGCCCATGCAGACTTGGTGCCTAAACCTTGGCGATCATGCAGACTTTGTCACACCCCCATACCAGAACGGCGAAAACGTTCGGGGGCGGAGGACGTCATGCTCAGTATCATAACCATAGTGAAGAAAGTAAAACACAACCATCATAGATATAATTTAAAAGGTTACATCGTTTCAAAAATACATGTTTCCGAATAAATTACATATGATGTCAATATGTAGCAAAAGAATCTACGCCTTAGCGTCTTGACTTCAGAAATCTTGTAGTTACCTGTATTACTGATTACCTGATAATACAAGTTGTTTTGAAAGAGTATCAACATAAAGCTGGTGAGTCCATAAGCATTTTCTGAAAAATGAATGTTGTTTCCTTAAAGGTTGTTACAAGTTTGTTTCTAGAAAATCCAATATTTTCTAAAAGGTTTGTTGTAGTCTTAACTGAAACAAGGCTTAGTAAATAGTCATACTCATGCGTGTGTTTTATATTTAAATAAAACTCATTTGTATAAAGCCTTAGAATTTCCGTGAACTGTATGTTTTGTTAATACCCTATGTGAGATGTTATAACCATACTAAAGACTAGAAGGCATTGTATGTGACGTTCTTCAGGCGTCGTAATGTTATGAAACTTGTCACCCCAGACCTTCCGGTCTAGCTGTTGCAAGCAGCTTAGGTGCGGGTTTGTCAGACCCAGTATAAATCTATACACAACTATCACGTTCTCCCTCTAGGGGATTCTGATTATAACTATAGTACTTTTCTGTGGTACTTAGAGTACCCTGAAGGAGAATGTCTCACAAATTTATTCATTAACAAGTTCACATAGTATGTAATGAAATACTCGTTTTGTAAATTGATAGTATTACCGTTTTCTTTGTTAAATGAAGTGTTCAAAACTATACCTATTATAGTTTATCAAAAGTGTCGTATGATGGTATGAAACCTTGTTATGAATGCCTATGTATTCCAATAAAATGACATTGAGAATACGAAGTGTAAATCTTACACACCTTGCTCAACATGTTACAAGGTGTGAATAACCCCTTTAAGTTTGTTTTGACAGTTTATCCTTAACTGTCTCTGTTTAGAGTATTTATAGAAAAATCATCGTAAGTTGAAAACTGCATTCGTAAACTCAGAGAGTTTGGAAAAAGAGTCTACTGTGTTCATAAATTTTCCCATAATTTTTGGTGGTCTCAAACCAATGTGAAAATGTTCATCTTCAGAACCTGGTCCGATTTTGTTTCTACAGTGATAGGCAGTTTTGTAAAAATCACCATAAATTGTAGAAAAATCGGATGGAGATGTGCAAGTAGTCCTTTTAAAGGTATAAAGCTAAACTATCATATTAAACAGTTTTGAAAAATATTAAGTTTAAGTTGGGTAAAACAGTTCATGAACAGTTCACAACGTTTCTATTGTAAGCTGTCAAGCTAAGTTTTGAATATGTTTTGGTGTTTTAACTGGTATTCCCCCCGTGAAAACTCAAGAAAGCTAGAAACTTTAGGGGTATGAACTCACCTTGAGTGATTTCTTGATAAATGGAAGGTTGAAGACAAGGAGTATCAAGTCAATAACACTCGATGAACACGTGAAAGCTTGGATGATCCTAAGAACGATTTTTGGTGTTAAGATATGAGTCGATGATCCAAGAGTGTTATAAAATTATGGAATAACACTTGATTTTAGATGGAATACTTACCAAAAAGTGCAGTAGTAGCTCAAGAACACTTTCACAAAGTGGTGGGAAGTAGAGGGAAAATGAGGCTCTTTTAGTGTTTTTGAGAAGTGTAAGTGTTTGGAATGATCAAGTAAGCCAAAAAATCCTCCAAGGATTTCTATATATATTGAAGGTTGCTAGAGCAACTTGTAAGTTGAAGTGATGTTTACCTTGGTTTGTGTGATGTGGATAAGGTTGGCTAATGAGGAGATGATACATGGAAGGCTAGTGGGCACACTTGACCCACTTGTGGTATAAACATCCTTAGATATTTCCTTTAATATAAAATATTAAATTATAATTAATAAATCCTTGAGAAATGAATAAAATATGAGTTTTGGGGGTTTAAAATGGTAAAAATATGAATTTGGTGAAAAATGCCCGTCAAAAACGGGCTTAGGAAGCGAAAGCAGTCGAAAATCGGGCTTAAGGAGCGAACCTGCGAGGTTCGGCTCTGGAAGGTGCTGAGGACCGAAGGTAAGGAAGGAACCGAGAGAAGGGAGAAGGGACCGTAGGTGGGGGTCTCGGTCCAAAGTGGTGAGGGAAGCGAAATATACCGAGCCCTCGGTCCATTTCGGTTGTAGGAGGTTCGGTCCGAGAAGGCGGGTTCGGTTCTGACAAGTTCGCTTCTGACTAGTTCGGTTCTGACAAGTTCGGTCCTATTAGAGGGGTTCAACTCTAAGAGGTTTGGTTCCTAAGAGGGTTTCGGTCCTATTTAGCTGTTTTTCAATAAAACTTTCCGTTTCAAGCGGTTTTTGGCAAATTTAAGGGTCGGGATGACCCGGATGACTATAAAAAGTTGAGAGAGATTTTGAGAGAGATTTGGCAGAGATTTGGCAGAGATTTGTTTTTAGCCATTATTATTGTATAATCTCATAATGCAAGGTTCGTGCACCTCGTTATGCTTCGTTTATGATTGTTTTAAGTCCCCGAAAGCGTCCTTAGTCGTGTTTCGAAGCGTTTGACTCCCTTTTTAGGGTTTTACATTGCTAAACACATAGAATATCTGAAACACTTGAATTCTTATCATACCAATACACATTTTTATGGAATAACTTTTCACATACAAGTATTGGTTAAGTTTGACCTGTTTGACTTGTTGACTTTGACTTTGACTTTGACTTGAATTTGACGGTTGTCACATTATCCCCCCGTTAGAAGGAATTTCGTCCCGAAATTTGCATTATGGGTGGGACTTCAAGGGTTGGGGAATAGATGTGGGTATTTTTGTTTCATTTGTTCCTCACGTTCCCAAGTAAATCCGGGTCCTCGCTTGGCGTTCCACCGGACCTTTACGATGGGAATGCGGCTTTGTTTCGTCGATTTGACCTCTCGGTACATGATTTCAACAGGTTCCTCTACAAAGTGGAGGTTCTCGTTGATCTCAATTTCTTCCAAAGGAATGATGAGGGTCTCATCAGACAAACATTTCTTCAGGTTTGACACATGAAAGGTAGGACGAACGTGGTTGAGTTCCTGTGGTAATCGTAGCTTGTATGCCACCGGGCCAATCCTGGCGAGGATTTCGAATGGCTCAATATACCTTGGATTTAATTTCCCACGTTTTCCAAAAATTATTAATCCCTTCCAAGGTGACACTTTCAAAAGTACTCGATCCCCAACTTGGAACTCCAAAGGTTTTCGTCTCTTATCCGCGTAGCTCTTTTGTCGGTCTTGCGAAGCCTTCATTCGCTCTCGAATTTGGACGATCCTCACGGTTCTTTCCCTTATGATCTCCAGGCCAGTGAGTGTGCTGTTAGGGACTTGACCTCTTGCTAGTTGCGTTTCGCCCACCTCAGCCCAACACAGGGGTGATCTGTACTTACGGCCATAGAGGGCTTCGAACAGAGCAACTTTGATGCTAGTGTGATAACTATTATTTTAGGCAAACTCAATAAGAGGTAAATGAGTATCCCAATCTTTACCAAAGTCTATCACACAAGCCCTTAGCATGTCCTCTAACGTTTGAATGGTTATTTCACTCTGCCCGTCTGTTTGTGGGTGGTAGGCTATACTCATGTCCAGCCTAGTTCCCATAGCTTTTTGCAGTGACTGCCATAATCGTGACGTGAACCTACTATCTCTATCGGAGATAATGGATATCGGTACTCCGTGAAGGCACACTATTTCTTTAATGTAGATCCTTGTCAGCTTTTCCATTTTGTCTGTCTCTTTTATTGGTAGGAAGTGTGCGGATTTGGTTAATCTGTCAATGATTACCCAAATGGTGTCAAGTCCACCCGTGGTCTTAGGTAACTTGGTAATGAAATCCATCATAATCCGCTCCCACTTCCACTCGGGTATCTCTGGCTGTTGAAGTAGTCCCAAGGGCTTTTGATATTCTACCTTAACCTTGGCGCAAGTCAGGCACTTGCCCATAAAGGTAGCTATTTTGGCTTTCATGTTCGGCCACCAATACAACTTCTTGAGGTCTAAGTACATCTTGTCTGAGCCGGGATGCACGGAGTAGCGAGTTTTATGAGCTTCGTTCATGACAACGTCCCTGAATCCACCAAATTTAGGTGTCCAGACCCGGTTCATGAGACAACGAACTCCGTCATCCCTGACTTCAAGATTTTTTTCCATTCCTCTCAATGCTTCACCTGTCACGTTCTTTGGATTCAAGACTTCTTCCTGTGCTTCCTTGATTTGTGCAGACAGGTGTGAGTGGATTGTCATGGTTAATGCCTTTACTCGGCGGCCCGAGTACTCCTTTCTGCTCAAAGCTTCTGCAACCACGTTGGCTTTTCCGGGGTGATAACGAATTTCACATTCGTAATCATTTAGTAATTCCACCCACCGTCTTTTTCTCATGTTGAGTTCTTTCTGATTGAGGATATGCTGGAGGATTTTGTGATCGGTGAAGACGGTGCACTTGGTGCCGTAAAGGTAGTGCCTCCAGATTTTCAGGGCGAACACTACTGCTCCCAATTCGAGGTCGTGCGTCGTGTAGTTTACCTCGTGCGTCTTTAGTTGTCTTGAGGCGTAGGCAATGACTTTCCCTCGTTGCATTAACACACACCCTATACCTTGGTTTGATGCATCGCAATAAACCATAAAGTCTTCGGTTCCATCCGGTAGGGACAAGATCGGAGCGCTGCACAGAGTTCGTTTTAGTGTTTGGAATGCAGCCTCTTGCTTATCTCCCCAGACGAACGTCGCTCCTTTTTGAGTTAGGGTGGTGAGGGGCTTCGCGATTTTGGAGAAGTTCTGAATGAATCTTCGATAGTAACCGGCGAGTCCTAAAAATTGTCGGATCTCTGTGGGTGTTCATGGTGCTGCCCAACTTTCGATTGCCTTGATCTTCGAAGGGTCCACATGTATCCCTTCCTTGATGACTACATGTTCCAGGAAATTCACTTCTCGAATCCAGAACTCGCACTTTGAGAATTTTGCATACAATTTCTCCGCCTTTAGGGTCTCCAGAACTTGACGTAAATGTTGGCTGTGTTCTTCCTTACTCCGGGAGTAGACGAGTATATCATTGATGAAAACAATTCTGAACTTGTCTAAGTAAGGTCAACACACCCGATTCATCAGGTCCATAAACGCTACGGGTGCATTTGTTAAGCCGAAAGGCATCACTACAAATTCGTAGTGACCATAGCGCGTCCTGAAAAGCTGTCTTGGGAATATCCTCCTCTTGAACTCGTATCTGATGGTACCCAGATCTAAGGTCAATCTTCGAGAAGAAACTCGCTCCTTGTAGCTGGTTGAATAGGTCATTGATTCGAGGCAAAGGGTATCGGTTTTTAATGGTGAGTTTGTTTAGTTCGCGGTAGTCAATGCACATTCGGAACGATCCGTCCTTTTTCTTGACGAACAAAATCGGTGCTCCCCACGGTGAGAAGCTTGGTCTAATGAAACCTTTGCTTAGTAGTTCATTCAATTGACTGGACAATTCCTGCATTTCGGCTGGGGCTAGACGATATGGCGATTTGGCTACGGAGGTAGCTCCAGGAATTAAGTCGATTCGGAATTCGACATTTCTAGCAGGGGGCACTCCTGGGAGGTCTTCCAGGAATACATCAGGGAAATCACAGACCTCCGGAATGTCCTTGATGTCTTTCATTTCTTGTTTCTTGTCTACGACGTGGGCTAGGAAGGTGTGGTACTCCTTGCGGAGATACTTTTGAGCCTTGACACAAGAGATGATTTGAAGGTTTGAGCTAGGTTTGTCGCCATAAACGACTAGTGTTTCGCCACCGGGCAGATTAAGGCGAACGACCTTTTCGTGACATAGGATTTCAGCATGGTGAGGGAATAACCAATCCATGCCAATGATAACATCAAAACTTTTTATGTTGACCGGCATCAGGTCGATTCGGAAAGAGTGATTGTTTAAGGTGAGGGTACACCCGATGTAAATATCGTTAGTGTTCTCTGTTTTTCCGTTAGCCATTTTTGCAGTGAATGTGTCTTTTAGTGTTTGTGGTGTTTGATTAAGCAAGCCTTTGAATTGGTGGCTCACGAAGCTTTTCTCCGCGCCACTATTGAAAAGAATGCATGTGTATGTATTGTTGAGGAGAAACGTACCGGTAACCACAGTTGGATCTGCAACGGCTTCCTCATGACCTATCGCCAGAACTCTGCCCACTTTGTCGGGGTTAGGGTTTCTTGCCTTCGGGCAGTTACGTTTGAGGTGTCCTGCTTCCCCACATCCATAGCAGGTTCGGCTTGCTCCGGCGTTAGCAGCTTGTGCGTTTTGTTGGGCTGGAGTTCTACAGAATCGGGCAGTGTGACCCTTTTTGTTACAGTTGGTACAATGCATTTCACGGCATGCACCGTTGTGGTGGTAGCTGCATTTGTTGCACTTGGGCAGGTTCCTGGCGTATTGCCTTATTGGAGTTGGGTTGGCGGTGGTTGTGGCAGCGTGAACAGCAACCAGTTGTTGTTTCTTGGCAGGGTCTTCAGTAGGTTGACGCTTCTTCTTATCCTAAAATTTCCTTTTGTTGTTCCCCCCCTTTGCTTGCTCGGAGGTGGTTGTTACAGTGCCATGGCTGGCGTTATCGGCATCGAGTTGATGTGCCAGTTCCTTGGCACTGTCGAAGGTAATTAGCTTTGAGGCCAATACGTGTCCTTGGACT
Source organism: Lactuca virosa (assembly GCF_052849685.1). Classification (NCBI taxonomy): domain Eukaryota; kingdom Viridiplantae; phylum Streptophyta; class Magnoliopsida; order Asterales; family Asteraceae; genus Lactuca; species Lactuca virosa. The sequence goes on along the minus strand of NC_136428.1, from coordinate 282,901,719 downwards.
TGGGGAGAGAGTCCCCATATGTACCTTTCTACCTTCTTGCTTTCCGTCGGAACCATTCCGGGACACAGCATGGCTAGATCACTGAACCTTGAGGTGTAAGACAGGATGTCAGAGCCTGTTATTTTGAGACCCTAAAATTCTTCTTCCAGTTTCTGTATCTCGCCCCTGGGGCAGTACTCCTTCATCAACATGGTTTTTAGATCTTCCCATGTTATTGCATTAGCCATCGGGAGTGTTAGCGCTTTGACGTGGCCCTTCCACTAGGTGAGGGCTCTTTCGGAGAATGTGCATGCAACAAATTTGACCTTGCTTGCTTCAGGGCATGCGCATATTTCGAAGATGGTCTCGGTTTTCTCGAACCATTGCAGCAAGGCTATGACACCTTCGCTTCCGTTCAAGGTTTTGGGCTTGCCGTTTGTAAAGTCTTTGTAGGTACACTCTCTCGAGCGTCCCTGGCCGTCCCCGTTGCTAGAATTCGAGGCACCACTACCCGCACCGCCAGAATTAGTGGGGTTGATTTGAGCTATCATGGCTGCCACTGCGGCCGCCACCGCAGCCTGGAACATGGCTGGGTCGAACTGAGGAGGTGGGGTGGTGTAGTTCCAGCTGCGCCGCCGCGTCTAGGATTTCTACGAGGTGACATTTTCTGCCATTATCAAGAATGAAAAGACAATAAGCCTTTGATACAAGTCGAGAGTTAAAACTAAACATCATTAGTTCTTTATATGCATCATGATTCCGACTTGTAAGAACGTTGTAAGAATCCATTCATACCAGAAGTCTATGAATAATGAAATATAGACTTTATGAATTTTGATAGTATTGATTCTCATGAAATGTCTGTGATAGTATCCATACCAGGTCCATCCAACAATCGCTTGATGTATAATATTTACATGTAATTGAGATTTAATAAACTTTCGAATCTAATGGGTCTGCCCTGGGCCCACAACCAAACAAGGAACAGGATCCAAGGCGGAACCACCATTTCTAGGTTGACATGATCTCAATTACATATAACTTTGATTTATACCTTAGGCAATCATAGATTGACCACCAGTAAATTTTATCTGAAAATAGCTCATGTTATGAATTTGATGTAGTGTTCAATAAAACAAATAGCGTGTCAATATCATTGATATAACTTAGTATACAACACTTGGGAAAATTTGACCCTACTATGGGTCTATGCTACATCAATGTATGGAAAATTTTGACCGTCTAACAGGTCCCGAAAGTGTAAACACTTAAGTTGCGGGATCAAGCATAAAAAAAAAACTCAGGAAATAATAGTAATATTAATCCGCAGACTAGATTAAACTGAAGCGAGCAGTGCAAACACTACTTGCGGCGGTTGAAGTTCTGAGGATCACGAAGTGAAGACACGAAGTTCCTCATTTCGGCTCTGGATTCTGCCGCTTGGCACTCTGCTTCTGCTAGACGTTCTTCAAAAGTGGCTCTGTGTTCTCGGAGTTCTTGCACTTCGGCTCGGGCCGCGACCATTTCCCGTCGAAGAACCTCAGTGCGGTCTCGAGTCCGATCGTGGTCATCATCCAAACGACGAATGTGAACGGATTTGACTTGGCTGGTTGCGCCAATTTCCATGAGGTGGCGGGTGTTTACCCTTGTTTGCTTCTTGTGGTGTGCGACACGGCGAACCATGACAGGAAGGGCTCGGTAGGCTGACCCTCCTCTGCTGAGGTTGTAGAAACTTCGTTCCATGCCATAGGGAGGACGTTGACCTTGTTCTCGGCTCCATCGATGTATCGTCTCGGCCCACTGGGGCGTCGGGTAGGGGTGTCGAACGGGTAAAATTTTCGGGTTTCGGGTAGAACGGGTCGGGTAGAATGGGTATTTCCTTAATAAAATAATACCCGATACCCGACCTATATTGTAATTCGGGTTATCGGGTTTCCGGTATTCGGGTTTGAGGTCGAGTCGGGTAATTATCGGGTATACCCGAAAATTTCTTAAATGACACTTATTGATATATATATTTTTTACATGTTGTTTGGTTTAATAAAGAATCGGGTAGGAAAATACTCCATACAATTAACAAGTAAATATATAATAACAATACAAATCATTATAATATGTTATGTACTTTTTTAATTCCATTCCGTGCGATAGTGAGAAACTGAGAGTTGTGACGACGGTTCAGGACTTCAGCTTCAGCATTGTATTCCCTTTGCAAGTTTGCGTCGTCTGTCGCGTCGTCGTTCATAAGAAGGAAACGAAGGGTTTTGTTTTATTTGAAGTGTGCGTACATGACTGCATTGTATATTTGGTATTATTTAAAAAATGAATTCAGGTATTCGGGTATACCCGAAAATAAATATTCATACCTAAAACCTGACCTATATTATTATCGGGTTAACCTATTACCCGAATGTTCATACCCGTTACCCGTTCTACCCGACCCATTCTACCCGAATTCGGAACGGGTCAGGTAGGTAGAACGGGTTTCGGGTTTTTTCGACAGGCCTAACGTCGGGTCCTGGAAGTGTTGTGGTGGGATAGGGGCAGGGTGTGGATCGTAAAATTCGGGTTCCGAGTTGGTTCCATCTGAGTCTTCTTCTTCTTCTCCACCGTCTACTGATTCTTCCTCTTCCATGGGTTCCTCATCTTCCATGGGTTCCTCGTCTTCCATAGGTTCCTCTTCGGGATCTTCCTCTGGGTCTTCCCCAATCCAGCCGGCATTCCCTTGGTTGGGGAAGTAGGGATCACCCGGCAAATGAAATCCTGCCATCGTGCCTGTACAAGAATAGGGATAAGGAGGAATGTCGCGAGAAACTTTGGGAGTAAGAAGTTTGTTATCGCAGTTGTGATTATTATGGCTTTTTGTGTTAAAATACTCCTATAGTATTTTTATGTTTGATTCTTGAAATCTTTGGTAAGTTGCAGACTTGTTGCTCATCATGATCCTTCTTCGGCATACATTGGTCCTACCTTGGCTAAATATAGTTGATCAAGCTATATTCATCCAAGATCTGACTACATACCCCGAAGCTGAGTCATGATGTCCAACTTGTCTTGATACTTTTATGTTATTGCCTTTATGATACTGAATTAATGAGTGCGATTGTGTACTTTTTATAAAAATACAAAATTTTTTATTTTTAAAAGTACTTTTGAAAAGCTACGTCAGAGAATTTTGTCCCGTTGTGTTTATAGTTCGTATATCTTACATGGATCGATATACTTAGTTCACTATAAACAAAGCTCTGATACCAATCAGTTACACCCCCAAACCAGAACGACGGAAACGTTCGGGGGCGGAGGACGTCATGCTCAGTATCATAACCATAGTGAAGAAAGTAAAACACAACCATCATAGATATAATTTAAAAGGTTACATCGTTTCAAAAATACATGTTTCCGAATAAATTACATATGATGTCAATATGTAGCAAAAGAATCTACGCCTTAGCGTCTTGACTTCAGAAATCTTGTACTTACCTGTATTACTGATTACCTGAGAATACAAGTTTTTTTGAAAGAGTATCATCATAAAGCTGGTGAGTCCATAAGCATTTTATGAAAAATGAATGTTGTTTCCTTAAAGTTTGTTACAAGTTTGTTTCTAGAAAATCCAATATTTTCTAAAAGGTTTGTTGTAGTCTTAACTGAAACAAGGCTTAGTAAATCGTCATACTTATGTCTTCGTTTTATATTTAAATAAAACTCATTTGTATAAAGCCTTAGAATTTCCGTGAACTGTATGTTTTGTTAATACCACATGTGAGATGTTATAACCATACTAAAGACTATAAGGCCTTGTATGCGACGTTCTTCAGGCGTTGTAATGTTATGACACTTGTCACCCCATACCTTCCGGTCTAGCTGTTGCAAGCAGCTTAGGTGCGGGTTTGTCAGACCCAATATAGATCTATACACAACTATCACGTTCTCCCTCCAGGAGATTCTGATTATAACTATAGGACTTTTCTGTGGTACTTAGAGTACCCCGAAGGAGAATGTCTCACAAATTTATTCATTAACAAGTTCACATAGTGTGTAATGAAATACTCGTTTTGTAAAGCGATAGTGTTACCGTTTTCTTTGTTAAATGAAGTGTTCAAAACTATACATATTATAGTTTATCAAAAGTGTTGTATGATGGTATGAAACCTTGTTATGCATGCCTATGTATTCCAATAAAATGACATTGAGAATACGAAGTGTAAATCTTACACACCTTGCTGAACATGTTACAAGGTGTGAATAACCCCTTTAAGTTTGTTTTGACAGTTTTATCCTTAACTGTCACTGTTTTAGAGTATTTATAGAAAAATCATCGTAAGTTGAAAACTGCATCCGTAAACTCAGAGAGTTTGGAAAAAGAGTCTACTGTGTTCATAAATTTTCCCATAATTTTTGGTGGTCTCAAACCAATGTGAAAATGTTCATCTTCACAACCTGGTCCGATTTTGTTTCTACAGTGATAGGCAGTTTTGTAAAAATCACCATAAATTGTAGGAAAATCGGATGGAGATGTGCAAGTAGTCCTTTTAAAGGTATAAAGCTAAACTATCATATTAAACAGTTTTGAAAAATATTAAGTTTAAGTTGGGTAAAACAGTTCATGAACAGTTCACAACGTTTCTGTTGTAAGCTGTCAAGCTAAGTTTTGAATATGTTTTGGTGTTTTAACTTGTATTCCCCCCGTGAAAACTCAAGAAAACTAGAAACTGTAGGGGTATGAACTCACCTTGAGTGATTTCTTGATAAGTGGAAGGTTGAAGACAAGGAGTATCAAGTCAAGAACACTCGATGAACACGTGAAAGCTTGGATGATCCTAAGAACGATTTTTGGTGTTAAGATATGAGTCGATGATCCAAGAGTGTTATGAAATTATGGAATAACACTTGAGTTTAGATGGAATACTTACCAAAAAGTGAAGTAGTAGCTCAAGAACACTTTCACAAAGTGGTGGGAAGTAGAGGGAAAATGAGGCTCTTTTGGTGTTTTTTAAAAGTGTAAGTGTTTGGAATGATCAAGTAAGCCAACAAATCCTCCAGGGATTTCTATATATATTGAAGGTTGCTGGAGCAACTTGTAAGTTGAAGTGATGTTTACCTTCGTTTGTGTGATGTGGATAAGGTTGTCTAATGAGGAGATGACACATGGAAGGTAAGTGGGCACACTTGACCGACTTGTGGTGTAAACATCCTTAGATATATCTTTTAATGTGAAGTATTGATTTATAATTAATAAATCCTTGAGAAATGAATAAAATATGAGTTTTGGGGGTTTAAAATGGTAAAAATTTGAATTTGGTGAAAAATCCCCGTCAAAAACGGGCTTAGGAAGCGAAAGCAGTCGAAAACCGGGCTTAAGGAGCGAACCTGCGAGGTTCGGCTCTGGGAGGTGCTGAGGACCGAAGGTAAGGAAGGAACTGAGAGAAGGGAGAAAGGACCGAAGGTGGGGGTCTCGGTCCGAAGTGGTGAGGGAAGCGGAATAGACCGATCCGTCGGTCTATTTCGGTTGTAGGAGGTTCGGTCCGAGAAGGCGGCTTCGGTTCTGACAAGTACGCTTCTGACTAGTTCGGTTCTGACAAGTTCGGTCCTATTAGAGGGGTTCGGCTCTAAGAGGTTCGGTTCCTAAGAGGGTTTCGGTCCTATTTAGCTGTTTTTCAATAAAACTTCCCGTTTCAAGCGGTTTTTGGCTAATTTAAGGGTCGGGATGACCCAGATGACTATAAAAAGTTGAGAGAGATTTTGTGAGAGATATTGGAGAGATTTGTTTTTAGCCATTATTATTGCATAATCTCGTAATGAAAGGTTCGTGAACCTCGTTATGCTTCGTCTATGATTGTTTTAAGTCCCCGAAAGGGTCCTTAGTCGTGTTTTGAAGCGTTTGACTCCCTTTTTAGGGTTTTACATTGCTAAACACATAGAATATCTTAAACACTTGAATTCTTGGCATACCAATACACATTTTTATAGAATAACTTTTCACATACAAGTATTGGTTAAGTTTGACCGGTTTGACTTGTTGATTTTGGCTTTGACTTGTTGACTTTGACTTTGACTTGAATTTGACGGTTGTCACATGATCCCCCCGTTAGAAGGAATTTCGTCCCGAAATTTGCATTTTGAGTGGGACTTCAAGGGTTGGGGAATAGATGTGGGTATTTTTGTTTCATTTGGTCCTCACGTTCCCAAGTAAATTCGGGTCCTCGCTTGGTGTTCCACCGGACCTTTACGATGGGAATGCGGCTTTGTTTCGTCGATTTGACCTCTCGGTCCATGATTTCAACAGGTTCCTCTACAAAGTGGAGGTTCTCGTTGAGCTCAATTTCTTCCAAAGGAATGACGAGGGTCTCATCAGACAAACATTTATTCAGGTTTGACACATGAAAGGTAGGATGAACGTGGTTGAGTTCCTATGGTAATCGAAGCTTGTATGCCACCGAGCCAATCCTGGCGAGGATTTCGAATGGCTCAATATACCTTGGATTTAATTTCCCACGTTTTCCAAAACGTATTAATCCCTTCCAAGGTGATACTTTCAGAAGTACTCGATCCCCAACTTGGAACTCCAAAAGTTTTCGTCTCTTATCCGCGTAACTCTTTTTTCGGTCTTGCGAAGCCTTTATTCGCTCTCGAATTTGGACAATCTTCTCGGTTGTTTCCCTTATGATCTTCGGGCCAGTGAGTGTGCTGTTAGGGTCTTGCCCTCTTGCTAGTTGCGTATCACCCACCTCAGCCCAACACAGGGGTGATCTGCACTTACGACCATAGAGGGCTTCGAACGGAGCAACTTTGATGCTAGTGTGATAACTATTATTGTAGGAAAACTCAATAAGAGGTAAATGAGTATCCCAATCTTTAACAAAGTCTATCACACAAGCTGTTAGCATGTCCTCTAACATTTGAATGGTTCTTTCACTCTGCCCGTCTGTTTGTGGGTGGTAGGCTGTACTCATGTCGAGCCTGTTGGATAAGGTGTCTAAGTCCATAACTTATTCGGTATATATTTGACCCGACCCGGCATGGTCCATTTGGGTTGCACTTCACCCGAACTATTTGTACGGATAATATTATGAGAAGAGTATATTTGTGACTTATTAATATATTATAAGTTATAATATATTAATATGAAATCGTATTGTTTAACTAGTATTGATCTTAAATTAATTATGAATTAATTTAGTGATCAAAAGGTGGCTAATTAAATAATGGGCTATTATATTTATATAATGTGGGCTAACACTCATTAGGAAATGGGCTTGGCTTAAATGGGAGTCCATGGATGATCCATGGAGCTTTTAACCCATGGATCCTTGGAAAAGGAAAAGACATGGGTTATTAGGGTTTCCATGGTTCATAACCCTAATCATCTACACCATATAAAGAGGCTTATGGTGCTTGAAAAGACTATATGTGTGTGCATAAGAGTGGCCGATTTCTAGAGTGTTAGTGTACTCTCTCATAAGTTTTCCAAGTTTGTGGTGATTTGTGATTTCCATTTGAGGCATTCACATTATTGGTGCTAGGCTCTCAAACTCCTAAGGAATCAACTCACTAATAAAGGTATGTAATTCTTCTAGTATCTTTTATGTTTGAAAGTACCCCATGCATGCTAGATAGGTTATGGACCTTGGAAAATTATTTTGCATGTATTTTAGACAAACATAGATCCAAGGTTTCTAGGGTTTCATGAACACCTTAGCAGTGTTAGTTTGCTCAAAACCCAAAAGTGGTATCAGAGCCTAGGCTTGTTTGTTTGATACTTGATGCAAAATAGTTTAAAAAGTCAAAATATTTGCTGTCTGCACAGGGGACTCGCCGAGTCCATGGGGGGACTCGACGAGTCCAAGCGAATCTTCATCCAACTCGCCGGGTCTGTTAGTGCACTCGACGAGTTGGCTATGCAGAGTGCAAATTTTCGACTTTTGCTGCTGGAAATGGACTAGAAACATTACCCTAAACTGTTTTGATGTGTTAAAACCTGTTTTAGATGGTGTAATATTTATGCTAATCGATTTACAATGGCTAATATCAAAATTACATGTTTATGTGTGTTCATATGTTCTTGAAATTTTGATATGATGTTCATGTTCTTATGAATTATTGTTAGATCATAGGAATTATTTGATAAATTGTTTATTGATTAATTCTTGATTATTCATGTGTTTTAATGGAGACCATAATTTGTCCTCAAGTTATGGATTTCCAAAGGTCACTTTCTTTTATGCACATTTAAAACACATAAGTTACATGAAAATGAAGAGTCTTCATTTTTCTGAACCTTTAATTCATAAGTTATTAAATGAAAAGTTTTGAATAGTTTCAAAACTTGTCCTCAAGTTTTGGAATTTGTAAAGTTTCACACACTTTAATATACTTTAATTCCAACCCTTAGAGTTTTAAAAGTTAAAATTCAACCCTTATACTATTTATAACATTAATGGTTAATTATTATATATATGTATAAGATTAAGTCGTTTTACCGTTAGTAGGCCTCATTCACGAAGCCGATCTATAAGAGGGGTATAAGGTTGTTGCCTATAAAATGGCAGCTTAATGGGTGTCCATTCTCACCCACCGCTTCCTTGATCGGTGGAGGGTCGTTAGCCGAACGGGTAGGACAATGACTTTAAACTCTCATTAAAAGTATAATGAATATTATAAAGTAGCTAAATGCTTTTATAAATTCCCAATCTTAGTTACTTTAGGAAAATGTGAATATGGTGCTAACCCATGAAATTCACACTTTGTATATTACTAAGTCGTTGGTGGAGCATGTGTGGTTAACCGGCACACTAACTTGGACTAGTAAGGATCACGAAGGGTGACTTAATGTTTATCATAGATCGGTGGAGCGCGTGTGGTTAACCGGAACATTGATTAGGTGATAATATTAAGAGTACCAAGTGAATTTGCATGGTTATTCACACCTTATTTTGTGATCCTCGGCATCCCAGTTACAAAACTTGAAGGGCACAATCGAGATTGAAACATGACATAGAAAAGTTCAATGAATCTCAAAAGAATCTAGGAATTTCAAAAAACCAATTAAACCTAATAATTCATTTCATTTTCATGGTGGAAATTGGTGAATCGTCATTCACCTACCTTCAAATATCTTATAGCTTAGATTACGGCATCCCTCTTCTAAGTTATAATATATTGTGTTGGATCCTAGCCTTAATATCACATTTGGGTGTCTTATTAAGGATTCGATATATCTAATCTAAACTTGTTTTCTTCTTTTCAAATGTCTTCCAACAACAATGCTTCGGGATCTAACCCTACTGGCTCCTTCTCTCTCATGAACCTTTGTGGGAGGGTCATATTTGATGGTTCCAACTTCATGGATTGGATCCGGAACATCAGGATGGTTACTCGTTACGAGGACAAGGAATATGTCCTCGACAAGGAGCTAAAGGAGCTTGATGAATCCACTGCTACTCCTGAGGAGATCGTTGAATACAAGACACATGAGAGAGATGCCACGAAAGTGGCATGCATCATGATGGCCACCATGACAACTGAACTCCAAAAGTCCTATGAGGACTATTACCCTTTTGAGATACATCAGGATCTGATGGACAGGTACCATCAGAGTGCTTGTCAAGAGCGGTATGAAATAATCTCCTCCATGATAACAACCCATATGAAGGATAGCGAACCAATCACGGGCCACATGCAGAAAATGCAAAGGTATGTGGACCGTCTACTGAAACTGAATGTGAACTTCCCAGAGGAGTTGGCAATTGATATCATTTTGCACTCCTTACCCTCGTGTTATTATCAATTCCGTATTACATATAACATGAATAAGGAGGAAGTTACTCTCAGTAAGCTTCAAGGACTTCTGAAGACCGCCGAAAGTGGTCTTAAAAGTAAGTCGGTTGCTACTCCTACTCCTACAACTACCCTTGTTTTGGCTATCGAGCAAGGCAAAGGGAAGAAGAGGAAGCACCCGTCGAAGGGTACCAAGGGAAAGTCTCTTGAAGGCTCCTCATCTGGAACCAAAGGTGGCTCTATCACTCCTTCTGCCATCCCTAAGGATGCTGATTGCTTCTACTGTCAGAATAAGGGGCACTGGAAGCGAAACTGCCCAAAGTACTTGCAGGATGTCAAGGATGGGAAAGTGAAACCATCCCATGCAGGTATTTACACTATATTGTCTAATAACTCACCATATTCTAACTCTTGGGTGCTTGATACAGGATGTGATATTCACATATGTTCTGATTTGCAGGGCCTAAGAAGAAGTGAGGATGTGAAGCATGGGAAGATAAACCTGATCATGGGGAATAGGAAGGCTTCACCCGTTTCCAAGATTGGAGTTTATACCTTGTTGCTAGATAGTGGGTTAAAGTTAGATTTGAATAAATGTGTTTACTCGTTAGAAATGGCGAGGAATATTATTTCTTTTCATGCTTTGTATAAACAAGGTTTTACCTTTTCTTTTGATAATGAAGTTGGTAGTATTAATGCTTTCTTTAATAATGTTCTTTATTTTAAAGCATTACCTTGTGATGGTGTGTATGAAGCTGTATCGATTGTAGATAATTTAGGAAATAATGTGTTGTGTATTGATTCTTCTACTAGCTTGGATAAAGCATCTTTGTGGCATTGTCGTCTTGGACATGTAAGCAAGAAACGCATAGGCCAGCTCCAAAAGGATGGAGTCTTGGAGTCGTTCGACCTTAAGTCAGAAGATAGTTGTGAATCATGTCTACTTGGAAAAATGACAAAATCACCCTTCACCGGTACTTGTGCAAGGGGTGAGGGTTTGTTGGACCTTATACATACTGATGTATGTGGACCATTCAAAACCGCCACAAGGGACGCTAATCGCTATTATGTGACTTTTATTGATGATTTTAGTAGATATGGTTATGTCTACTTAATCAAACATAAGTCAGAAACTTTTGAAAGATTTAAAGAGTTTAAACAGGAAGTAGAGAATCAATTGGGTAGGAACATTAAGATGCTTCGATCCGATTGAGGTGGTGAGTATCTTAGCACTGAGTTCCTCGATGTGGGATTGTCTCACAATTGACACCTCCCAGGACACCACAGTTGAATGGTGTGGCTGAGAGGCGTAATCGAACTTTGTTGGACATGGTTTGCTCTATGATGAGTCGAGCTTCGCTACCAATCTCTTTTTGGCGGTATGCCTTAGAGACTGCCGCCCACATCCTTAATCTAGTCCCTACAAAGAAGGTTGCCAAAACACGTCATGAGATGTGGACTGGGAAAGTTCCCAATTTGGACCACGTCAAGATTTGGGGTTGCAAGGCTTTCGTGAGGTGCGAGACTCATGATAAGCTCGAACCTCGAAGTGAAAGGTGTATTTCCATCGGCTACCTACAAAAATCCTTTGGTTACCTCTTCTACAGACCCAGTGAGAATGTGGTCTTTGTTGCATGGAGAGGGGTCTTTCGAGAGAGAGAATTTATAAGCCAAGGAGACAGTGGGAGGCAAATTGACCTTGAAGAAATTCAAGAGTCAATTGGTGAAGGAACCTCAGACACTAGCAATCAACCTGAGGAGGAAACTCCTGTTGATCCGGCTGACGAGTCTGTACCTGCGAGGCATTCCACAAGGGTTAGGAACACACTTGAGTTTTATTATGGATTTCATATTGCTACGGAAGGTGATATATTTATCAGTGATAGTACACTGGTAAATCTGGATGAACCTAGCAGTGTTAAGGAAGCCATGGCAGGCCCGATGTCTGCTTAGTGGAAGAAGGCTATGGACAGCGAGATACAGTCCATGTATGACAATCAAGTTTGGAACTTGGTTGACAATGTACCAGGCCGTAAGACAGTCGGGTGCAAATGGATCTTCAAGAAGAAGACCGACATGGATGGGAAGGTGCACACTTATAAAGCGCGACTGGTCGCGAAGGGTTTCACTCAAACTCAAGGTATTGATTATGATGAAAGTTTTTCACCAGTGGCGAAAAATAAGTCTATTAGGGTTATGCTAGCCATGGCTGCATTTCATGATTATGAAATATGGCAAATGGATGTCAAATCCGCTTTCCTTAATGGAAAGTTGGTTGAGGATGTTTACATGAATCAGTCAGAGGGTTTTGTCAGCGCAGAGCACCCTAATAGAGTGTGCAAGCTTGAGAAATCCATTTACGGATTGAAACAAGCATCTCGAAGCTGGAATCTTTGTTTCGATGAGAAGGTCAAAGAGTTTGGCTTCTCAAGAAGTGAACATGAGTCTTGCGTGTATGTCAGAGCTAGTGGGAGTATAGTTAGCTTTTTGGTACTGTATGTAGATGACATACTACTCATAGGAAATGACATCCCAACCTTGCAGGAGGTTAAGTCCTGGCTTGGGAAGTGCTTTGCTATGTAGGACCTTGGGGAAGCTGCCTATATTCTAGGGATAAGGATATTAAGAGAAATGAGTAAAAGACTAATTGGACTTAGTCAGAGTACTTACTTGGATAAGGTGTTGAAAAGGTTCAACATGCAGAATTCCAAGAAAGGAGAATTACCGATCCAAAGCAATGCCAAACTGAGCAAGGCTCAGAGCCCGAGTACAGAGACTGAGATAGCTAAGATGAGTCAATTACCTTATGCTTCCGATGTTGGCTCGATCATGTATGCTATGACTTGTACCCGCCTTGATGTGGCCTTTGCTTTGAGCATGGTCAGCAGATATCAGGGAAACCCTGGCAAGGCTCATTGGACTGCGGTAAAGAATATTCTCAAGTACCTGCAGAGGACTAAGGATTGGATCCTTACCCTTGGTGGGAGTGATGACATGAGAGTAGTAGGGTATAGTGATGCTAGTTTTCAGACTGACAGGGATAACTTCCGCTCTCAATCGGGCTGGGTCGTTACTCTAAATGGAGGGGCAATCACTTGGAAGAGTTCCAAGCAGGAGATGGTAGCTGATTCGACTTGTGAATCAGAGTACCCAGCAGCGAGTGAAGCAGAAAAGGAGGCGATATGGCTGAAGAACTTCATCGGAGACCTTGGAGTTGTACCAGCTATTAAGGAGCCTATGGATATTTTCTGTGACAGCAATAGTCTGGTTGCCTTAGCCAAGGAACCAAGAGATCATGGAATCAAGACTGACATGAATTGGAGGCGATATGGCTGAAGAACTCCACAGTCGGTCATATGTTGGAAGTAGGTATGAATCAAGACTGACATGAATTGGGCTTGTAGATGACTAAAGGTGATTAGCCATAGCAATGGTTGCTACGACATTCATGAGTGCTCATAAGTTATGAGTATTAGAATAAACCCACGCTCACTTGTATCACTTCATGGAATTTATCTCGAGTGATCGTGAGACGGTAATATCATATAAGTCTTCAAACCTAGAGATATGAGTTGTTACCTATGAGTTGGTTGTACATTGATTGCACGAAAACGCATCAGTAACTTGATGTTATAAAACGTGCCTTTGTGTACAATTCAACGAGTGGTAGAAAAAGCATATGAGTCGAAGTTTATCTGTTCCTTCTTGGATTAGAAGCGATATCTGGGCCCCTAGATGATTTTGTTTTGACCTATGTACCGGGCCCGGTCAGAACTAAATTGATGTGTTCGATTAAGTTCTTTGTCAAACAAATCGGAAATCGGGAAACAAACTGCTGGACAATAAGTAAGACATTGTTCCATGTATTTGTCCGGTTGATATCATGAGAGCATAGGTTTGTATGATTACTTATCTAAAAAAGCATTTCATAGTTCAACAGAGTTTTCGAGAGCTACGATTTTCGGTTGGTTCCTGAAGCTATATAGGCAAATACAGTTATTAGACTTATCCAAGTGGGAGACTGTTGGATAAGGTGTCTAACTCCATAAGTTATTTGGTATATACTTGACCCGACCCGGCATGGTCCATTTGGGTTGCACTTCACCCAAACTATTTGTACGGATAATATTATGAGAAGAGTATATTTGTGACTTATTAATATATTATAAGTTATAATATATTAATATGAAATTGTATTGTTTAACTAGTATTGTTATTAAATTAATTATGAATTAATTTAGTGATCAAAAGGTGACTAATTAAATAATGGGCTATTATATTTATATAGTGTGGGCTAACACTCATTAGGAAATGGGCTAGGCATCAATGGGAGTCCACGGATGATCCATGGAGCTTTTAACCCATGGATCCTTGGAAAAGGAAAAGACATGGGTTATTAGGGTTTGCATGGTTCATAACCCTAATCATCTACACTATATAAAGAGGCTTATGGTGCTTGAAAAGACTATGTGTGTGTGCATAAGAGTGGCCGATTTCTAGAGTGTTAGTGTACTCTCTCGTAATGTTTCCAAGTTTGTGGTGATTTGTGATTTCCATTTGAGGCATTCACATTATTGGTGCTAGGCTCTCAAACTCCTAAGGAATCAACTCACTACTAAAGGTATGTAATTCTTCTAGTATCTTTTATGTTTAAAAGTACCCCATGCATGCAAGATAGGTTATGGACCTTGGAAAATTATTTTGCATGTATTTTAGACAAACATATATCCAAGGTTTCTAGGGTTGCATGTACACCTTAGGAGTGTTAGTTTGCTCAAAACCCAACACAACCTAGTTCCCATAGATTTCTGCAGTGACTTCCAGAATCGTGACGTGAACTTACTATCTCTATCAGAGATAATGGATATCGATACTTGGTGAAGGCACACTATTTCTTTAATGTAGATCCTTGTCAGCTTCTCCATTTTGTTTGTCTCTTTTATTGGTAGGAAGTGTGCAGATTTGGTTAATCTGTCAACGATTACCCAAATGGTGTCAAGTCCACCCGTGGTCTTAGGTAACTTGGTAATGAAATCCATCGTAATCCGCTCCCACTTCCACTCGGGTATCTCTGGCTGTTGAAGTAGTCCCGAGGGCTTTTGATATTCTACCTTAACCTTGGCGCAAGTCAGGTACTTGCCCACGAAGGTAGCTATTTCGGCTTTCAAGTTCGGCCACCAATACAACTTCTTGAGGTCTAAGTACATCTTGTCTGAGCCAGGATGCACGGAGTAGCGAGTTTTATGAGCTTCGTTCATGACAACGTCCCTGAATCCACCAAATTTAGGTGTCCAGATCCGGTTCATGAGACAACGAACTACGTCATCCATGACTTCAAGATTTTTGTCCATTCCTCTCAATGCTTCACCTGTCATGTTCTCTTACTTCAAGGCTTCTTCCTGTGCTTCCTTGATTTGTGTGGACAGGTGTGAGTGGATTGTCATGGTTAATGCCTTTACTCGGCGGCCCGAGTACTCCTTTCTGCTCAAAGCGTCTGCAACCATGTTGGCTTTTCCGGGGTGATAACGAATTTCACATTCGTAATCATTTAGTAATTCCACCCACCGTCTTTTTTTCATGTTGAGTTCTTTCTGATTGAGGATATGTTGGAGGCTTTTTTGATCGGTGAAGACGGTGCACTTGGTGCCGTAAAGGTAGTGCCTCCAGATTTTCAGGGCGAACACTATTGCTCCCAATTCGAGGTCGTGCGTCGTGTAGTTTACCTCGTGCGTCTTCAGTTGTCTTGAGGTGTAGGAAATGACTTTTCCTCGTTGCATTAACACACACCCTAGACCTTGGTTCGATGCATCGCAATAAATCACAAAGTCTTCGGTTCCATCCGGTAGGGACAAGATCAGAGCGCTGCACAGAGTTCGTTTTAGTGTTTGGAATGCAGCCTCTTGCTTATCTCCCCAGACGAACGTCACTCCTTTTTGAGTTAGGGTGGTGAGGGGCTTCGAGATTTTGGAGAAGTTCTGAATGAATCTTCGATAGTAACCGGCGAGTCCTAAAAATTGTCGGATCTCTATGGGTGTTCTTGGTGCTGCCCAACTTTTTATTGCCTTGATCTTCGAAGGGTCCACATGTATCCCTTCCTTGCTGACTACATGTCCCAGGAAATTCACTTCTCGAATCCAGAACTCGCACTTTGAGAATTTTGCATACAATTTCTCCGCCCTTAGCGTCACCAGGACTTGACGTAAATGTTGGCTGTGTTCTTCCTTACTCCGGGAGTAGACTAGTATATCATCGATGAAAACAATTACGAAATTGTCTAAGTAAGGTCGACACACCCGATTCATCAGGTCCATAAACGTTGCGGGTGCATTTGTTAAGCCGAAAGGCATCACTACAAATTCGTAGTGACCATAGTGCGTCCTGAAAAGCTGTCTTGGGAATATCCTCCTCTTGAACTCGTAGTTGATGGTAGCCAGATTTAAGGTCAATCTTCGAGAAGAAACTCGCTCCTTGTAGCTGGTCGAAGAGGTCATCGATTCGAGGCAAAGGGTATCGGTTTTTAATGGTGAGTTTGTTTTGTTCGCGGTAGTCAATGCACATTGGGAACGATCCGTCCTTTTTCTTGACGAACAAAACTGGTGCTCCCCACGGTGAGAAGCTTGGTCTAATGAAACCTTTGCTTAGTAGTTCGTTCAATTGACTGGACAATTCCTGCATTTCGGCTGGGGCTAGACGATATGGCGATTTGGCTACGGGGGTAGCTCCAGGAATTAAGTCGATTCGGAATTCGACTTGTCTAGCAGGGGGCACTCCTGGGAGGTCTTCCGGGAATACATCAGGGAAATCACAGACCTCCGGAATGTCCTTGATGTCTTTCATTTCTTGTTTCTTGTCTACGACGTGGGCTAGGAAGGTGTGGTACTCCTTGCGCAGATACTTTTGAGCCTTGACACAAGATATGATTTGAAGGTTTGAGCTAGGTTTGTCGCCATAAACGACGAGTGTTTCGCCACCGGGCAGATTATGGCGAACGGCCTTTTCATGACATAGGATTTCAGCATGGTGAGGGAATAACCAATCCATGCCAATGATAACATCAAAACTTTTTATGGTGACCGGCATCATGTCGATTTGGAAAGAGTGATTGTTTAAGGTAAGGGTACACCCGGTGTAAATATCGTTAGTGTTCTCTGTTTTTCCGTTACCCATTTCTACGGTGAATGTGTCTTTTAGTGTTTGTGGTGTTTGATTAAGCAAGAGTTTGAATTGGTGGATCACGAAGGTTTTCTCCGTGCCGCTATTGAAAAGAATGCATGCGTATGTATTGTTGAGGAGAAACGTACCGGTAACCACAGTTGGATCTACAACGGCTTCCTTATGACCTATCGCCAGAACTCTGCCCACTTCGCTGGGGTTGGGGTTTCTTGCCTTCGGGCAGTTACGTTTGAGGTGTCCTGCTTCCCCACATCCATAGCAGGTTCGACTTGCTCCAACATTAGCAGCTTGTGCGTTTTGTTGGGCTGGAGTTCTACCGAATCTGGCAGTGTGCCCCTTTTTGTTACAGTTGGTGCAATGCATTTCACGGCATGCACCGTTGTGGTGGTAGCTGCATTTGTTGCACTTGGGCAGGTTCCCGGCATATTGCCTTATTGGAGTCGGGTTGGTAGTGGTTGTGGCAGCGTGCATAACAACCACTTGTTGTTTCTTGGCAGGGTCTTGAGTAGGTTGGCACTTCTTCTTATCCCATAATTTCCTTTTGTTGTTCCCCCCCTTTGCTTGCTTGGAGGTGGTCGTTACAGTTCCATGGCTGGCGTTACGGTCAACGAGTTGTTGTGCCAGTTCCTTGGCACTGTCTAAGGTAATTGGCTTTGAGGCCAATACGTGTCCTTGGACTTGGGGAGAGAGTCCCCATATGTACCTTTCTACCTTCTCGCTTTCCATCGGAACCATTCCGGGACACAGCATGGCTAGATCACTGAACCTTGAGGTGTAAGACAGGATGTCAGAGCCTGTCATTTTGAGACCCCAAAATTCTTCTTCAAGTTTATATATCTCGCCCCTGGGGCAGTACTCCTTCATCAACATGGTTTTTAGATCTTCCCATGTTATTGCATTAGCCATCGGGAGTGTTAGCGCTTTGACGTGGCCCTTCCACCAGGTGAGGGCTCTTTTGGAGAATGTGCATGCAACAAATTTGACCTTGCTTGCTTCAGGGCATGCGCATATTTCGAAGATGGTCTCGGTTTTCTCGAACCATTGAAGCAAGGCTATGACACCTCCACATCCGTTGAAGGTTTAGGGCTTGCCGTTTGCAAAGTCTTTGTAGGTACACTCTCTCGAGCGTCCCTGGCCGTGCCCGTTGCTAGAATTCGAGGCACCACTACCCGCACCGCCAGAATTAGTGGGGTTGATTTGAGCTATCGTGGCTACCACTGCGGCCGCCACCGTAACCTGGAACATGGTTGGGTCGAACTGAGGAGGTGGTGGTGGTGGTGCAGTTCCAGCTGCGCCGCTGCGTCTAGGATTTCTATGAGGTGGCATTTTATTCCATTATTAAGAATGAAAAGACAATAAGGCTTTGATACAAGTCGAGAGTTAAAACTAAACATCATTAGTTCTTTATATGCATCATGATTCCGACTTGTAAGAACGTTGTAAGAATCCATTCATACCAGAAGTCTATGAATAATGAAATATAGACTTTATGAATTTTGATAGTATTGATTCTCATGAAATGTCTGTGATAGTATCCATACCGGGTCCATCCACCAATCGCTTGATGTATAATATTTACATGTAATTAAGATTTAATAAACTTTCGAATCTAATGGGTATGCCCTGGGCCCACAACCAAAAAAGGAACAAGATCCAAGGCGGAACCACCATTTCTAGGTTGACATGGTCTCAATTACATATAACTTTGATTTATACCTCAGGCAATCATAGATTGACTACCAGTAAATTTTATCTGAAAATAGCTCATGTTATGAATTTGATGTAGTGTTCAATAAAACAAATAGCGTGTCAATATCATTGATATAACTTAGTATACAACACTTGGGAAAATTTGACCCTACTAGGGGTCTATTGTACATCAATGTATGGAAAATTTTGACCGCCTAACAGCTCCCGAAAGTGTAAACACTTAAGTTGCGGGATCAAACATAAAAAAAAAAAAAAAAAAAAAAAAAAAAAAAACTTAGGAAATAATAGTAATATTTATCTGCAGACTAGATTAACCTGAAGCGAGCAGTGCAAATACTACTTGCGGCGGTTGAAGTTCTGAGGATCACGAAGTGAAGACACGAAGTTCCTCATTTCGGCTCTGGATTCTGCCGCTTGGTGCTCTGCGTCTGCTAGGCGTTCTTCAAAAGTGGCTCTGTGTTCTCGGAGTTCTTGCACTTCGGCTCAGGTCGCGACCATTTCCCGTCGAAGAACCTCGGTGCGGTCTCGAGTCTGATCCTGGTCATCATCCAAACGGCGAATGTGAACGGAGTTGACTTGGCTGGTTGCGCCAATTTCCATGAGGTGGCGGTTGTTTACCCTTGTTTGCTCCTTGTGGTGTGCGACACGGCGAACCATGACAGGAAGGGCTCGGTCGGCTAACCCTCCTCTACTGAGGTCGTAGAAACTTTGTTCCATGCCATAGGGAGGACATTGACCTTGTTCTCGGCTCCATCGATGTATCGTCTCGGCCCACTGGGGCGTCGGGTCCTGGAAGTGTTGTGGAGGGATAGGGACAGGTTGTGGATCGTAAACTTCGGGTTCCGAGTTGGTTCCATCTGAGTCTTCTTCTTCTTCTCCATCGTCTACTGATTCTTCCTCTTCCATGGGTTCCTCATCTTCCATGGGTTCCTCGTCTTCCATGGGTTCCTCTTTGGGATCTTCCTCTGGGTCTTCCACAATCCAGCAAGCATTCCCTTGGTTGGGGAAGTAGGGATCACCCG
Organism: Lactuca virosa; assembly: GCF_052849685.1. NCBI lineage: Eukaryota > Viridiplantae > Streptophyta > Magnoliopsida > Asterales > Asteraceae > Lactuca > Lactuca virosa. Next base: position 282,882,058 of record NC_136428.1, on the reverse strand, counting down.
GCAAATGAAATCCTGCCATCGTGCCTGTATGAGAATAGGGATAAGGAGGAATGTCGCGAGAAACTTTAGGGGTAAGAAGTTAGTTATCGCAGTTGTGATTATTACGGAATTTTGTGTTAAAATACTCCCATAGTATTTTTATGTTTGATTCTTGAAATCTTTGGTAAGTTGCAGACTTGTTGCTCATCATGATCCTTCTTCGGCATACATTGCTCCTACCTTGGCTAAATATAGTTGATCAGGCTATATTCATCCAAGATCTGACTACATACCCCGAAGCTGAGTCATGATGTCCAACTTGTCTTGATACTTTTATGTTATTGCCTTTATGATACTGAATTAATGAGTGCGATTGTGTACTTTTTATAAAAATACAAAATTTTTTATTTTTAAAAGTACTTTTGTAAAGCTACATTAGAGAATTTTGTCCCGTTGTGTTTATAGTTTGTATATCATACGTGGTTCGATATACTTAGTTCACTATAAACAAAGCTCTGATACCAATCAGTCACACCCCCAAACCAGAACGGCGGAAACGTTCGGGGGCGGAGGACGTCATGCTCAGTATCATAATCATAGTGAAGAAAGTAAAACACAACCATCATAGATATAATTTAAAAGGTTACATCGTTTCAAAAATACATGTTTCTGAATAAATTACATATGATGTCAATATGTAGCAAAAGAATCTACGCCTTAGCGTCTTGACTTCAGAAATCTTGTACTTACCTGTATTACTGATTACGTGAGAATACAAGTTTTTTTGAAAGAGTATCAGCACAAAGCTGGTGATTCCATACGCATTTTATGAAAAATGAATGTTGTTTCCTTAAAGTTTGTTACAAGTTTGTTTCCAGAAAATCCAATATTTTCTAAAAGGTTTGTTGTAGTCTTAACTGAAACAAGGCTTAGTAAATCGTCATACTTATGTCTGTGTTTTATATTTAAATAAAAATCATTTGTATAAAGCCTTAGAATTTCCGTGAACTGTATGTTTTGTTAATACCCCATGTGAGATGCTATAACCATACCAAAGACTAGAAGGCCTTGAATGCGACATTCTTCAGGCATCATAATGTTATGACACTTGTCACCCCAGACCTTCCGGTCTAGCTGTTGCAAGCAGCTTAGGTGCGCGTTTGTCAGACGCAGTATTGATCTATACACAACTATCACGTTCTCCCTCCAGGAGATTCTGATTATAACTATAGGACTTTTCTATGGTACTTAGAGTACCCCGAATGAGAATGTCTCACAAATTTATTCATTAACAAGTTCACATAGTGTGTAATGAAATACTCGTTTTGTAAATCGATAGTGTTACCGTTTTCTTTGTTAAATGAAGTGTTCAAAACTATACCTATTATAGTTTATCAAAAGTGTTGTATGATGGTATCAAACCTTGTTATGCATGCCTATGTATTCCAATAAAATTACATTGAAAATACTAAGTGTAAATCTTACATACCTTGCTCAACATGTTACAAGGTGTGAATAATCCCTTTAAGTTTGTTTTGACAGTTTTATCCTTAACTGTCACTGTTTTAGAGTATTTATAGAAAAATCATCGTAAGTCGAAAACTGCATCCGTAAACTTGGAGAGTTTGGAAAAAAAAACTATACTATGTTCATAAATTTTCCCATAATTTTTGGTGGTCTCAAACCAGTGTGAAAATGTTCATCTTCACAACCTGGTCCGATTTTGTTGCTGCAGTGATAGGCAGTTTTGTAAAAATCACCATAAATTGTAGAAAACTCTTATGGAGATGTGCAAGTAGTCCTTTTAAAGGTATAAACCTGACCTATTTTAATATTAAACAGTTTTGAAAAATATTAAGTTTAAGTTGGGTAAAACAGTTCGTGAACAGGTCACAACTTTTCTGTTGTAAGTTGTCAAGCTAAGTTTTGAATATGTTTTGGTGTTTTAACTTGTATTCCCCCCCCCCCCCCTGAAAACTCAAGAAAACTAAAAAATGTAGGGGTATGAACTCACCTTGAGTGATTTCTTGAAAAGTGGAAGGTTGAAGACAAGGAGTATCAGCTCAAGAACACTCGATGAACACGTGAAAGCTTGGATGATCCTAAGAACGACTTTTGGTATTAAGATATGAGTCGATGATCCAAGAGTGTTATGAAATTATGGAATAACACTTGAGTTTAGATGGAATACTTACCAAAAAGTGCAGTAGTAGCTCAAGAACACTTTCACAAAGTGGTGGGAAGTAGAGGGAAAATGAGGCTCTTTTTGTGTTTTTGAGAAGTGTAAGTGTGTGGAATGATCAAGTAAGCCAAGAAATACTCCAGGGATTTCTATATATATTGAAGGTTGCTGGAGCAACTTGGAAGTTGAAGTGATGTTTACCATGGTTTGTGTGATGTGGATAAGGTTGTCTAATGAGGAGATGACACATGGAAGGCAAGTGGGAACACTTGACCCACTTGTGGTGTAAACATCCTTAGATATTTCTTTTAATGAAAAATATTGATTTATAATTAATAAATCCTTGAGAAATGAATAAAATATGAGTTTTGGGGGTTTAAAATGGTAAAAATATGAATTTGGTGAAAAATCTCCGTCAAAAACGTCAGAAACGGTCTTAAGAAGCGAAAGCAGTCGAAAATCGGGCTTAAGGAGCGAACCTGCGAGGTTCGGCTCTGGGAGGTGCTGAGGACCAAAGGTAAGGAAGGAACCGAGAGAATGGAGAAGGGATCGAAGGTGGGGGTCTCGGTCCGAAGTGGTGAGGGAAGCGAAATAGACCGATCCCTCAGTCTATTTCGGTTGTAGGAGGTTCGGTCCGAGAAGGCGGGTTCGGTTCTGACAAGTTCGCTTCTGACTAGTTCGGTTCTGACAAGTTCGGTCCTATTAGAGGGGTTCGGCTCTAAGAAGTTCGGTTCTGTTGGGTCTTGATGTTGCGTCTTGGGCTCGGTCATAAGTCCATCTTGGGCTCGGTTATAGGTCCATCTAGTTTACCCGGTTTGGGCTTGTCCAACCGTGGATAAGTATTAGGGTTAGTATAAATATTGCATGCATGTATTGCTGCGTAAACAGTTGTGATTATCATTATTAACGTGCATTGTAACCCTAACACACCTCTACAGTCGAAGTTCTTCATCGATCTCTTCTGAGGTGTGATTGATTAATCATTCGACATCTTTGATCCATTCTTGTGTTCTTTGCATTGTTAAATACTGTTTTTCTGTCTGAATCTATCGATCTACAACTCGTTTAATCTTAGCAATTGGTATCAGAGCAGGAGACTGTGTAATACATGCACATCTCTTATGTTTGAAGAATCCTTTAGGGTTTCCGCTTTTATCAATATAAAGAAACTATCTTCTCCTTGTCGACGGTAGTTTGCTGGTTTTTGATAAAACCCTAAGTTCATCGTTACAAGTCTGATTCTAACAGAACAAGTTCATCATGTCTCACGACGAATCTCAAATCAATCTGATCAACATCTCCAACAGCATTGGATCAACTACAAAGATTCCCATTCTTTATACCCAAGATTATGAAGTGTGGGCGCATCACTTCGAAGACTATGTAGTTGGATCTGAAGACAATGGCTACTTGATATGGGAAACAATAACGATTGGTCCGTTTGTTCACTCTGGAACGAACCAAACAATCAAGACTCAAAAAGAGTTCAACAAACTCTTGGCGGACGAAGATAAGATCCCTCAAGATGAAAAAGACAAGTTGTTATGCAATGTTATGGCCATGAGGATGATCAGATTTGCACTGCAATCTGATACTTTTCGTCTAGTAAGCTCATGTTCAACAGCCAAAGAGATATGGGATAGGTTGAAGGAACTATACTCAACCGATGAAGATCTGGAGCACTCGATCCAAACCTTATTGCTCTCTGAATTCGGTGCTTTCGGACAAAAATCTGATGAAAAGCTTATTCAAACGTTTGATCGTTTCAACCATTTGCTTAGCAAGATGATGAAGCATCGTATTGAAAGGAAAGTGATTGAATAGAAGGTTACATTCATGAATGGCTTAAGGCCCGAATGGATGGCAGTGGTCTCAACCGTAAAAGCTCATGAACAATTTAAATCCTATTCTCTTGCGAAGCTAATGGGCATTCTAAAATCTCATGAGAGCGAAGTAACAAAGGAAGCGAAAGTGGTTTCGGCTGTGGGTTCACTGGCTCTTGTCTCTAAAAGCAAGAATGTAGCAGAAGAAGAGGAAGAAGCCGACATGTCAGAATGTGATCTGACCAATGAAGAATATGCTATGATGGTCACAAACCCGAAGAAGTTTGCTCGCAGAAAGTTCCCAGTCAACAAGAACCGAAACTGGCAGGGAAGCTATAGTTTTGAAAAAGATGAAGGAAGAACCGAAGAGCAATACCCAAAAGGAAGATAAAAAGAAGGAAAGTAAACTTATGGGAGACACTGGGTATGATTGTAACTACTGTCATGGCAAGAACCACTTTGCCAAGGATTGCATGCTTAGGACGATGGTTGAGAAGAAGGAGGGTGAAGATGACGAGGCCTACTACATGAGAAAGCTAGAGGAGATCAAGAAGAAGAAATCACCTAACGTTTCTATGAATGCTTTGATTGTGCAGGAAAACGTTGTTGATGATGAGTTCGGTGGAGTGGAAGTATGGTCAACTGACTATGAGGATGAAGAGGTTCGCCGACCCACGCATGGAAGAGCATATGTGGCGAAAGGAGGAGTTGCTGAATCGGATGGTAGATGCTTAATGGTTACAACCGAAAGTAAGCTTGAGAAAGAAAAGGTCGTGGAAGACAAATGCTTCGCTGCCAAGCCCGTGAGCGAAAAGATCAGCGACTGCGATCAGTTGATCAAAAAGGTACAAAGTATCCTTGAATCACATAAAGTACCAATAACAAACTATGAAAAAGTCTTAAATGAATTAAAATCCAAGTTTTCTAGTTTAAGAGGAAGTCTTATGCAAACACGCTTAACCAATTCTAACCTAACTGACCAACTCAGCAGGGAGTCTTCCAAGAGTGAGGAGAGAAGGATGTGGATTCAGCAGAAGGAGTTAGAGTTAAGTAGGGCTAGGAACGAACTTATTTATTTGCAAGGAGACAATTAAAATTTTTTGAAGCAAAGAAATGTTTTATGTTTGATTGCTAAACGTCTATATACCAATATCACTCAGTTGCATTTAGATTGTGAAATAGGAAAACAGATTCATAAAATGATTTTGCCTTTCCTTGAATTTAAGGAGGACGAAATCATTGCTGAATGTGAGTCTATAATGTCCTCGGATGAAATTCATGTCACCTACAAATATGGACTGGACAAAATCGAATCCTTCATTGAATCCAAAGAACATAAATGTATGCTTAAAGATTTACTGGACGAAAACGATAAGTTAAAAATAAAGACTGAAACTATACAGAAGTTTGACTCATCAAACGCCAAATTGAGTTCAGAAAACAAAATCGATTTAGAAACCATTTCTGAATTTGATGAGGAGAGTGAGATGAGTGAAATCTATGTAGAATACGTAGTCGATTGTTCAGAATTTCTTAAAAGCAAACCCGAACCATCAAAACCCCTCATATATGAGAATTCGGTTGAATACGCTCGGGTGACAAAGGATAAGTCAAAGAAGCTCAAGGAAAAAGCCTTTGTTTATCAAAAGGTACAAACAACACCCAACCAAGTGTATGCAGTCACAGGGGTTACTAAGAAGCAAACGACTAAGTTGACATCGATTGTTGACCAAGATAATGGTGAAGGGTGTGATAACTTTTTCTGGTCAGCACCCACCGACAATGCAGACGAAACCGTTGGTCTGTCAGAGTAAACCTCTATACTAAAGGTCGCCTACGTGGAAGGATTGCAGCATAACCTCATCAGTGTTTCTCAACTAATTGCAGGAACCGGTCTAAAAGTCTCATTTGATGATGAGGGCTCAGAGATAATTGAAAAACACTCGAAGAAAATTTTGTTGAAATCTGAGCGAAAAGGGGAGATGTTTCCTCTAAATATCAACCCGATAAAAGGAAAACTGACAATATGTTTGCTATCAAAGGCGAACACAGATGAAAGCTGGTTATGGCACCGAAGACTGTCCCATTTGAACTTCAAAGACATTAATAAGCTGGTGCTTGGTAACCACGTTCGTGGACTTCCTTTGCTCAAATTTGACAAAGAACATTTGTGCGCAACATGTGAAATGGGCAAGCAAAGCAGAAAAAGTCACCCTACACGCATCAATACAAAGATCATCGAACCACTTGAACTACTGCACATCGATTTATGTGGTCCTTCGGCTATTGAGAGCTTCGGTGGTGGTAAGTTTATACTTGTTATTGTAGATGATTTTTCTCGCTTCACCTGGGTTTTCCTTCTTAAACAGAAATCAGAAGCGGCTCCAAAGCTGAAGGTTGTTATCAAACAAGTGGAAGTCCAGCTACGAAAGGTGGTCCGAAATATAAGAAGCTACAATGGTCTTGAGTTCAAGAATAAAGATTTTGAGGAATTTCTGGCTGAAAAGGGAGTGACTCACAACTTTTCTGCTCCCTATACTCCACAGCAAAATGGAATCGTTGAAAGACGAAACCGTTCCCTATGTGAAGCAGCCAGAACCATGTTGAGCTTCGCCTCTCTTCCACTATAGTTCTGGTCTGATGCTATTGTTGCTGCATGCTATACTCAAAACTGATCCTTCCTAAACAAGAGATTCGCCATCACTCCATATGAAATCCTGAATGATCATAAGCCTAATGTGAAGTTTTTCCACGTGTTCGGTTCAAGATGCTTCATTTTCAACTCAAAAGAGAACCGAAACAAGTTTGATGTTAAGGCAGACGAAGGAATCTTTCTTGGTTTTTCGCTTACTTCAAAAGCATATAGGGTTCTAAACAAACGATCGAAGAAGATTGAAGAAACCTATTATGTTACTTTTGATGACAATTATGTGAAGAAAATGCGAACAACCGAAAGTCCAACGGAGGTGATCTTTCCAGAAACTGGTCAAGTCACGGTTCCAATAGCTAATCTTTTTTATGAGTACATGCTACTATTTGACGAACCAGAAAAAGCGATTGATTCATAAGCAAAATCAGATGATAACAAAATCGATAATCTAATAAAAATCATCGATGAAGCTGCGAAAGTGATGGAAAGCGAGCCTCATCAATCAACCAAGAAGCAGAATACAAGCACATCTACTGCATCCGGTGAACATCAAGCCACAGACAACCCACCAAGCGAAAGGACTGTATTCCAGGGGGAGGGTTCGTCTACACCAAAAACAACCGACACGCCTTTCCAGGGGGAGAATTCATTAACAACCCCAACCCAAGAAGATCCAATTGAGGGGGAGAGCACTGAACTTGACATAGGTTTCGGTTCGCCATTTGAGGGGGAGAATGAAAATGAAAATGACGACGATGATATGTCAGAACTGGAAGAAAAAGTCAATGCTGAGCTGGATCCTGCCTATGATCCGAATTATCCCCCTCTCATAAAATGGACAAAGGATCATCCTAAAACATAAATAATCAGTGAATCATCTGAGGGAGTTCTCATACGTTCCCAAATGAAAGCGAAGCAAACTGCTTTATTCTCTCAAGTAGAATTCTGCATGTTTAATTTGTTTGTCTCCAAAGTTGAACCAAAAACGGTAAATGCTGATCTTGATCATTCTAATGGGGTGCAAGCTATGCAAGATGAACTCCATGAGTTTGAAAGAAATCGTGTTTGGAGACTGATTCCCACACCAAAGGATGCATCTGTGGTCGGTTTGAAATGGGTCTTTAGAAATAAATTGGATAAAGAGGGAAATGTCATTCGCAACAAAGTGAGGCTGGTGGTGAAAGGATATTGCCAAGAAGAAGGGATAGACTATGAAGAGACCTGCGCTCCAGTAGCAAGGTTGGAATCTGTAAGAATCTTTTTGGCATACGCTGCACATAACTAGAAGAAACGGTGTATGTTGAGCAACCACCTGGATTTGTGAACGAGAGGTATCCTGATCACTGCTACATACTGGATAAAGCAGTCTATGGATTGAAGCAAGCCCCGAGAGTCTGGTATGAAACTCTTACTCATTTTCTGAAAATGTCAAAATTCAAGCAAGGTTCGGTTGACCCAACCTTCTTTCGTAAGAAAGAAGGCGAACACTTAATGATAGTTCAGATTTATGTCGATGACATCATCTTCGGCTCCACGAATCCTAGCTTAACAGTTGAATTCAGGAAGTTGATGGAGACTAAATTTGAAATGAGCGCAATGGGTCCGATTAACTTTTTCCTTGGATTGAATATAAGACAGGGACTAGAGGGCATCTTCATTAATCAGGAAGCATACACGAAGACTCTATTAACGAAGTTCGGCATGACGGGAAATTACAAAGTAAAGGTTCCAATGGCATTTGGCACAAAGTTGACTCCATCACTTGAAAAACCGGCGGTTGATACGACTCTCAATCGTCAAATGATAGGGACTCTTATGTATCTAACAGCAAGTAGACCATATATTATGTTTTCTGTCTGCTATTGTGCCAGGGCCAGGTTTCAAGAAAATCCGAGAGAACCTCATATGATTGTCGTAAAGAACATCTTCCATAATTTGAAGCGAACCATTTCGCTCGGTCTTTGGTATCCTGCAAAATTTGGCTTCTTTGTTCAAGCCTTCTCTGATGCAGATCATGGTGGATGTAGATTGGACCGAAATAGCACAACCGGTGGATGTCAGTTCCTTGATGGCAAACTTGTCAGCTAGCAGTCAAAGAAACAAACGTGTGTGTCTCTATCCACAGCCGAAGCAGAGTACATAGCTGCAGCATCCTGTACATCTCAAGTCATATGGATACAAATCCAACTTAGAGATTATGGCTTAAGCATGAAGAAAATCCCTCTATATTGTGACTCTGAAAGTGCGATTAGGATATGTCACAATCCAGTGCAACACTCAAATACAAAGCATATAGCATTGAGATATCACTTTATCAAGGACCACGTTGAAGATGGAAATGTCGAGGTTCACTTCGTTCGGTCCTCAGATCAACTAGTTGACATCTTTACTAAAGCCTTACCTGAAGCAAGCTTTAACAAAATACTCCATGGCTTAGGAATGATGGAAGCTGAGTCAATACTAAAACCATTCTTGTCTCAATTAAATTGAACAGGCGAAATAGAGCGAATGCTCGGTCTATTTCGGCTCCTGAATTTTCGGGAACCAAAATGAACCGAAGGCTTGGTCTATTTCGGCTCTTCAATTTTTAGGAACCGAAATGAACCGAACGCTCGGTCTATTTCGGCTCTTTTTTTTTAGGAACCGAAATGAACCGATCGCTCGGTCTATTTCGCTTCATCTTTTCTAAGGTATGGTTTCGGTTGTACATTTTTGTAAATCTTTCTTATTCTTCCATATGCTTTTATTTCATCTTTATTTCTAATTTCAGTTTCTTTTTCAGAAAAATCCAAAAATCCAAAAATATTTTCTTTTCTGTTTCAGAAAAACTCAAAAATCCAAAAATATTTTCATTTATGTTTTTATTATTTTTCAGAACAATTCAAAAACTAAATATTTTTTTTCTATTCGTTTTTAAGTTTTTTTTTTAATTTTCAAACTGCATTCACGTTCAAGGAAGCGAAACACAGTGACATTGGGGCAGGTATAACATTCTTCTCTATGTACTAGTTTAGAGTCCCTAGAAGCTAGAAGCATGTTGCTGCATGTAGACTGAAGCGTCCATGACTCTGAGTTAAGCCTTAATGATTCGATAATAACAAATCGTTTCTTCCCAATCAGGCTGTTAAAATTACTCAAGTCTTGAGCTACCTTATTCTTCTCATAATGAGTTAAGAGTTTTCTGCATTTGTCACTCTTATATAGCAGAGGTACTTGTGGTTCTTAAACCACCTCATATTTCTCCATCTAATTTCGCTCCACATTCGTAACCCTTGAGACTCTCAGACACTAACACTGAGGTTTATGGTTACACAACTTTTGTGTTGATGATCTTAGTTTCGTCTACCACGAGCTAAGTGAAACCCAAAATCCAACACCTTAAATGAATTGACGGTGAACACTCTTATGTTCAAAATCTTACTTGTTACCTTACTAAATCTGTTTTTTCTTTTTGCGTGATCTTTATGAAACTGTCTAACACCAGGACGTCTCTACCCATAAGATCCAGTTTATTTTTATTTTTTTTGAGATTTCTTAATATTTTCCAGTCACTACATATATTTTCAAACCTACTTGTTCAACAAACCACATCGGTTTCACAAGTACTTCACCTAACGCTCGGTCTTATTTCAAATATCGAGGTTCGGTTGAAGGTAAGCCACCATTTAAAGCCTATTATTGAAAAGATGCCTTTCAATGTTTCTTTACAAACATTTGATCGTATTTCACGGGAAACCACACAGACACTTTTCAGTCTCTCTTGACTTTGAAGGAAGAGATTTGTGCCCGGGATCATCAGTTTCATGTCTAAGTAGACATCACTTAAATCCCATAAATATCTTGCTTTATTTCTTTTCATTGGCACACTCTTGCACGAAGGTCTTTATGATTTTCCAAATTCTAATGGCAATTTTCAGACATGTGCTTTCGGTTCTAATAGGTATGGTGATTCATTAAGAAGTGATCGCTAATTTACTCAAAGCGAATAGCGGTGAGTCAGCATGAATGTGAAACGGTTCGAAATTTTGAAAAGGGGATAAGGTCTAAAAGGCGCGTGAATTTGAAACGGTTTCCATACCCACGCCTGCTGACGTATTTCTCGGGATACCAGGCTGTCACATCGCACTTTTTCAGGCGACGTTTCAGAATTCAGTCATCATCACAAAGGGCAGCTTCTCTCTCCTAGAAATAGTATAAAATATTTTCACAAAACCCTTGGGCTCCTTTACAGACTCTCATCTCTCTCACACGAACACAGCGGCGATTCTACACTGTTCATCTTCTTCTTCACTGCAACAATGGCGGAATCATCTTCAGTTCAAGATCAAGCTGTGTCATCATCATTGCTCACGATCAAGCCTAATCAGAACCTCATTATTCAACTGGATCCTTTTCTCTATGACTCGTATATGCTCCACGTTGTCGAGTGCCTGAAATATTCTCCACTGGTAATCGCCCTTACTCAGGTTGAATCCGTTCCGATGTCGCTTCTCTCTCAGGTGTATTTTACTGCTTCCTACGACAAGCGCAAGGAACGCATCTTCTTCGATATCTTCAACCAAAAGATATCAGTATCCAAAGCTCGATTTGCTTCATTGCTAGGGCTTTCTGCCGACGCCTCTGTTATCTCACCGGACTTTATCACAACGACCCAGTTGTTTCAGATTTTTTACGATATGGGCTACACAGACATTCCAACGACGGTAACAAAGTTTAAAAATTCATGTCTGCCGCCACAGTGGAATGGTTTGCTTACCCTTCTCTACAAGGGTTTAGCAGAACGAGTTGCTGGATCAGATGGGGCAAGCAAAGGGTTCCTGACCATTCTCTATGGTATCTATAATGGTATCAATCTCGATTATGGATCTCTTCTATGGGCAGAACTGGTGCAGAGTCTCAACTCATCAACGAAGCATTCTGAGATCTGTTGTGGTCACTTTTGGACGCTGATTACTCACAGAGCAATTCAGGCCTTTCAGATTCCTGTCATGGAAGGTGCTCTGCGGTCCTCCATTGCAACTTGTCACACAGTAAAGATTATTGTGTCTGATCCCACCAAGTTCGCATTCATCGGTTTGATTCCTGAGTCAATGAGCCGATGTGTCTCCAATGAAAGTACTGTGATGAATGATTACAAGAAGTTGACTCCTTCCGGTCCTCGCATTCTTACTCCAGAGATGCAGAGCTCATTAGATGCTGCTGACAAGCCATCGAAGTGAGGGAAGAAGGCGGATACTAAAGGAGACAAAGTGGGTCAATCCTTAAAGGTTTCCACCCCAAAGAAGCGAAAGGGAGCGAACGCCGAGCCTACTGCTCCAAAGAAGCGAAGGGTCAAAAAGAAAGCTCGACGACCAAAGTCTCCTTCGCCTTCTACAAGTGATGATGAGTATGTTCCATCTGATGGCGAACCAGACCCGAAAGTAGTCTGTTATCTCGACCCGAAATCCACTGATGATGAAGCCACAGAAACCGACAGTCGATCAAGAGGTAATTCGCCTCCACCTTCACCAACTGATAATAGCAACTGAACTTCGCATCCCCGCTCTGTTCCACTTTCGGTTCCTATCACCAGTGCACCTTGTCCTCCACCTATCACTTCTATAATCACTTCATCCATCCCCATTCCAACACCACTCTTCTCCATAGCAACCACTACCACAACGACTGATACCCCAACACCAACTATTCATGTCAACGTATCTGATACGGGGGCATCTACTATCGGTCCTGATCCTCCAGTTACATCCAAACCTTTATCCCCACCTCCATCGCATGAGTCGGATACCATTCTTGGCGGTGAGGACTTGGAGTTTAATTCTACTTACTTCAGTCCTTATCGTGTCCAAAGCGATGAAGACAAAGACGCCCCTCTTACTAAACGGCATCTCAAGGTTGTGACTGATAAGATTGATCAGCTACTTTCCTCGTCTTCTACTGGTGCTTATTCGGAGGCAGCCCTCAAACCCCTGTTCTCCTCGGTTGTAAAAGAACATGCTACCTCAATCTCCAATGCTACAAAAGCTATTGATGCTTCCACCTCACAATGCCAAAAGGCTTCGCTTGCTGTTGAAGCCTCAACCAAAGACTGCAAGATTGCGACTGCAAAAGTCGAAAAACTAATCTCAGAGGCTCAACTATTTCTAGATTCCTTACAGGCGGCAACTCAGAAAAATGCCCAAACAGTGAACGCATATGTTGATAATCTCATGCGTTCCCTGGAGGCTGAGAAGAAAAATCTTGAAGTGGCTCGAAAAGCGATTGAGGTTGCTAACAAAGAGCTTCACACTAAAGTTGATAATCGCTTAACTCAACTTGAGGCCGAGCTTGCAGTTGAAAACCGTGTGATGGATGAGCTGGACAAGCGAACTTCCCAGCTCAAAATGCAGAATCTAAAGCTCAGGAACGCCACCAAAGAAATTGACGATTTGAAGTCTGAGCGCGAAGTGATTAAAAGCTCTGTGGGTGATGTACATTCAATTCTCTTGCATCTCCTGGATGCACATGACTCCATTCTGACTATCTCCATCCGACGCCACTTGGCTAAGAAGCTAAGACCTGCTTTGGATAATTTAAGTCGGATTGAAGGTGTTCCGAAGACAAGTGTCCATCCGAAACAAGGGTCGGAAAAAGTTTCCAAATCCCAACCATCTCCAAAATCAAAAGCTACTGCTGAACCGAAGGAGAATGTAGCTTCGGGCAGTAAGAGGGATAAGAAAAAGAAGAAGATTGGAGAAGACGATGAAGATGATGATGATGATATTGAAGACATTTTGGAAGGGAATGCTTTGAAAGTTAATCAGAAAGCGAAGCCCACTGATAAAGATCTTCAGGAGAAGGTTCAGAAAGCAAAAGAACTTATGGAGAAGGAGTTGAAAGAGAATGAACTTTTAGAGAAAAAGAAGTCCATGTTTCCGAAATGGACTATTGAATCACTCCAGAGAGAAGTCATCGACGAACCGAGCACTCATTGGCTTGAACCTGTTTTACCGTTCGGTCTTGAGAACTCGAAGGACTTACAATTCGATATGTCAATCACCCGAAAGGCATTTATCTTTCATTGCTTTGACTCCACGGCTATCGTTCCCTCTCCAGACCCGAAGGTAGATCGGGATTTATTGGAGTTTTATCTCGAGTTCGCTCAGCCACAATACTTGACCTAGAGCACTCAGAAAATCACAATGGTCAAAGTATTGAAGCCCTCTTCGGCAGGGAAATTCATCAATGTTAAATTCAAAGTGACTCGAGGCTCGGATAGCTCGGTCCATACTATTTCCCTAGCTAATCTACCAAAATTCAACCCTCACGACTGGATACTCCCCAACAATTTTTTGATGACCAATCCTCAGGAGTATTAGTCGATCATTGATCACATCAAGCGAATGCTTGTTTGTTACATTCACAAAGTAGCAAAGATGGATAAAGAAATCGCATCAGCCATTCACAAGCGAACCACGATAAAGCCGATTGGAAGGACTGGCGATGTGAATGCGATGGTCAAGGGTAAAATCGATCCCAAGTTTCATACTGTGATGTTCATTAGGGGCGAAGGTCAAAAGTACCTGTTCGCTCTTATTGACAAGCACCTGTTCTCAACTGCCTGCTTGGAGCACATTTTGGAGATCATACACAGGTGTAAGCAGAACAGTGAAGCTGACAAGAAGTTGTTTACTGATATGCTTCAGTGGTACATTCAGTTTCGGCAGACACTTCTTGCGATCATCCCTCGCATGTTCAAGGTTGTGAAGAAGGTCAAGGTTACTCAACCGAAGTAGTCTCTCGCCTCAATTGACGCAAAGGGGAGATTGTTGGGTCTTGATGTTGTGTCTTGGGCTCGGTCATAAGTCCATCTTGGGCTCGGTTATAGGTCCATGTAGTTTACCCGGTTTGGTCCTGTCCAACCGTGGATAAGTATTAGGGTTAGTATAAATATTTCATGCATGTATTGCTGCGTAAACAGTTGTGATTATCATTATTAACGTGCATTGTAACCCTAACACACTTCTACAGTCGAAGTTCTTCATCGAGCTCTTCTGAGGTGTGATTGATTAATCATTCGACATCTTTGATCCATTCTTGTGTTCTTTGCATTGTTAAATACTGTTTTTCTGTTTGAATCTATCCATCTACAACTCGTTTAATCTTAACAGGTTCCTAAGAGGTTCGGTTCCTAAGAGGGTTTCGGTCCTATTTAGCTGTTTTTCAATAAAACTTCCAGTTTTAAGCGGTTTTTGGCCAATTTAAGGGTCGGGATGACCCGGATGACTATAAAAAGTTGAGAGAGATTTTGAGAGAGATTTGGGAGAGATTTGTTTTTAGCCATTATTATTGTATAATCTCGTAATGCAAGGTTCGTGAACCTCGTTATGCTTCATTTATGATTGTTTTAAGTCCCCGAAAGGGTCCTTAGTCGTGTTTTGAAGCGTTTGACTCCCTTTTTAGGGTTTTACATTGCTAAACACATAGAATATCTGAAACACTTGAATTCTTGGCATACCAATACACATTTTTATAGAATAACTTTTCACATACAAGTATTGGTTAAGTTTGACCGGTTTGACTTGTTGACTTTAACTTTGACTTGTTGACTTTGACTTTGACTTGAATTTGAAGGTTGTCACAGACTTGGTGCCTAAACCCTGGCAATCATGCAGACTTGGTGCCTAAATCGTGGCGATCATGCAGACTTGGTGCCTAAACCCTGACGATCATGCAGACTTGGTGCCTAAACCCTGGCGACTATGCAGACTTAGTGCCTAAACCCTGGCGATCATGCAGACTTGGTGCCTAAACCCTGGCGACTATGCAGACTTAGTGCCTAAACCCTGGCGATCATGAATACTTGGTGCCTAAACCCTGGCGACTATGCAGACTTAGTGCCCATTGTGTAAACCGTGGGCACGATGGACTTCGTGCCGATTCCTTAGGATGATACTTAGGAATGAATAAGCGAGGAATAGTTGATTCTTAGGGTAGATCCTTAAGAATAGGGAAGATAATAGGGATGGGTAATTAGGTTGATTGTTTGATGTTTAAACATAATAATTATATTATTGTGGGTTGAAAACCCTATGTACTCACCAGGTTTCCCAACCTGACCCACTCAAGCTTATTTGAATCACAGGTGCCGATACGAAGTTACATTACATTGAGCGATTAAAGAGGTGTAGATCACTAGTGTAAATGAATGTAAGTTCTGTTTATGCTTATGTTTCTGTATTGAAAATGACATCCCAAATGTTTTAAAATGAATAAAAATACATTTCTTCGGTTACTGGGAACAAATTCCGCAACACTTTTCTTACTCTGATTTTCAAACAAGCATAAACAAAACCGGTCTTTTCTGGTCGGGAAAATGGGTATGTCACAGTATTTCTTATGATGAAGACTCTCTATAGTGGATATTCCACAAAGATCAATGTGCAGAAGCTCCAATGGTTCCGAGATTGATTTTTTTATGATAACAGGTTGACCCTTCTTTGATTTCTTTCCACACTCACATGCAGCACATAAATGATCATTTTCGAATTTGAGAAGAGGTAAACCTCTCACCATTTCACCAGATACAAGATCATTCATGTACCGAAAGTTCAAATGAACAAGCCTTCGATGCCATAACCAACTGACGTCAGGAATGGCTTTGGAGAGGAGGCAGAGTTATGGTTTTCCAACAATCATGTTGATGTCGAGTGGGTACATGTTCTTGTTGCGGTTCTACTTGATTAAACACTCTTTTCGGTCTTCAGTCATGTTGGAATAGTGTCCAAGGTCATTAACTATTGCTAATATTTCTAATAATAGCAGGGTCCTTTTGGGTTGCCCTCAAGACCCAAATTGAGTAGAATAAATAAAGGAGAAATTGGTTTATTAATTATTATGGTTAATAATTAATTAGAAACTAATTGGAAATATATTTTGGAAATATATTTTGGGAATTAATTAACAGTTTAATTAATTAAAGGGTTAAATGTTCATTAATCGATAATTGGTTAATCAGGAATGTTCCAGAACCTTATGGAATTAGGGTTGGATGAAAATCACTCCATCCCACATGGGAAAGGAGTGAAATTTCGTGGTTAGGCCTCCATCCCACATGGGAAGGAGTACTAAACCCTAGGAGGCATCCAAGGCTATAAATAGGGCCTTAGGGATTTCATTCCTCCTTGCACCTTGGCTTGAAGTTTCGCCATCCCTTCTTCCTCCCCCTCTTAGGGACGATTTCTAACCCCTTTGGGTTTGTGAAATTGACCCTTCTCCTAGTTATTTTTATTCCACTCTTTGGTGTCATTGGGTGTGATACCATTAGAGGGATTCTGGTTTGGATCCTTTCATCCAAGCAACTTCATGGAGGTTCAAGATCTCAAGCATGGAGATCAAGGGCTACATAAGAGGTATGTTTTCTTACTTATGTTTTAGTTTTCTAGGGTTGATGTAATTAGCATGAAGCCATAGATCCATAGGTTGCATGTACACTTAGGTATATCGTTGTTTTGATTTTTCCGCTACCTAGTTTTAGAGTGTATTTGATGCGTAGAAAACCCAACAGTGGTATCAGAGCCATTGGTTCATGGTTATGTTCACCCTAGATCCATGTTTTCTGTAAAACTTTGTTTGAAATTGAATGGTAGAAGGATTATTGAAAAATTCGTAATTGATAATACCTTAGTCGCAGCTCACGACGTGAGAGCTTAGAGCTCACGACGTGAGCTCAGCAGAATTAGGGTTTTCAGATTTTTTCCATTTTTCAAATATGAAGCTTTATCAAATATGGATAATTACCAAATTTTAAAATGTTTTAAATCTGGAAATTGATAAATATTATTTAAATGTTTTATTTGAATTTGAATATTTATTAATAGATAAATATTGTTTAAATATGTTTATTTGAATTTGAATATTTATGTGTTTATTTGAATTTGAATATTTATTAATAGATAAATATTGTTTAAATATGTTTATTTGAATTTGAATATTTATGTGTTTATTTGAATTTGAATATTTATCTATTATTTAAATAGTGAATTTAAATATTTAATATTATTTATAAAAGAGATTTATAAATTTGAATATTACCCCCTTCTGATTTATTAATTGTTACATTGCGTCCTCGCAATTAATTAGAATTAATAATAGACAACTAAATTTAAAGAGTTTTAAATTTACCCCTTATATTTATATATATTAGAATTGTGTCTATTATATGTATAAGAAAGTTACAACATGCGCCCTCGCGTGTTTAAATATTGACATTGTCAGTCTTACATCGACTAGGCTCACCCGTTCTAATGTAGGGGTTTAAGGAGGTCTCTTTGATTCCTAATGAGGTCGGTTTTTAATATGCTTCGCGCTTACCACCCTCACCGCCCAGTTGCATTTTGTGAATGGAGTTACCGAAAGGGTTTGATAGTGATAATGGTCAATCTAAAAGTATTTTAAATACAAGTATAAAACAAAATCCCGTTTTATTAATAGGATGTGAGTTTATATTATCCATGAAAATTGCACATTCTCTTTATATTCTGTTGATGGAGCTCGTGTGGTTAACCGGCACATCAATATAGGGTATTGTTGAGAATGATATCCCGTCATATATTTTGCAAGGTTAATTCTCAATCTATTTAATATGAATTTTATGTTATCCATAAAAGTTGCACATTCTCTTTATAACTTGTTGATGGAGCTCGCGTGGTTAACCGGCACGTCAATTGGAGAGTATAAGTAGAGAATGATGTGGAATTAGCGAATCTCAAGCGTAACTTGAGCCGGGGACCATGCGGTTTTGTATGGTCGATTCACCATCTGTTCAATGATCTGCGGCGACCCCGTCATTGAATTTGAGATGAACATAATTCGAGATTAACATGCCATTGATAGTCAATGAATCTCAAAGATCTAGGAATTTCGTGGTGATCGAAATTGGCAAAGGGCTTTGCCTACCTAAATAACTTTATGGTGTTTACGGCATCCCTTTACACATCATGGAGCCAAATATGGATCCTAGCCTTATAAAATAATTTTATTTAGGGTGATTATTTTCTAAGGATAAGTAAAACAAACTATAATGGAATTTGTTATTGAATGATGTCTATAACCTTATCCACTAAAATCTACTGCTATAAAACCTTTGAAAGGATTAGCTATGAGGATGATCAATCTTGTCAAGTTCGTAGTTTGGGAGTAGTTCTCATAAACGAAAAGAAAGATCATGCCTTTGTTAAAGCTATTCCTTGGTTACTTCAAACATTGCATTCTAAAGTGTTAGAAAGAGCAATTGTCAAATGTACGTTGTAAAATGACATATTGAAGTAAAATGGAATTTCCTTGAGTTAGGAATTGACTAGGATTAATCAACTAGCTGACATGTACATATAATCAATTCATTTTGATTTTGATATGAACAACTTGGAATGACCATGAAGGAGTTGTGGAGCATGTTAAAGTTTCCTTTTGGAATTAACATGGAAGTCATAGAAACTCAAACTTCAAAACACTCCCATATTTTACTATCATTAATAGAAGTGTCAAGAAGAAGAAAGCCAATTGCACACAGTTTAAAAGGCGATTAGTGTGGGTATACCTAATCTAGGCCCTAATACCTAGGACAAAGGAAGGCTTATTCTAAGACATGTTCTGATAGTTGCTCGTTTCCATAACAAGAAAAGGACTAAGAAATCAAACTTGCCCAAATGTATATTTGAGGTGAAAGGACTGGAACATGAAGAAGTTAAATTTAATCATGGATCACGAGCCCGTGCTACTTTCCATTGGATCAAAATATGACTAGTTCTTCCATGTTTTGTATTCAATCAAATATATGGATTTATAATGCCATCAAAACATTACTTCTAAGCCTTGAGTATTTTACTGACATTTGCAAGAATGTGCAGTTGCTAAAATGAAGTAAGAAGATTGATACATGGAGAAGATAATTTGATCATGAATGCCAAGCCCTTGCTACATTCATGGGATCAAAGGACAATTCTCTTCAAATGTTTAGTCTATGGTATTATAATTGAAATTGTTTATACCATGATTCAAGAGATAGTTATGACTTATTTAAATGTGGAGCATTCTAACATGTTAAAAGAGAGTCATGAAATCTATGAAACTAGTATAATAGCAATATTTCAAAGTTGATTCGAACATTTAAATAAGGTGTATTATTGTGAATATCTGTTGATGTTAGTTCAACTAATGGATCGTTCAGAATGACCACAATATGTACTGATTCAAATACATCCAAAGTTTTGGGTGAAATGTGTTTGTGGAATCATAGTCTTGGATACATAAACGAGAAATGCATTACCAAGTATCCAGTTGAATCGGATTTTGGATATCATTTGACCTCGAGTCTCATGATAAATGCAAATCTTGTTTATCAAGATAGATGATGAATGTTTCACTGGTTGATGTGAGTATCTGTTGGAATTAGTTTACACTAATGGACCGTTCAGATTAATCGCAATACATGGTGATACCAACTTCATATGAATGTGAGTCTGAAACCTTTCAGGTGTTCAGAGCTCTCATAAAGTGAAGTTGAGAATCAATTGGGCAATAGGATGAGACACTCATAGTGAGAATCTCAGTGCAAACTTTATCGATCATCTAAGTAATTGTGAAAGAGTTTCATGATCTGTCTCCTCCCAAAACACTGCCACTAGGAAGTGTTAGTTGGATAGAGAAACAAATCGTTCATTGATTTTGTACTAGATGAGTCGCACTGTATTTGCTAACAAATCGTGGATTGTACCATGAATAGTGTTACAAGAAGTCCTTTGGTCTTGTGCCAACTAAGTAGGTTCCTGAAACACTCTATGATATGTGAAGTGGGATTTTATCCTCACTTCCATATATGTAAGTCTACGATTATGAGGCTTACGCTCGTCGTTGAAGCGCTCGACAATCTGGGACATTGAATAGAGATGTGTTTTCTCGTTGGAGAGCCCATCAAGCATTTTGGATAATTGTTTAACAACCTTCTGAGAACAAAGTGCATGTTGCTCAAAAGGCAGTCTTCCAAGAGAGGGAGCTGATTTCTAAAAGGGCTAGTGGGAGCCACATTGATCTTGGTAAGATTCAAGAGTCAACCAGCGAAGAGCCTAAAGTTGGACATAGCATTCAATTTGGAATTGAAAGAGCTATTAAGGAAACTGACATATTTCCATTTTTCCATATAGATATGATAGAAGACCTCATGGACCTAGTTATATAAGAGTTTATATTGCTAAGGTATTTGAGTAACTAGTAGATAGAAATCAGAGTGTACCAGCTATCGGAAGCTATGGTAGGCCCTAAAGGCTACAACATAGAAAGAGGAATTGGAAAGCGAGATTCAATCCATGTATGTTGTTATTTGGTAGATCTAGCACTTGACCTTAACCCTAAGGTGCAAGTGGATCTTCAAGTAGAGACAATCATGGATAGGAACAAACACATAGTTAAACTAAGATAGGTTTTGAAGGATGTGCAAGCTTAACAAGTTCATTTATGGAACGAAATAAGCATCTCGCAAGATGGATCATTATTTCAGTGAGAAAGTTCAAAGAGTTTGAATTTCGAGAAATAAAGATAAGTCATATATCTGTCAAAGCTAGTGGGAGTAATTGAAATCTTTGTTTCAATGAGAAAAGTTCAAGGAGTTTGAATTTCGAGAAACATAGATAAGCCATATATATGTCAGTGCTAGTGGGAGCATTGTAGTCACCCTTGTATTGTACATAGACAATGTACGATTTATAGGAAACTATATTCTAACTTAGCAGGTGTAAAAGCATGGCTTGGTATGAGAACTATTTCACTATGATATACATGGGAGATACAAGACACGTGCATAATAAGGATCTATGGAGATAGATCAAAGTGATTTATTGGATTAAGCCAAAGTACATTGAATGTTGAGGAAACTCGACATGCAGAACTCAAAAAGGAGTTTAGGCTGGCATGACATTGAGCAATGCTAATGTCCTAGTTCTACTATTGAGCTAAAGCAAATGAGTCGTGTCCCACATGCTTCTGCTATGGGATCGATCATAAATGCCATGACATGTACTTGATCTAATGACTCGTATGCCTTGAACATGACAAGTTTGATTAGATCAATTTGGCAAGAATCAATGAATCAAGATCAAGAACATTCTTAAGTGTCCTTGGAGGATAGAAGAGATGATCTTGACAGTATGGAAGAGATCATTGTAAAAGTTACATTGATGCTAAGTTCCGCACTAATAAAGGCAATTCCGTTCGCAATCGGAATTCGTGCTTTTACTGAATGGTAATATATTAGCTTGAAAGAGTACCAGATAATACACCATAGTGGATTTAACATACTTAGAGTATATTGTAGTTGGTTAAATTGCAAAGTGGACAATGTGACTGAAAGAGATTCATTAGTGACATCTTTGTTGAAATTCAATCATTGATGGTCCTTATGAAGTTTCTTGTGACTTTGGGTGAACTTACCTCGAGTATGGATCCCAAGTCATACGAGCTCACATGAAACATACTCAGTAAGTACCAACACATTTGATAGTAAGTCAAATGTAAAGACATCATAGTCAATGATTCTTATCGAAAGATAATCTTGTCGATCCATTCCATAAGCCGATGTCATTGACCAAGTCTGACAGTCAAACATAGTCGAGAGACATTAAATTTGCAAGTGAATTGGCTTAAAAAACTCTTAGTTTGGTTTGTTTTAAAACCCGAGAACTGTAAGCGGTATAAGTTTTAATTTGATTTGGCGATTATTAATTAAGTGGTGATCTTAATATATGATAGATTTCGGTCATTTCAATTAGCCTATCACTGCGTTCTCACTTTTGCATGTTTGGAACCCACTTCCCGAGTATTAATTTACTCAAACGTCCACAGTCGGTCATACTCTTGGAAGTAAGTAGTGATTCAAGACTGTCATGAGTATTAGTGGATTGTCTATATTGATCGGACATAACATAGTGATTGCGCTAACACTCATGAGTGCTTAATAGAGATTTAAGTATTGGACCAACCCATGCTTAGAGATTACTTCATGGATTCAGTCACGAGTAATTCTAAGACGATAATATCTTCTATTCTTCAAACCTAGATACATGTGGGGTTTTGCTCTATGATTTTGTTATGCATTGGTCTACTCCAACGCTAACCGTAACTGGTAGTTATAAAGGGTATGTCCATGTGTGACATGATGAAATAGACAAAAACTATGTAGTCGAAGTTTATTCGTTCCTTCTGCCTTAATAGGAGAAGCGATATCTATGGGCCCCTCGATGATTTGGTGCTGACATCTAAAGAGCTTGGCCGAGCCCTGACTGGAATTGATGTGTTCAATTTAGTAGTCAGATGCAGTCGTCACAAATCTATATCGGGAAACATAATATTGAATTCTTGAGATTGACCATTATACATGTCTCGAATTCATACAGATATCATAGAACGAAGGGATAGTTGATCACTTATCTAAGGGCTGAATCTGGATTAGATCAAGAGTTCGGTAGTTGCATTGGATGGCTAACTCTCTGTTGATTATTGAGAAATATTGGTCCTCATATAGTTGATGACTTGTCCAAGTGGGAGACTGTTGGAATAGTGTCCAAGGTCATTAACTATTGCTAATATTTCTAATAATAGCAGGGTCCTTTTGGGTTGCCCTCAAGACCCAAATTGAGTAGAATAAATAAAGGAGAAATTGGTTTATTAATTATTATGGTTAATAATTAATTAGAAACTAATTGGAAATATATTTTGGAAATATATTTTGGGAATTAATTAACAGTTTAATTAATTAAAGGGTTGAATGTTCATTAATCGATAGTTGGTTAATCAGGAATGTTCCAGAACCTTATGGAATTAGGGTTGGATGAAAATCACTCCATCCCACACGGGAAAGGAGTGAAATTTCGTGGTTAGGCCTCCATCCCACATGGGAAGGAGTACTAAAACCTAGGAGGCATCCAAGGCTATAAATAGGGCCTTAGGGATTTCATTCCTCCTTGCACCTTGGCTTGAAGTTTCGTCATCCCTTCTTCCTCCCCCTCTTAGGGACGATTTCTAACCCCTTTGGGTTTGTGAAATTAACCCTTCTCCTAGTTATTTTTATTCCACTCTTTGGTGTCATTGAGTGTGATACCATTAGAGGGATTCTGGTTTGGATCCTTTCATCCAAGCAACTTCATGGAGGTTCAAGATCTCAAGCATGGAGATCAAGGGCTACATAAGAGGTATGTTTTCTTACTTATGTTTTATTTTTCTAGGGTTGATATAATTAGCATGAAGCCATAGATCCATAGGTTGCATGTACACTTAGGTATATCGTTGTTTCGATTTTTCCGCTACCTAGTTTTAGAGTGTATTTGATGCGTAGAAAACCCAACAAGTCATTACATAGCTGTGCTTCTTGCAAAACTCGACACGTCGATTTTAATCAGTGAGCTGAGCAACACTTATCAAATTATGTTTCAGATCAGCTACATAAGCCACATTTGAGATAGAGAAATTTCCATTGGTGAGAATTCCATAACCACAAATTTGAGAGTTGGAGTTGTTTCCATATGTCACGTAACCAGCGTTTGGAGAAAGCTTGAGATCTCGCAGAAAGTCTTTTTGCCCCGTCATGTGCATGGAGCAAGAACTATCAATATACCATATTGTTTCTTGCTCCGAAGCACAAAGTGCCTGCAAAATTAGATGGAGCTTTTAGGTTTCGAGTTAGGTTTTGGGACATAGGCACGGGATTTGGACTTTGATTGTGATTTTGGAACAAGTTTGTGTTTCCTGGCGGTGCTTTTTGAGTTCTTCGGAAACAGACAGAAGGTTAATGTCTTTTCATCTATCCAGTAGTCATATTCAATGACTTGAGAGTTGCGAACAGTTTTCTTCGGACCTTTGACTTCCGAAGTGTTGGGAACAGTTGTAACCTCCGGAACTGTTGTTTCATCAATGTGAGATTTGACTTTCGACACAAGATTTTTCTTTGAAGATTTTGAAAAATTTGTTTTCTTAGCAATTTTTGATTTGCTTGATGGCACATTTGTTTTCAAAAGATTGGGTTTAAAAAATTGTGCCATCAGATTTAGCAATGAAAACAGATGAAACAGTCCGAGGAGAAGTGTTTTGGACAGTCATGGCATTCCCACGAGATTTATGCTGAGTGGTACTGACCACTTTCTTTGGTTCTACAGAACTGAGAGAGTTAGAATGTCTCTTGAGGATCTTAGTGGGTGTGAAGGAGTTTTGACTATGGGTTGATGAATGAGGATTCTGAGATACACTCTTTTTGGAGTTCTCAAGGAACCTGGAATTTTCTCTATTTTTAACTTCCTTTTTATGAGCATTTCGAGCCTCCGCTTTGGGATCCACAATATCCTTCCTATTTAACATTGGTTTTCTCTTGAGGTGAGACAGAGATTTTGAAGTTTGTCCTGCAGATGGGTTGCTAAACTTGGGTTTAATGTGAACCAAACTTGTTTTTGAAGTTACTAAAGAGTCTGATTCACAAGAATCAAAGGAGACACAGCTTGAGATTTCAAATTTATCATCTAAGGATGCCCATACAACCTCAGAAGAAACAGTTTCAGTTGTCACCGAAATAATTTCTTCAACAACACAGTTGTTCGGAGGATTGTGTTTCGAAATGTAATCTATGCAATTTGAAACACTGTGACGGAATTTCGTGGTCCGATTCAGGTCCAGGTTTATCAGAGGCGGAAGAGGTGTGGAATCGGGACACTTGACAACAATTGGTTGAAACTCAGGAATTAGGGACGCAAAGTGGTCTGTGGTCTCAAGAAGGGGTGACAAGGGAGAAACAGGGGTGTCCGAATGTTTGATGTTCGGAACCTCTCCCATAAATGTCAAATTTTGCAATTCCTTCAAGGGACGAGCAATTAGTTTCAGAAATTCACTTCTGAGACCAGGACCTTTAGACCATGGATGACGAAAATTATGAGTCATCTGTTGATTTGATTCAAGTATGTCAATAGAGTTATGCAAAGCATCTATCTTAACATTCAGACGTTTCTAATCAGAAATTAAAACATTTCTTTCAGAATAGGTGATTTCACATTTGTCTTTCAAAATGATACATTCATCTTTAGACATTACAAGCTCATGCTCTAAAGACTCGATTTTCAATTTTTTATCCTCAAAACGGAACCTAAGACGATTTAGTTCACACTCCTTCTCACTAGCTTCTATGGCAGACTCATAGGCTTTATAAATGGTGCTCCTATCTGTTTGGATCTGGGTCAGATAAGGTTCACAAAGAGATAGATCAAAATTATTATCAGTAATCATAGATTTTACCTGTTGAACGATGCTTCGACCGGGTGGATCATTGGTGGCTATATAGCAGTAGTGTGGTTCAGCAACATCATCTTCATCTTTAGAACCGGAGGACCAATAGCCTTCATCGCATTCAGCAGATTGTATTGCCATCAAGCACATGTTTCTTCCAGTTACTATGTCATCATCATCTCCGGATGACCAATATCCTTCGACATCCCTTGATACAGTAGTTACGAAAGCTTTTTCACTTTCAGCCATTTATTGAGCTCTTCGGGCGTAGTATGCAGAGTCCTTGGTCTTTTGTTTTTATGGAGCCTCAGCCAAGCAATCTTTTGCAAAGTGATTTACATGTCCATACTTGTGACACACAATTTTTGGTTTGTCAGATTTTGGATTCTGCTATGGTTCCGAAGTAGAGTTTGGTTTTGGGATGTTTGGTTTGTATGAGGGAGGATTTTCCGAAGTTGGTTGTGGTTCCAGAGCTGAGTATGGTTGAGCATTGTTCTAGTGAGGACCATGGAACCGATTTTGGTATGGTTTGTAAGAGGGATTGAAAGGACGTTTGTATTTCATGGAGACGAGAGCAAACTCATGTTGGAAACAGAGTTCAGAGTCCATGGCTTCCGAATCATCAACTGGATAGTTTGGTGTGGGTAAGACATGTAAGGAGGATTGAACGGATGGAATAATTGGTTTGAAATGGTCCAAAATGGATTTGTTCGGAAGGGTTGCTTCAAAGGAACTGACAAGAGCAAGAGGACCTCCGGAGAGTTCCCTTATGGTCTGATAAACATTAGATTCATGTCCTTGAAGTTCATCAAAAAGTTGATAAAGCTTTAACTTTTTCAAAGAACCATTACTTTGGAGACAAAATTTCACATTTCCCCATCCTTTACCGAGACTGTATATGAACTTGAGATTGTACTCCAAGGGAGTTCGGACAATCCCATGAGCAGTCATGTTGTTGACTACGATTCGATAACGGTTAGAGGCTGAGGCCACTGATTCACCAGGAGTGGTAGTGAAGGTGTCAAAATCATTGACAAATGAGGTGAGACGCTTGTATTTCATGTTTTCCGAACCTTCAATCAGGTCTTGGAGAGTGTCCCAAATCTCTTTTGCTGATTTGCACAATTTAATGTGCTCAAAGAGTGAAGGAGGAACACCAAACACCATTTCTAAGAAAGCAACTTGATCAGCATGCAACTTCTCAATATCATCTGCAGTTAGAGGAGCTGGACGAGTTTCATCTTGACCGATAAGTTGAGCAGCAACATCTCTCACAATCGTTCTTACAGGAACATGAGGACCTTCTTCGACGGATCTCCAAATCTCTTCACCTTTCTCTTTAGCTAGTAAAAATCTTTCCATTCTAACTTTCCAGTGATCATATTCTTCCACAACTAGCAATGGGGCACGTATAGGGCCACCCACACTATTTGCGATTTGCATTGAAATCATTTGTTGAGGATTAGAAGCAGCCATTGAATTTAATATATCTTCAAGCAAAAGTGGTATATAGAAGAACTTTTATCCTTAACACAGAAATGGTTGAAATACCAAGGTAATTTCAAACCAACTATAATCTGATCTTATGGATTCAAAGGACAACCACTCAAGCTCTGATACTAATTGAGAGAACAAAATGATCTGATGCGCAGAGACAAGGTCTGAAAACTCAAACCTTGAGTGAATGCTTAAGATCAATGTATGCTTACTAAAAAAATGTTCTAGTCAAGCCTGGATTTACCAGTCAAGTCTGAGTTAATGCATTCAACAAATAATCAAGCCATAAATGAAGAATGAGAATAAAGATCAAGGTAAAGATAATAAATGAAGAACAAGAAGAATGTTTGAGAGAATATTCAGAAAGATGAAGTAACTTGGATATTGCTAAAAGTGAGTGAGAAATGATACGTCGTTGATTTAACATTGAAATCTCCTATAAATAGGAGTGCATGAAACATGGTACTAACCAATTACAATCAAAGGATTGGATAAAAGAGTTACACACTTGACACTCTGAATATCCGTGTTTGACAAATAAAGCTAAGTCCTATGACATGTTAAATCAAACAAAAGACAAATTACATTAAATGCATTAAGACAAAATATTGATCTCGGAGCAGCAAACATTTCGGACATAAACATCCATTCCGGAATGCCTTCACTATCGATCTCCTTATTACCAACATATCTTCAAGTCCGGACATGAACAGATTCCGGACCAATCTTCACTTCAGATCACCATCTGACTTCAGAATGACATTGGGACTTAGGATTGCTAGAGGTTCACTTTCAGGTTCCAACACCTGGCAGCACTCTCACTGGTCCGGAAATCATTAGGGAGACGACTAAAAAGATTGTTCAGATTCGTGAACGATTGAAAGCCTCTAGAGACAGACAGAACACCTACGCAGACAAAAGACGGAAACCCTTAGAATTTCAGGTTGGAGACCTTGTTCTCTTGAAGGTCTCGCCCTGGAAGGGCTTGATCCATTTCGGAAAGCGTGGTAAACTAAATCCAAGGTACATTGGGGCTTTTGAGATTCTCGCTAGAATCGGCCCTGTAGCTTACAAACTTTGACTACCTCAAGAACTTAGTAACGTACACCCTACCTTCCACACATCGAACCTAAAGAAGTGTCTATCTGATGAGACTTCTGTAATCCCACTCGATGAAATTGAGATCAATGAGAGCCTCAACTTCATGGAAGAACCGGTAGAGATCATGGATAGGGAAGTCAAGAAAACTAAACAAAGTCGTATATCGATAGTGCAGGTTCGCTGGAATGTAAAGCGTGGACCTGAATTCACTTGGGAGCGGGAGGATCAAATGAAACATAAACACCTGCTCCTTTTCCCTTAGTCCATGTGTATCTCTTAGACTTAATTTCGGGACGGAATTCCCTCTAACGGGGGGATGATGTGACAACCTGTAATTTCAACTCTTATAAAAGTCAAATCTTGGTCAAGGAAAGTCAAAACGTCAAACTTATTTCTCTTTTATCTTGTTAAGGTTAGTTTAATAAGTTATAAAGGTATAGACCTTGTATTCAAAGGTGTTGTATGTTTAAGGAGGAAAACACT
Organism: Lactuca virosa; assembly: GCF_052849685.1. Classification (NCBI taxonomy): domain Eukaryota; kingdom Viridiplantae; phylum Streptophyta; class Magnoliopsida; order Asterales; family Asteraceae; genus Lactuca; species Lactuca virosa. The sequence goes on along the minus strand of NC_136428.1, from coordinate 282,853,053 downwards.
TGGAACAGAGAACCTTGTCCGAACCGCAAACCCTCGCATGGGCCGCAAACGAGGTTTGCAGCCGCAAACGGGTTCGCAGCCGAGAACTCAAGCCTCATATCGTTAACCCTCGTATCATATATCCTCGAGAATTGTTTACAACCGAAAATTATTGTGTATATATATGAGTTCAACCGAAATCATTCATCACTTATTCATTCCAACCGAAAAAACACCTTGCACTCTCAAGAACTCCAACCGTGAACACCTTTTCTCTCTCAACAATCATCCTTTATCCTTTGAATCTTCTTAGGATCTTTCTTAGATCATCAAGTGTTCTTCATTTCATCAATAACACTCAACCGTAACCACTTGAATCATCTTCATTTCATCAAGAACACTCAACCGTGAACCCAATAACACCAAGATCTTCTTGGGCCGTGGACTCTTGGGGCTAGCCGTAAACTCATAGCAGCCTCCCATTTTGCTTTTAACACTCTTATTTGTAAGTTAAACTTACAAATAAGTCAAATTCCTTATCAATCTATGTTTATATACGCTAATTGTATACATATATGTTACATAAAATGTTAATTAGGACTCGGTTTTGCTACGGGACTTCACTCGTGGAAATCACATCCTATATCGAACATTCAAACGAATCAGTCACATAAGGTGAGTTTATACCCCTACAATTTACCTTTTTAAATGTTTTTTGTAACGCCCGTAGATCTGGGCTAGTCAATTTAAAGATAATAGGGGTCGAAAACGACTTTTCGACAAAAGATTATTTAGAATAAATAATCTTAACCAAGTTGTAGAATATGTCTCAAGGGTACCCTAGATATAAAGAACGCCGAAATCCGAGTTATAACGAAGAAGTTATGACCCGTCGAAGTTTCGCGACGGAACCGGCACGGCACCGGGAAGCGTAAATAGTGAATTTACGATAGAGCGACTTTTAGCCTTAGCGATCTAAACTAAAGTCGTAGAAAACGTTAAACCAAGAGCGTCCATAAAAAGAACGCCCAAATCTGACTTCGTATGAGGAAGTTGTGATTTTTCGAAGTTTCGGCTTAGTAGTGTACAGCCCGAAATTCAAATTTTAGATCGAGCGGTTTTTGGCCAACGCGACCTAAATGAGAATTGAAGATCTCATTAATAGGAACTCAACGACAAAAAGACAGACGAAAACAGAGTCCGTATGTAAAAGTTATAAATTTTACGCGGACATTTAACAGTGTAATCACCTCCTACTGTTAAATTTAAGATCGGTTGAGAATAGGCGACGGAGTAAAAAAGAAAGTTGTAGATTTTATTTTTACCTACACGTGGATATAAATAACGTCAAAAACGGAGCTCATATGCGAAATTTATAAATCTGAGATAGAATGAGAATTAGCCAACGAGGTCTAAATGAAAGTTGTAGTACTCGTAAATACCAATGCGTGGATATAAATAACGTCGGAAACGGAGCTCGTATGCGAAAGATATGGACGAAGCTTAGTTGCTACTCTTCGTGCGCGATAAACACGACACAGTTTTTGTAAATCTAAGATAGAAGGAGAATTAGCCGACGGGGTCTAAATGAAAGTTGTAGTACTCGTAAATACCAATGCGTGGATATAATGAACGTAGAAACCGGACCTCGTACGCGAAAGATACGGACGAAGCTTGGAGACTACTTTACTATAAAATTCCTATAAATAAGAGATGAACTCTTCATAATTTCTTCACACCATAAGCCTTTCTTTCTCTCTCTAACATCTCTCTAACCTCCCTAAACCCCTCCCAAGTCTAGCGAACCTCCCTAGCACGAGAAGAAAGCCCCTGAGCGCCCGACGGCTCCGAGAAGAAAAGCTTTCGGCTCGGAAACGCTGCTCCAGCGAAGCCCGGTTTTTAATAAAAACCCGCTGTAAGTGAGCTACGCCTATACTGTATTTATTATAGCTTTTATTTAATTATAGTAACATTATTAGGACCTTAAAATAATTATTTGGGCTATTATTATGAGTTATATTGAGTGTTATTTAACGCTTATATAATAGTAATAATAGCTAGACTATTAGTTAGTCACGGTTAACGATAAAACTAAACCCTAGTGGTATTGATACTAGGTTTTGTCGAGGAAAATTGTTTTGAGATAACGAAGCGTTGTCTGAGTTCGGAGTCACCACCTAATCAAGTGAGTGCATATGTAACATCCCAATTTTCAAGTCCAAAAATTTCTTTTAATTAACTGACTCATAAAAACATTCATAAGAAAATACTGTGAAAACACATCATCTCATGAAACAATGTATCATGTCTGAAAACCCAAGTCATGAAATAATAACATATCATAGTACAATCCCAGAAAACTCCATGCGGAAATGATGTGTGTGTGTGATGCGCTGCTACACTGCCGGCTCCTTCCCCTTAGACGAAGAGGTACCTGAAACCAAAACTAAAACTATAAGCACAAAGCTTAGTGAGTTGCCCCTCAACGAGTTCCTCTTCTATATGAACATCGAATGAACCTTCATCCGACTCGCCGAGTTGTATGAACAACTCGTCGAGTTGACCTTCATCTGATGAACAAGTTCTGACCTTGACTCGCCGAGTTGTATGAACAACTCCTCGAGTTCATCTTCAACCATAAGGAGATTGCCTTGGACTCGCCGAGTCTGTTCTAGCACTCGTCGAGTCCCATGAACACCAGGTCTAAGGCTAAGTCCAATACATTGGGTCACTCCTTCGGACCTTCTACAACCTTTCTAACACCCAACTGAGTTCTTTTGACGCTCAACAGACATGGGACTTTATGCCTTGGACTCGTCGAGTCCCAAGAATGGACTCGCCGAGTGGATAACGTCCACACCCTAAATCCTCGATTTCTGATGTACAACCTTTGACCAAAAGATAGATCCAAGCCCCTAAGCTCGATCTAGCACGTAAAGTTTCGAACTTTACGTGCATGCATGGTACTTTTGAGCCTAAAAGGCTCTAAAATGGCTCTTATGTTGCATGGGGCCTTCCTTGAGTGCAAAAGCAACCCAAATCTGCCTTGTGACCCCTCCCAAGACTTAGATCGAAGTCTTGACCCCCAACCATGTTTGCAATCATGGTTGGCTACCTCATATGGCTTAAAAAGCCCTAAATCTTCCCCAAAAAGGAATCTAATAAACAAGCAAACAAGGTACAGACTTTATACCTTTCAAAGACTGCAAATGATGAACCAAACTCGAATCCTTTAGTCTCCTCTTGATCCTTCTATGCTCTTCCTCCTTCCTTGAGGTCAAAACCCACAAAAATCACTCAAAGCCTTATATCTTGCACCAAAACACTTAGGGTTTGCTATGGAGGGTTTCTGGGAGCATACATGGGCGATGGAGGCTGTATAAGGTTGTTTAAATAGGGTGCAAACCCTCAGATTAGGGTTTTGTCCAATCAGAGCGTACTCGTCGAGTCCGGGACCCGGCTCGACGAGTCCATCACTTAAATCCCGCGTCTCATCCCTCTTCTACTCGGCGAGTTGGGCCTTTAACTCGCCGAGTCCCAGGCCAAAAATGCAAAATTACTTAAATAAAATACATACCAGGAACCAGGTGCTACAAATCTCCCCCACTTATTTTAGACTTCGTCCTCGAAGTCTGCTGCTCGATCCTGGAATACCTCTGGGTAATGCTCCATCATCTCATCCACCGGCTCCCAGGTCCATTCTGAGCCCTTCCGGTGCTGCCATTACACCTTCATGAGCTCCACCCTCTTGTTCCTCAGATCCTTCGACTTCCGGTCGAGAATCGCTATAGGCCGCTCAATGTAATTCAGGCTGTCATCGACCTGAATATCCTCTAATGGTACCACTGCCGAGTCGTCCACCAAACATTTCCGTAACTGGGAGACGTGAAAAGTGATATAAATCTGACTGAGTTCGGCTGGCACATCCAACCTATATGCCACCTTGCCCACCCGGGCTATAACCCTGAAGGGCCCAATATACCTGGGACCCACCTTGCCCCGCTTCCTGAATCGGATGACGCCCTTCCATGGCGACACCTTCAAGAGAACCATATCCCCGACCTGAAACTCCAGGTCCGATCGGCGCTTGTCGGCATAACTTTTCTGTCGACTCTGAGCAGTCTGAAGTCTGCTCCGAACTTGCTGAATCCTCTCTGTCGTCTTGAGCACCACTTCGGTGCTCCCCATGACCCTCTGGCCAACCTCACCCCAACATATCGGGGTTCGTCACTTCCTCCCGTATAACATCTCGAAGGGAGGACGGACAATACTCGCATGATAGCTATTATTATACGAGAACTCCGCCAACGGAAGGTAGGTATCCCAACTACCTCTGAAGTCTAAAACACATGCCCGCAGCATATCCTCTAGCATCTGGATGGTCTGCTTGCTTTGACCATCCGTCTGTGGGTGAAAGGCGGTGCTAAAATGCAGTCGAGTACCCAGCTCGTCATGAAACTTCTTCCAAAACCTGGAAGTGAACCGCACATCCCTGTCGGAAATCACTGAAACTGGCACTCCGTGTCGAGCTACCACCTCTCGGATATAGATTTCGGCCAACTTCTCGGCCGAGATGCTCTCCTGGATCGGTATGAAATGGGCACTCTTGGTCAACCGATCCACGATTACCCAAATCGAATCCACTCCCCGTGCAGTCTTAGGAAGCTTGCTGATGAAATCCATGGTAATATCTTCCCATTTCCACATGGGAATATCTAACGGCTGCATCTTGCCGTGTGGCCTCTGGTGCTCGGCCTTGACCTTCCTGCAGGTCAAGCACCACTCCACATACCATGCTACGTCCCGCTTCATGCAGGGCCACCAATAATCAAGACAAAGATCTCTATACATCTTCGTCGCTCCGGGATGGATAGAAAATATGGATTTGTGTGCCTCCTCCATCAGGATCTGGCGCACGCCTCCATGATAAGGGACCCACACCCTACGAGGAAGAGTCAATAACCCTCGGGTATCATAGTCGAAGGAGGAAACCTACCCCACAATCTGCTCGCTCTTCCGATGTTCCTCCTTCATGGCCTCCTGCTGGGCCTCCCGAATATGCTCCAACAGCGGAGTCACTACTGTCATCCTCAGACAGATATCCTTGATCGGCACTGCCTTGCGGCTAAGCGCGTCGGCCACCACATTGGCCTTCCCCAGGTGGTAAAGGATCTTGCAATCGTAATCCTTCACCACGTCCAACCACCGACGCTGCCTCATGTTTAGATTCAGATGATCCATGAGGTACCTCAAACTCTTATGGTCCGTGTAGATGGTACAACGGACCCCATAGAGGTAATGACGCCAAATCTTGAGGGCGAACACAACAGCCCCCAGCTCCAAATCATACGTAGGGTAGTTCGCCTCGTGAGGCTTCAGCTGCCTCGAAGCGTAAGCAAATACATGGCCTCTCTGCATCAATACTGCGCCCAAACCCGAGATAGACGCATCGCAGTATACAACAAAATCCTCCATGCCCTCTGGCAGGGCTAAGATTGGCGCCTCGCACAATCTCTGTCTCAGTGTCTCGAATGCGGCCTGCTGCTCAGGCCCCCAGCGAAAGACCACGGCTTTCCTCGTCAGCCTGGTCAGGGGCACGGCTATCTTAGAAAAGTCCTGAATGAATCTCTGATAGTAGCCTGCCAATCCTAGAAAGCTCTGAATCTCAGATGGAGACCTCGAGACTTCCCACCTCATCACGGCCTCAACCTTGGCCGCGTCCACCGATATCCCGTCCTGGTTGACAAGGTTCCCAAGAAACTGCACCTTGCGCAACCATAACTCACACTTAGAGAACTTAGCATACAAGCTCTCCCTCCTCAAAGTCTCCAGAACCTCTCGCAGATGCTCCTCATGCTGCTCTCGCGTCTTGGAATAAACCAAGATATCATCAATAAACACTATCACATACCGGTCTAACATCGGTCTACACACGCGGTTCATGAGGTCCATGAATGCGGCAGGAGCATTGGTGAGCCCGAAAGGCATCACGACAAACTCATAGTGGCCATAGCGCGTTCGGAACGCAGTCTTCTGTACATCCTCCTCTCTGACCCTCATCTGATGATAACCTGATCGGAAATCAATCTTGGAGAACCAAGATGCTCCCTGTAGCTAGTCAAAGACGTCATCAATCCTCGGGAGTGGGTAACGGTTCTTCACCGTTACCTTATTCAGCTCCCTATAATCTATACACATCCGATGCGACCCGTCTTTCTTCTTCACAAACAGAATCGGGGCTCCCCAGGGTGAACTGCTCGGTCTAATGAACCCTTTGTCTAACAGCTCCTGCAGCTGTGTAGACAACTCCTGCATCTCAGGAGGAGCCAACCGATACGGTGCCTTGGCTATCGGAGCCGCACCAGGGACTAGTTCAATCCTGAACTCTACCTGCCTCTCCGGAGGTATCCCAGGCAACTCCTCGGGGAATACGTCCGCAAACTCTCGTACCACGGGCACATCGCTCACCGTTGCCTTACTCATCTCCCGGGTATCCATCACAAAGGCAACAAATCCTGCGCAACCCTGCTGAAGGTAACGTCTAGCTCTCGCTGTTGAACATAAAGCTGGACCTTGCTGTGGCCTATCGCCCTGAATCACCAGCTCTCCCCCACTTGGGGTCCTGATCTGCACCAACTGCTGCGCACAGTCAATCACTGCCCCATTGGGGCTTAACCAATCCATACCGATAATAACCTTGTTCCCCCGCAAAGGTATGGGAACCAGATCTACCAGATAACGCTCCTCAAACAGTCGCAGGACGCAATCTCGGTAGACCTCTGACGCTCGCACTGACCAGTGTCCGCAATCTCGACCTCGAGAGGGCAATCCAACATGCCTGAAGACTCAGGGAACTTCTTGCTAAGCGCAAGAGAGACAAATGATCGGGTAGCACCCGAATCAAACAATACCTGAATTGGAATACCGTTCACATGGAACGATCCCGTCACCACATCGGTTGCAGCGCGTTCCTCCTCGTCTATCAACTGAAATGCCCGGCTCCGCACCACTAGAGCCTCTGTCTTGGCCTTCCAGCCATTTGCAACCCGCGCTGTCACTGAAACCGGCGCCGTTGCTGGCGCTGCTGCTGATGCTGCTGTCAACCTCGGGCAATTGGCCTTTTTGTGGCCCCTCTGATTGCAATAGAAGCAAATCAGGTATGTCATCTATACTATGGGGGCGGGGGCAGTACAATCCCTGCCAAAGTGCCCCATCTTGCCGCACTTGTAGCAGCCTGACGATCCTGCTCTACAAGCTCCCTCATGCGGCCTGCCGTACTTCCTGCAGCGGCTCTGGCCCGGCTGGCCCTTCGACCTAACGTCGGATCCCTTGGGTTTCTTCCTCGAAACCCCTGTAACATGCTCAGACTCAGCTTTCCTCTTCTTCACATGCTCCAAATCGAGCTCCCTCTCCCGCGCCCTGGCAATCATGGACTTCAGGGTCGGGCAGGCAGAGTAGCTGACATGCTCCCGAATATCAGCCCTCAACATATCATGGTAGCGGGTCTTCCGCATCTCCTCATCCCCCGCATACTGGGGTACCAACAATGCTCTCTCCCGGAACTTGGCGGTGATCTCCGCCACAGTCTCCGTAGTCTGCCTCATATCCAAACACTCTCTGGCCAGCTGCTAAATCTCTACAGCCGGCGCAAACTCAGCTCTGAATCTGGTCACGAAATCTGACCACGTCATAGCCTCGATGGCTGGGGCTCCCAATGAGTCACCAATCGACTCCCACCAGTCTCTAGCTCTATCCCTCAAACATCCCGCAGCAAAGCGGACCTTCGACCCTTCCGGGCAGAAGCTCGTCAACTGCGCCGACTCAATGTCTGCGATCCATCTCCTGGCAGCGATGGGGTCTTTCACCCCGTGATAATCCGGCGCACCAATCGCATGGAAGTCCTTAAAGGACAGTGTGCGCGTACTCGTCTGGCTAGACGCCATATCACTCCTGAATGCCCGGAGACGATCCTCCATCAGCTCAACAATCCCTTCCTTGATCGACCCGAAAATGACCGGGGTCGACTCAAGAATGCCTCTCGTGATCTCAGACGCGATGAACTCGCGCAGCCCGTCATCAACCTGCTCGGATCCTGCACCCGACCCTGATCCTGATCCTGATCCGGAACCTCTGCTCCATGTCGCGTGGTCACCATGCTGAAAATACACGCATAAATGTCAGGATCATACATACTCTCGAGAGGTCTAACATACTCTCCAAGGTTCCCGGTTCTGTCTCAACCTTCCTTGATTCGAGTACGGATCCTCTACTTCCAGTAGTACGGGCCCATACTACCTTTCACATCTATCCGTACTTTCCTCAAGGGCTGTCTCGACTTCACCAGGTCCCTTAACCAATATCCCTTTCCATCTAGTCTCATCCCAGGCTTTCATGGGGCACTCTCAGACCTAGTCTCCGCCATCAGCTGCACTAGGAGTCCCTACTTCCCTTCCCTAACTAGCTTGTGTGTAATGTTAAATATCCGCTCACTAGTTAGTTAAAGTTAGCCAGGACCCCTTAAGCACAAAGCAAGCAGCATTCGTTCATCGAGTAACTGCATCAGGCATAACCTAATCAGGCTATCCTACTGCTGACTAAACAGTCCTAGCGTATAGCTCGCACAACAGGCATATAAGGAATCCTTCCTAGATCCTTGGCGCTACTCTAGCATGCAGTTCTCAGAATCATATACATCAGGCATACAAGGCATCCTCCTAGATCCTTAGCCCTAATCTAGCATTCAGTCCTCAGAATCGTATATCATATAACTTATTATAACAAGTATGGGTATCTTGGGGAAAACTTACTTGAGCTCGGCTGGTCGCACGCATCACACACCTTGTTCTTTCTCAAAACCCTTTGACTCAGATTTTAGAAAACCATTTTCTTTGTAAAAATCTTTTAAATCCCTCGGTTTGAGTTCAGACACTCCCGAGGGTGTGTCCGAATCCCTCAAACCAGGGCTCTGATACCAATTTGTAACATCCCAATTTTCAAGTCCAAAATTTCTTTTAATTAACTGACTCCTAAAAACATTCATAAGAAAATACTGTGAAAACACATCATCTCATAAAACAATGTATCATGTCTGAAAACCCAAGTCATGAAATAATAACATATCATAGTACAATCCCAGAAAACTCCATGCAGAAATCATGTGTGTGTGTGATGCGCTGCTACACTGCCGGCTCCTTCCCCTTAGACGAAGAGGTATCTGAAACCAAAACTAAAACTGTAAGCACAAAGCTTAGTGAGTTCCCCCATCATACCACATACCATACAGACATATCGCATACATACTGTCGGGCAATTCTGGGGTACCCGACCTACCCAGTACGGCCATTCTGGGGTGCCGACCTACCCGTGTCAAGCCATTATGGGGTGCTGACCTACCCATGTCAAGCCATTCTGGGGTGCTGACCTACCCTTCGGTCCTATCAACCGAACCTTGGGGACTATTACATCCCCTACTGCTACTATCACATATATCATAACGTAAACATACTGTCAGACGTTTCTGGGGTGTCCGACCTACCCTTCGGTCCTAACAACCAAACTTGAGGACTATTCCCTCCCTACTACCACTATCACATATAACATATCATGCCAGCATATAAACATATCATAACATACTTTCAGACATATCTGGGGTGTCTGACCTACCCTTAGGTCCTAACAACCGAACTCTACTACTATCACATATAACATATCATGCCAGCATATAACATATCAGGTAGTACCAAACCTAGATGATATCACAAAGACAATCATCTAACATACAACTCCTACTGGTGGGCCGGCATTGTGGCCGTAGACCCACCGCTACTGGAAGGTAACTCACCTCGAACGAGTAGCTGCTGATAATCTGTGCGGGAAATCTCTGTCTGCTGCTGCTCCGGAGATCCTCCGGCTATAATCCCCACAAAACACTTAATCAGAGTCTGGTATCTATTCTTAGGATAAAATGACTATTTTACCCCTGACCAAGTCCAAGTCAAAGTCAAAGTCAACTTCCAGTTGACCCGACTCACCGAGTTGGGCCGCCAACTCGTCGAGTCCCTATCTCTTCAACTGTCCTCATCCACTACTCTACTCTTCGAGTTTAGCAACGACTCGACGAGTTCCTCTTCGATATGAACATCGAATGAACCTTCATCCGACTCGCCGAGTTGTATGAACAACTCGTCGAGTTCACCTTCATCTGATGAACAAGTTCTGACCTTGACTCGCCGAGTTGTATGAACAACTCATCGAGTTCATCTTCAACCATAAGGAGATTACCTTGGACTCGCCGAGTCTGTTCTAGCACTCGTCGAGTCCCATGAACTCCAGGTCTAAGGCTAAGTCCAATACATTGGGTCACTCCTTCGGACCTTCTACAACCTTTCTAACACCCAACTGAGTTCTTTTGACCCTCAACAAACATGGGACTTTATGCCTTGGACTCATCGAGTCCCAAGAACAGACTCACCGAGTGGATAACGTCCACACCCTAAATCCTCGATTTCTGATGTACAACCTTTGACCAAAAGATAGATCCAAGCCCCTAAGCTCGATCTAGCACGTAAAGTTTCGAACTTTACGTGCATGCATGGGACTTTTGAGCCTAAAAGGCTCTAAAATGGCTCTTATGTTGCATGGGGCCTTCCTTGAGTGCAAAAGCAACCCAAATCTGCCTTGTGACCCCTCTCAAGACTTAGATCCGAAGTCTTGACCCCCAACCATGTTTGCAATCATGGTTGGCTACCTCATATGGCTTAAAAATCCCTAAATCTTCCCCAAAAAGGGATCTAACAAACAAGCAAGCAAGGTACAGACTTTATACCTTTCAAAGACTGCAAATGATTAACCAAACTCGAATCCTTCAGTCTCCTCTTGATCCTTCTATGCTCTTCCTGTTGGGTTTTGAGCATTCTAACACTCCTAAGTGTACATGCAACCCTAAATACCTTGGATCTATGTTTTCTCTATTATACATACAATTATGAACATCCAAGGTATTATCCTAATCTAGTATACAAAATAATAAATATAACAAGATAGAATACATACCTCTTTGATGTAGAATGTCTTCATAAAGCTTGAGTGCCTAGTGCCCCAAGTGTGACACCTCAAATGGTTCACACAACACCAAATGCACATGGAATGACTTGAGAGAAATGGAACACTCCTTGAAATCGTCTAGCCCTCATATTCACACATTAGTGCACGATTTCTTGAGCCATTGGATTCTTTTATATGGTGGCTATTAGGGTTACACCATGTAACTCATAACTTTACCCATTCCTTATGCTCCATGGATTTTAACCTCCATGGAGTATCCATGGGTCACCCCATGGACTTAGTCCAACATAAGGAATCTTGGATCACAAGCCCACATATATAAGAATGAGTGATTTACACAATCAACCCATATATTTAATTAGTCTCCTTTTGATCACTTAATTAATTCCAAATTAATTCTTGATCAATACTAATTAAATAACCTTATTAATATATTAGAACTTATAATATATTAACCAACCTTAAGTGTTATTTCTCTCATTATATTCTATCCAAATGCATGATGCCATGCAACCCAAATGGACCATGCCGGGTCGGGTCAAGTCTTACCAATTATAGTTATGGACTTAGACATTAATCCAACAGTCTCCCACTTGGATAAGTCTAAAACTATTATTGCGTATGACTTCAGGAACCGATCAGCAATCGTAGCTCTCAAAAGCTTCTGTCGAACTCTGACCTTGTCGATGAACTCTGACCTTTGTCAATGACTTTTCCATTAGATAAGGGATCATATATTCCTCCATTCTAGATATCATATGGACTGAGACATGGATTATCAATCATTCTCTCTGTCCATTTGTTGTTTCTCGATTTCCGATTCATGATGACTGACTGATTGAACAAATCAAATCAGTCCTGGCTTGGCCAAGCACTCACATGTATCATCTTTAAATCATCGAGGGCCCCACAGATATCGCTTTTATCCCGAAGGTAAAAGGAATGGATAAACTTCGACTCATATGGCTTGTTCTACTACTTGTTGAATCATACACAAAGGCACGTTTTATAACATCGAGTTACCAATGCGTTTTCGTGCAATCAATGTATAACCAACTCATAGTAACAACTCATATCTCTAGGTTTTAAGAATATAAGATATTATCGTCTCATGATCACTCGTGATAAAATCCATGAAGTGATTCAAATGAGCGTGGGTTGAATCCAATACTCAGAACTTATGAGCACTCATGAGTGTTATAGCTCCACTTTGTCCACCAACTTGGACCTCTACAAACCAACCCATGACAGTCTTGATTCATATCTACTTCCAACATATGACCGACTGTGGATGGTTTGAATAACTTAATCATCCAGGAAGAGCGACTTAGTTATTCTGGAAGTCAAAACATGCAAAGCGAAACACAAGAATAAATGAATCAAATATGGTATCAAACCCTATGAATATAAATAAACACTTTTATTTATCACCATACTGATTACTCATTATTCATTGTTTCGGTTTTATCAACTTTATACTTGAATTAAAAACACTAGTTGTCCCATGCTCCAAGCATGTACACTATGTTTTTCTTAAACAATAGCTTTACCATACACCAAGTATGCACTCTATGTTTGTCTATGATCCTTACTTTGTGAAATAAACCAATTGAACATAATTTCAATGATTCTAATTTCACACTACCAAATCCTTATCGAAAAATGTGAGAATTTCAAATTCCTATCATTTATCGAAATCTGTTTAGATTTTAAACTTATATGCACTGACCCTCCTGTAATGAATATGTACAAAGTCACAAAGACTTGTCAACAGTCATTATAAGGTATTCCAATGGAGATCAACTCCATGGAAACTAAGTCTCATATTCAAAGTACATTGCTTTGGACATGCTTCTTGCATTAAGTTTTCTAATATTACACAGATAACTTCCACCTATGGAGACAACTCCATATTCTCATTTTGACTATCACTTCTGAATAAGAGATGCCTCTTTTCAGAATATGTCAATATGGTCCTTCCAAAATTAGCATTATACTTCCAACTGTCCCTGAGCAACCAATCTTTGGTAAACCTCAGATTGTCCTCGACAATTGCTTAATCATTTTAGTCATATCCAATTCTAGACCTTTTCCCTTCTTAATGCCTCTGGGCATTTGGAAAAATTTAGAAATGACAAATATTATAGCACATGCAATCGATCCTGTACCCAAAGCAAATGGTACACGATTCATGATGTCTCACATAAAGACATGATTCTAGACCAGTCTTTTGCTACAATATTTTTATTTGCCATGTTTCCAAAATTTGACTATGAAGAGGGAGGCCGTAATCATAATCGAATTTTGAGAACGCAATATATAGAATTTTGCTTAAGTTGAACCAATCCAACATGAAATTCATATATATATTCTTGACTAAAGATGATTAAGGTCTCAATCTAAGCCTTTAGAACTGAAATGAAGTATATCCTCTCCCTTAATTATAGCAAAACAACTTTTTCAATCCCTGCAGCCTCACGAATTGAAACTTTTGTTTTCTATAATTAACATTGCTAACTTGCAACACTAACAATAATTATCATGCTCCCACTAACATGATGATTATTAGCATAACACTTATGCTCCCACTAGCTTTGACATGTACTCAGAAATCAGCTGGACTTCTAGAAATCAATACTTTATTGACTTTCTTACCAAAGTTCAGATTTCTGATACGAGATGCTTTGATAAAACTTTATCAAAATCATACACCTTTCCTTAGATAGCATGCATGTGTGTCAAAACAATTTCAGAACTATGAAAAGGGATGCCGTAATCATAGTCTCAATTGTTTAGACCTTTTGCCATCTGCTTCAAATCTACTTGGTGGAAGTGTTTCCTCACCATCATTTTCATGAATCGGAGAGAAACCTTATGACCCTTAGATTTTATGGTGTATGTGTTCTTATCCATGTGAATCGTCAAAACCATAGTCACGAGACAAGGAAAATGACAAATCCAAACTCATATGGACTGAACTTATGCAATCTTAACTTCTTGCCACCTGGCAGTACAGGGCCTGCCATTGCTTCCAAGTTGTTATGCAACCAATTGAGAACTTTCAGAACTCCTATGCAAAGCCAACTTTAACTGGAATGGGCACAGAATATGTCAACACGATAGGTTATAAACCTCAAGTCGTGTGCTAGTGAAGAACCTCAGGTTTTATTAGTTCTTGAAATTCTTTTTAGGATCTTTAAGACTCCCACTATCCTCTTGACATATAAGACTATCTTGCCAAATATTCAAGAGATAGTGCGGATTCTTTATTAAGACAAACACTTCACACAATTGGCCTTAGTTGGTCTTTGTTTTATCCAAAACATCACAACTTACCAATTTCAAATGTACAAGAGTAGGACACTTTTATTCTTACATTTGACAAGTGTTTTAAACCTTTCTTTAAGATATGTCACTCAAGTTACAATCTTGGAGTATGACTCTAAGAATTGTTTTGGAACGAAGTATGACTCATCTTCCTGATCTAACCATTTCAACAATTCATGACTCCTCTTCTTAGTCATAAGAATGCACTAAGATGACCTTTAGAGGACTAATTGTGATATGATTTCTAAATCATTAAGATGATCACAAACATGATACTAAAGTACTCTCCCATCTTTTCAGATTTGAGAAACTTTTATCTTTCTGCCTAATTTGATTCTTCCCATTCGTTCTGCCATACATTGAGACTTTTCCAATGTTTCAGAATTATACTTAAACTTGTAAATATAACCATATTTACTAAACTTTAGTAAATCAAATAGTCTTAACAAGCTTTGTGGTGGACATGACCAGTGCACAAGAATGTGTACTCGATCCCTTTAGTCCTTCACTTGACTCACACATCCATGTGAACAAGTAATTAGTCTTGATTTTCCAATGCTTGAAAGTTCTCATTCATCATACTATTCAACTTGCATGATTCCAAGTTTCGGTCCAATTGAAACTTGGGTGATGAGGAACTTTCCTGATTTGGTAAATTTAGACACTCCCACAACCAAAAGAATCAAATCCATTTTTCCAATATTGCTATCAATGGAATCTTATAAGCAACAACTTATCATAAATGCCATTGTAAGGATACTTAAAATAAATAAAATCAAAACCTTTTTCTTTTATTTTAAAACTTTGCGGAAAAACTTATCCTTACAATCCATATGAAAACCTTGTTGTTATCTATTCCTAAGCAATATAAATATCATAACTCTTAAGTAATAGCCCAAAATTCTGATCACCGAACCATGCGATTGAAATCCATCTTCGCGATCAGAATCAGCATGTACTTAATAGAGTTAGACAATGGACTTTACCTGAAGTAGAGCCAAACTTATTGACTTTAACATCCTTAGGTAAATTTGGCAGCTTCGTAACCAATGCCCCTTCCTTTGGCAATAGTTACCTATGGACCCTTGATAATGGGACTATCTCAGACTTCGCCTCTCTCTTTACCATTGGGTCAACCGAGTTGACTATGGCCGATCCCTTTCCATTGGGAAGAGAGAGCTTTACTGGATATCCAATGTCATCATTGTCAATGTCCATAGCGTTTTAAGAAGTTGATCTTAGCAAATAGATAAGATCATTAAGGGTCTTGTCTTCGTCTGTTTCATAGTAGTCCCAAAGGAACTCACTATGTGACTTAGAAAGCAATTGAACATCCAACTTTCTCAAGACTTTGACACCCAACTCTCCCGGCTTGTCAATATGTGACTACATCTCCAAGATGTGATCACACCTAGACCTTGCCTTACCAATAGGGCTTGAGTGACCTTAAACTTTTTAGAAACTTGTGGGTTAGGGAGAATAATTGGAGGAGGTGAAAGAAGTATGATATCCATGGGACATCATCTTCATTTAGGAAAGCTTGTTTCAAGAGATTTGGGAAGATCATAAATGTCTAGACCAGACATCTTTTTGGGAGATATTCAAGATAGTTGATTTAAAGTCCTTAATATGACACCCAATATGAAATATTAAGGCTAGGACCCAACAAACTATTTTATAACTTAGAAGAGGGATGCCGTAATCCAAGCTATAAAATATTTGAAGGTAGGTGAATGACGATTCACCAATTTCCACCATGAAAAACGAAATAATTTATTAGGTTTTAATTGGATTTGAAAGTCCTAGATCTTTGAGATTCATTGAACTGTTCAAAGGCATGTTTCAATCTCGAGTGTGCCCTTCAGGTTTTGTGACTGGGATGCCGAGGATCACAAAACAAGGTGTGAATAACCATGCAAATATACTTGGTACCCTTAATATTTACCCCTTAATCAGTGTGCCGGTTAACCACACACGCTCCACCGATACTATGATAAATATTAAGTTACCCTTTGCCTACCTTGTTAAGTTCAGGTTAGTGTGCCGGTTAACCACACACGCTCCACTAACGACTTAAGCAAAGTGCAAAGTGTAATTTCATGGGTTAGCACCAAATTCACATTTTCCTAAGTAACTAAGATTGGGTATTAATAAGAGTTTAGTTACTTAGTATTTATCATTAATACTTTTAATGAAAGGAGAATTATAGTCCTTGTCCTACCCGTTCGGCTAACGACCCTCCACCAGTTAAGGAAGTGGTGGGTGAGAGTGGACACCCATTAAACTGCCATTTTATAGGCAGTAACCTTATACCCCCCTTATAGACCGGCTTCGTGAATGAGGCCTACTAACGGTAAGACTGACTTTACTCTTATACATATATATAAATATTATTAACTTATAATATTATAAAGTATAAGGGTTGAATTTTAACTTTTTAAATTCTAAGGGCTAACTTGGAATTAAAGTATTCATAAGTAAAAACTTTTCAAATTCCAAAACTTGAGGGCAAATTTTGAAACTATTCAAAACTAATTAATTCCATAACTTATGAGTTTAAAGTAGTTTTAATTAAAAAAAAAAAAAAAAAAAAAAAAAAAAAAAAAAAACTCTTCAAGTTCCATAACTTGAGGACAAGTTATGGAAGACTTTAAACTAATTAATAAAAAAAAATAACTTTTTTTATTGTAACTTATGGAACTAATTAAGGTTACACTTTTTTTTTAATTTAATGAAGAGACTCTTGAACCTCCATAACTTGAGGACAAGTTATGGAGTCATAAAACCATTTAATTAGAACTAGACTCTTCATTTTGTAACCTTTGCCAACTTTTATGAGTTTTATGATTCTTAAATGTGACTTTTCATATAACTTGAGGACAAGTTACAAAAACACACTTTGGAATCAACTCTTAGATTAAAATGGATTGAAAACAACTATTTCACACAACTTTTCTATTAATCTAAGAACCTCATAAGAACAAGATAATTCAAATCATCAATCTTCAAGAAATTAGCATGAACATACAAACTAATACAAATCTTGAAATTATGACAATTATCTTAGAAATTGGATTAACATGAACATTACCACATCAAAAACAAGTTTATAAGTCCAAAAACATCTTAGGGTAATGTTCCTAGTCCAATTCCAGCCAAAACAATCGAATATATGCATCCAACTCGATTTTTCAGCTACTTTTGCAAGTATAACAAGAAAACAAGCCTAGGCTCTGATACCACTGTTGGGTTTTGAGCATTCTAACACTCCTAAGTGTACATGCAACCCTAAATACCTTGGATCTATGTTTTCTCTATTATACATACAATTATGAACATCCAAGGTATTATCCTAATCTAGCATACAAAATAATAAATATAACAAGATAGAATACATACCTCTTTGATGTAGAATGTCTTCATAAAGCTTGAGTGCCTAGTGCCCCAAGTGTGACACCTCAAATGGTTCACACAACACCAAATGCACATGGAATGACTTGAGAGAAATGGAACACTCCTTGAAATCGTCTAGCCCTCATATTCACACATTAGTGCACGATTTCTTGAGCCATGGGATTCTTTTATATGGTGGCTATTAGGGTTACACCATGTAACTCATAACTTTACCCATTCCTTATGCTCCATGGATTTTAACCTCCATGGAGTATCCATGGGTCACCCCATGGACTTAGTCCAACATAAGGAATCTTGGATCACAAGCCCACATATATAAGAATGAGTGATTTACACAATCAACCCATATATTTAATTAGTCTCCTTTTGATCACTTAATTAATTCCAAATTAATTCTTGATCAATACTAATTAAATAACCTTATTAATATATTAGAACTTATAATATATTAACCAACCTTAAGTGTTATTTCTCTCATTATAGTCTATCCAAATGCATGATGCCATGCAACCCAAATGGACCATGCCGGGTCGGGTCAAGTCTTACCAATTATAGTTATGGACTTAGACATTAATCCAACACTTCCTCCTTCCTTGAGGTCAAAACCCACAAAAAAAACTCAAAAGCCTTAGATCTTCCACCAAAACACTTAGGGTTTTCTATGGAGGGTTTCTGGGAGCATAAAGGGGCGATGGAGGCTGTATAAGGTTGTTTAAATAGGGTGCAAACCCTCAGATTAGGGTTTTGTCCAGTCAGAGCCTACTCGTCGAGTCCGGGACCCGGCTCGACGAGTCCATCACTTAAATCCCGCGTCTCATCCCGCTTCTACTTGGCGAGTTGGGCCTTCAACTCGCCGAGTCCCAGGCCAAAAATGCAAAATTACTTAAATAAAATACATACCAGGAACCATGTGCTACAACATAGTCCCTTTCATGAACATGATTTTAATACAAGTATTGATTGATTTATTAAATATATGTTTATGTGCGAATTATTTGATGTTGCCTGAAATACGTGCTAAAGAACATACCTGATTATATATGATGATTTAGGGCAAAGAGTAAACCTAAATTAATTATGAGGAATATTGGGTAGAATCTTCTTACGAGTACGAGTGAGTTATACTTAGAGAATAGAACTTTAGTATATGTCATTGATCCGGGAGTATGGATTAGCCATAGTCATTGTCCCTAGTCCGAGAGTATGGATTGTACACGGTCAAATGTCATTAATCCGGGAGTATGGATTAAGACATAGTTAGTTGTCCTTAGTCCAGGAGTATGGACAGGACACAGTTGTTCGTCATTAATCCGGGAGTATGGATTTACACATAGACACATGTCCCTAACCCGAGAGTATGGAATAGGCACACTTATTGATCCGAGAGCATGGATTAGATCCGAGAGTATGGACTAAGTAAGAGGTAAAATTTAAGGTCCGAGAGTATGGATAGTCTCGTTGTGAGGATTAACGGGGTGGGGTAAGAGTTGCTTATATATATATATATATATATATATATATATATATATATATATATATATATATATATATATATATATATATATATATATATATGGTGAAATCGTATAGTTTGTAAGTTCTAAATTATATGATATAACATTGTGGGATTGAAATCCCTATGTACTCACCAGGTTTCCCAACCTGACCCACTCAAGCTTATTTGTATCACAGGTGTCGATACGAAGCTACTTTACACTGAGAGATTTAAAAGAGATGTAGATCACTAATGTAAATAAATGTAAGTTCTGTTTATGCTTATGTTTCTATATTGACGATGACATCCCAAATGTTTTAAAATGAATAAAAATACATTTCTTCGGAAATGCTTTGATAACGTATTTATAATGTTTTTTTCTGGGAACAAATTCCGCAACATTTTTATTAAAAGAAGTACTCTGATTTTTATAAAGCATAAACAAAATCGGTCTTTTCTGGCCGTGAAAATGGGGATGTCACACTTTTAGGGGGGGGGGGGAATACAAGTAGAACACAATTAAATTGTGTTAACATTTACATGTGGAAACAAACAAACAAAAGGATTTCTTATGCTTAAATATTTGTCAAAATCATTTTAGAAACTCTTTTAAAGTATTTTTAGAATTTTGTTTATATCAAAATCATATTCATTTACATATTTATGTATGAGTATGTTTTAGCGGACTTAGGACTATTGCTAAATACCGTAACTCATGTTCTTTGTTTGGTTGTGGGCTTAGGGTAGGATTACTAGTCCGAATGTCGGCTAAATCATAATTATACTTGCTAAATATATACATGAATATTAAACCCCATTTTCAAACAACATACTTAACTCTGTTGCATATGTTGGGCAATTGAGTCTTTTCTCCAAATCATTTACAGTTCATGCATACATACTAGTAAACTATAATAGGTATAGTTTAGAGGATCAATAGATATTATTTTCTAGAACAGAGAAACAATACATGAATCAATACATACATACTAGTATTATTCATTACAAAGTATACTATTCATTTTACAAGAACAAAAAGGATTTCTCAGTTATTACTCATAATACGTTGAAACAATTTGTGAGTCATTCTTATGTCCTTATCTAAGTATGGGTAGGATTCCTGAGCTTATAACCAGAGTCTCTTGTAGGGAGAGCGATGACAATTGTCTATAGATCTATTTCAGGATTAACAATCTCGTACCTTGGTTGTTAGCTACAGTTGGGACCGTCAGGTCTACGGGTGGAAAATGTCGTTAACAGTTTTGATGCCTGAAAAACGTCGTTATCAGGCAGACAGGGTTACTATGGTTATAAGAACTCACAGGGAGAAAATCTCGACCTATTTCTGAGTAACATATATTCAAATAACTTCATTTGATTAGTCATCTTACAATCGGTTTACAAAACAAACTTACTTCAGTGGTGTTATTTTAAACAATACTACTGCAAGTTATTACTTTCCATTATATACATACAAAAAGGTTTATACATGAACAAGCATTCTATTTTACTAGAAAGGATAGTCTATGATTATGGAAAACATACATTATACAATTTCAGAGTACAAACACACATTATACAATTTCAGAGTACAAACATACATTATATAATTTCAGAGTACAAACATCCATTACACTATTACAGAGAACAAAACATACAAACATTTGGGTCTTAGGGTTGAAGACTACATTTCATTTATTATAGAAAATATAGGATTTTCTGGAGAACATAAACTAACACTTTCATAGATCAAATACAAACATTAAATATTAAATACTTATGAACTCACCAACTTAAATGTTGATACTCTTTTTCAAAATAACTTGTATTCTAAGGGAACCAGTACACAGGTACACTAGCACAGGTTTCGAAAAGACAGAGCATGTTCAAGACTTGTCTTTTATTTTGCTATACTTTTTAGTGTCATACAACTATACAATGAACACACATGTATTAACTATATTATTAATGCAATGGATGTTGTTGCTTGTTTTACTATTTTACATTTGTTGTGATACTGAGCATGACGTCCTCCGCCCCCGAACGTTTCCGCCGTTTCGGTTTGGGGGTGTGGCATAACTCGTTGAGCAAAGGGTAATATTATACCAAGTCCATAGAATTGTTTTACGACACTTTCGACGTTATCCTGAAAATATGGGATAATGTCATTTACAAATGCTTTCATTCCAAAAACACGTACACTCGTTGATTGGAAATTGTGAGACGCTGTCTTCAATCGTACCTAACTGAGGTATATTCGCAAGTCCTGTATTTATAACCGGAACCTCCGATACGAGGGCGTGATGTTTGTGTATAGATCTATACGGGACTGATGATCCCACACCCTAGTTGTTAGCTACAGCCAGACCAGTAGGTTATGGGTAACAAATGTCATAAATATCTCGGCGCTTGAAGAACGACGAGATAGGCACCATATCTTAAAAGCACAGTTATAGAAAACTCACATATTGAGACGACGTTACGTATGTTTTTACACGAAAACACCCTTCTTCAAACGGTTTTATATACGAATAAAACTACCTATTACTACTTTAATGTATGGAAAACACTGGTACATTTCGGTTTTGTAACTTTTACAGCTTGCATCTAATTCATTAGAAAATATTGGATTTTGTGGAACAACATTAACATATTACAAGTGAACGGCTTACATTTCATTATTTGAAAATATTTGATTTTCTGGAACAAACATCCTTATTTTACAAGTAAACGGCTTACATTTCATTATTAGAAAATATCGGATTTTCTGGAAACAAACACGATATCTTTTCACGGAAATGCTTACTATTTTCATATAAACTCTTATGAAATCACCAACTTAAATGTTGACACTTTTTCAAACAACTTGTATTCTCAGGAAACTAGAAAAACAGGTAAACACCAGTTTTTGAGGATGGAGCGCTAAGGTGTCAAACAAGTCTTTTTGTCATCATATTGTAATTGACTTTTGGAACATGTAACACCTACAATGATGTAACTTTTTTTTTCAATTATATATGTAACACCTACAATGGTCATGTTTGCAAGGGGGTGCCATATGAATCCACCACCAGTCGATCAGAAAAGATCAGAGACCTTTTTGCAAACTATATATTTCTGTAACTGTTAATTTGTTATGATTTCACTTACAAAACTCATATTAAGCACACATTAATCTTGTGATTATTAGATGTGTATAATTTCATCATAAATGGACGGTCATAGAATGTGTACTACAAATAACACCACTCTACAACGAATATGAAGGCACTAGAGACTAAAATACAAGAAAAAATCTCTCACATTCTACTACTTTTGCTTTGTTTTTTTGCTGTATAGAAGGTAAAATTCAGGTCTTTGTTAGGTTCGGCGATCTTGAAAAATCGTTCCAAGCCGTTGTATCTTGGCAACAAACACCCGATAACGGTCGAATTTGTTTAAGGCTACCGTGCTAAACACATGTCTCAACATTTTTTTGTTTTCTTGTTTGATTTGGTACATTTTTGTAATACAATTCCTACCATAGCAATTTGGTGCATTTATAAGTTTTATCTTTATAAAACATACCCCACATCTTTTCTTTTTCTGTCATATATAGCTTCTATCAATACTCTTGAATTCTGTTTGTACATCTTTATTCAAATCTCATGGACTTTTTATCATTCTCTTTCATATCAGATTTATTGTAATACTTCAAGAATCAACAACACTTTGCTTAAATGATACATATTACTTAACCAAAATCTCGAATTGGACATTTGGAAAGTTTATTCAGTTAAAAGATGTGCAGTCCCTTCTTATTTCCCCCTGGATGCCGATTTTTATGCCGGTCCGCCCAAGCTTCCTCATAGCAGTTACAAACGCCGCGTTAAAATCCCCAGGACTGTTTGCAAAATCATTTACCGTTGGCTGAGACGACGAGTCTGTAAAAAGAACTTCATCTGATGTAAACAAACCTTTCCCTGCTATTAAGTTCTGGTAATAAATGTTATCAAAAGTCCGAGGAGTTTCGGGATCCATATCTATAGCAATATCAGGATCTACATTTTGAGGGCAAGCAGCCATTAATTGTTGAGCGTAGGTGGGATTTAAAGAAGGGTCAACCGTGGAGGCTGGTGAAAATGAGTATAGACGGTTGGCAAAACGATTGCAGTGAGAGAAACCGAGTGTGTGGGCTCCTGAAAGTGCGACCATGTGAAGTTCTGTGAGGTTGTTTCTTGCAAACATGGTGTTGAGTTGAATGAGATTGAAGGTTGGATCCGGTAGGTTTCCGGCCACTCGTGATGCTTGTGAAATAAGTCCATCTCGTCGACCTAATTCCACGTTAAAGAGAGGCCCCCCAGCCTGCATGAATAGAACGCTAGTTTGTAGTTAATGTTTCAATAATTTACTTCAAGAAAAAAAGACATGCAGTTGCATTTAAGGAAAACCGGCGATTCAAGGTACATATTGTTGTTAACGAGTGTAATGGATTAAATGAAACGCAAAAATTGATCAAACGGTTTTAATTAACGCTGCTCTAAGCACATATATATAATTAAGGTGCTAGTATGATGGATTCAACCCATTAGTCTTGTTTGCTTGGATATATGGAATGAACTTAACATTCTCTAATTCTCTAAAGAATGTGATTAGTATGACTTTGTTAAATTTTCCTGGTTAGCTGGGATGTCTATTTCTTTCTTTCTTTTTTTTTTAGAGAATAGGTCAATTTTATGCTATATTTTAATGAATGTTTTTTGTAATAAAGTTCATTATTTTATTAAATTAAAATTATACTTTTCTGTATAACTAGAAAATATTGTTTATTTTTGTAAAGAGAAGTTCATTAATTTTAATTAAAACAATGTTTAGTTAAATTTTATAGTTTTTATTTGCATAAAAATGTTATGTAAAAGAAATTAGTAAAGTTTTTAAATATCTAAATGATATAAAACATAAAACTAAATAACTAAAAACACTTAAAAATTAGTTAAATAACTTTTTGGATTATGAAATTTTATGTTTTAAACAACTTATGTCCAATAACTTATGTCCGGAATTTTTTCTTTAATTTTTTTTAAAGCTAAAAGTTTTATAAAACTATTTAATATAGTTTTTGGATTATGAGATTTTTTTTTGAATAAAATAGAAATTGTAATCTTTTACTACCTAACAAACTTTTTCTTTTTTTCAAGTTTTTACTAAAATCAAAAAGTTAGAAGATCTAAAAGATTTTGTTCTTAATTAGATGTTTAACCAAACTTGACTTTGATGAGATATTATGAACTAGAATTTGAGCTCGTTAAGTTCATGCTCAAGTAAACAATGTTTTTAATTAAGTGGTCGTGTTTTAAAGCTCAAACAAAGACGTGTAAAACTCGATTTTACTATAGTGTGTAAGACTGTGTTTTATCAATACTTTTTTAATCATATCTAATTCATTACTTCTTCACAAACGTAATAAACAAAGATAAAATATTTTAATAAGTTTCATTTGCAGACGTTAACTCTTACCTGGGCCACCACATCTCGAGCGGCAATGGCTAAAACGTCGGCACACGACACGACACCAGGGCAAACAGACTCGACCGCTTGTTTAGCTTTGATAACTGTATCGAACCCATCGCCAGCGAGCGAAAGATTGTCCTCCGCATCCTTCTCGGCGTCTCCGTTCGGTGATGAGATCATAACAGAAGCATCACATCCCTGCATGCATGGAAAACAGCTTAGAAACTCCATTTAAACGATAAAACGAAAGCTTTAAATAAAATACCTCAACAAAACAGTCATGGAAAAAGAGACGAAGAGTGGCCGGAATTGTTGTAAACGTCTGGCCGACCTTTGTGACCACCGTCTGTCTCACGATCGCTTCCACCATCGGACAGGTTCCCGCATAGAAATTCTCAACCAGTTGACCTTTCCCAGCTCCGGCAAGAACCACCAGCGTGATCAAAAAGTGTAATACACTTCTCCGCCGTGCCATCTCTCCTTCTCAAACACACAGGCAAACTCCAAGTGATCGACAAATAAACTTTTAGTATTGGCATATTCAACCTGGAGTTGTTATAAGGTGTACAGAGTTGACAAAATTGCAATAAACGGTCAACTGATCTTCCAATTTGTAAAATTTAATAGGGAGAGTGACGCAATTTGAAACCTACCACACGCATGCTATCTATGAGAACTGGTATGGTACTAGTCATAGTCATAGAAGAAATCTCTGATGCAGCATTGCACGAAACTGTGTTGCTGTAGAATTGGCAAATATCGACCGGATAATTAGCATGATGGATTGCGATATTTAACCTGTTTAATTAATTAAACTCGTCAAGTTGGATTAGGGTTGAAGATATTTACTTGAAATCATCCTTGAACCGGTTTAAATGTATGTTTTTGTTTTCACTACTTTTATATATTATCTAGAGTCAAATTATAAATGAAGGTGGATTTTCTAGAATATAAGATTAATTATTCAATTAAATGTAAGATTCCAAAACTATAACAAGATAACCATCGACCCCTCAAATAATTTAATGTGAACTCGTAATCATTTTTTTTTAAATGTTTTCTGTTTAAATTCAAACTTTAATCCTTGTCTTCTCTTTCAATGGAAGGTGAAGACACCGTAAAGTAGCGTTTTTGGAGTTTGTCGAAAGCATTACATCGCAACATGATAGTAAAACGTTTATGCTTTACGTACCATTATTCTCATGATAAAACCATTGTCTTGATTATAGGTCTTAAATATATTTATCATTCGTGAAAGGTAAGAATGTGGGTTCTTTTTTACCAATACTCCATGTTTCCATCATATCCATCCTCAACATCAGAAGTAATCGGTGGTGATCAGAAAAAACAATTTTGTTCGCAACAATATCCTGGACATAATTTTTCAATTTAACCATCTGTGAGACAATTTTTGTACATCATAGATATTTCTGAAGGATATGGGATCACAATATGCTACTAAAAATAAGTGGTTATGTAACGTCCCAAAAATACTATGTAAAAATTTTCTTTAAGTCAACCAAAACAATTATTCGTTCATTCCAAAACCTAATCAAAGTAAAAGGATAATGTATCAAAAGTCAACAGAGTGAAAAAAAATCATAGAATGCGGAACACTGGTGGATGTTGTGTGATCATGTCGGGCCCTTCCCTTTTAAACCAAAAATAAAAAAACATTAAACCATAAAATCGTAATCACAAAGCTTAGTGAATTTCACCAAAATACCGTATATCACACATACATATCATCTCGAAGGTATAACGAGTCTATTTCACCCCCGATTCTATTTCAATTCAATCGGTATTTTTCAACCAAACGGGTCTATTTCACCCCCGGGTCTGTTTCACCCACGAGTCTATATCATATCAATCGGTATTTTTCAACTGAACAGGTCTATTTCACCCCACATACAAAAATCATACAGGCATATCAGCAAATGTCACAAAGATAACAAGCACATACATGCATATCAACAAGTGTCACAAAGAAACTATCATCCTACAAACAAATCTAGTGGGCTGGCATTGGTGCCTTCGACCCACGAGTATAGTGAAGAGAATCACCTCTCAGACGATGATCAATTACGACTGCTCTCACAGCCAAAATACAGATGTTATACAACACATATATAATCACACAATGTAAGCCCTTAGCCATCCTTCCAAAACCAGGAGTTTGACCAACAGTCAACTCAAGTCAAAAGTCAACCGTCAAAGTTGACTTTAATCGACTGCCACGCCGTGGCCAATACACGTCATCACATACAGGAATTTCTCAGACGCCACGTTGTGGCGACCTAAGGCCACGCCGTAGGCACTAGGTTCATAACAGCTTTATGTGTTAAGTCGTTTTCTTCGATTCTAAGAGCTCTAAAGCTCATTTATGGTCCTTCCTATGGTCTAGATGGATAAAGTTTCCAACTTTATCCCCTAAGACCCTCCAAGAGATCAAGATCTCAAACCCTATGTCCAAACAAGGAAAAACATAACATGTACTTAATCAATAAGCACAAAATTTTGAAAAATTCTTTTCCATCACTTCCATTGCATGTCTTGAACTCATATTAGGCCACAATAAGGGTTTTATGACCAAGATTTCATGCATGACACCAAAACTCATTCATACTTTAGATCCAAAACACCAAACACCCCAAATGACCCAGAGATTCATAATGTTGCAAACTTTATGATATATCACCACCCCAACCCATCAAAACCTGAAGAATAAAGGACAAATCTAGAGATCTAGCAACTTAGCAAAGAAAAGATTGAGTCTTGGACACTCACCAAGGTGTAGAAAATATGCTAGAAGTTGACTTGCAACGTGAAGCACTACACCAAAAAGGAATCCTTTTCCTTCAAAGGTCACAAGAAGTACCAAAATGAGCTCACAATATGCTAAGGAGGCTAGGGTTAGGGTTTTTCAGCTTGGGAGGGCGATGAAGGCTGAATGATCAGAAACCCTAGCCATAATGTCCTTTAAATAGGGCCTAAAGCCCAACGATAAGGGTTTTCTCCAAAAGCAACTGTCACGCCATGGCGGGACATTAAAATCCTGTGATCATAAAAAGTACTGTATCGCAATGGTGAAGCTCCACCACACCTTGCCACCCAAAGTGAAAGTTTAAAATTAGAAATTAACTCATACCAGAAATAGGTGTTACAGGTTAACAAATAATCTTGAATCATTTATTCGCACATGTGTGTAATTCTATTCATCATAGTCACAACAATCTACACAGTCACATTCGTTATCGGCATCTCTAGAATTCAAAGTGGCACATATGGAAGCCATACAATCGAATATAGTTTACAAAACTATCTTGGAATTTATTTCTTACTTTAAACATTTGTCAGATCTCTTGGATAACCAAGAGATCGTGTTATCAGCCTTAAAAGTTAAGGACCTTCGACAGTCGGTCATTAGGCATGTGTCACAGGTCTTAATTACCTATTTAGTGGGCATTATTGAAGTCGCAAATCTGTTACATCCACTGCTAGATATGTAAAGTATATTGCCAACACTACCTTAACTTAATTGGAAATCACATTAAAATGTTTGATCTTCACAATAAGACTGATGATGGAAGTTATCACCCCTCGACCGTCAGCAAAACCACCAAGGTTGCAATGTAAAACGTTGGATCACGGTTAACAACACATATTGAAGGTACAAGGTTTTACAATAACATTACATTCTTTCATAACTCTAGTATGAGGAACTAAATTGTTGTCAATCTAACAGACGATAACTACTAGAACAAGTTCTTCAAATATAAGTCAAAAATTAACAAAAGGCCTAACAGATTGGCCAAACATTTAAATAAGGAAATGCATAATTCCATGACACACGAGTGTGTCTTCCAGCTCCTAAGTTTCTAAAGATACATACGTTTGAAAACAATATGTCAACAATAATGTTGGTGAGCTTTACAAGTTTAGACAATGTAAGTTTTTATAATCAAAAGTGTGTTTAGACAAATGAATTATACAATTATAAAATGAAATATGTTATTCCCTTGTAAACCTATACAAGTAAAAGGGATTTTTATCGTTCTGACTTCATGTATTTTTCTAATCAAAAGTGTGTTTATACTAATGAATTATAAAAGTGTCGAGTACAATAGGTTTTACACTTTCCATACAAGTAAAAGAGTTTTGTTTATCTACATAACTTATCAAGCCTAACTTATAATTCGATAGAGTGTCGTGTCGATTTAAAGATTTATTTGTTCAATTGAATCAATATTTGACACTTAACCATTTAAATAAATTGTTCTCATTTTATTCCTACATATTCTAGAATGAATTTTCGGGGTTTTATAATGAGCAAAAAACCGAGCTACGGAACACAAAAACCTACGTAGATCATAATGAGTAGAGGTGCTTAAATCATCACTAACGCTTCATCGGCTTTGTGAAAGTATGAAGAGAATGAACAATTACGCCTGTTTTGACTCGTCAGACGGCGGTTGTAGCTAGCAACCACAGGCGGGGCTGTAAACTCGTTTAGATCTATTCCAATAAGTTTCCTGCTCCTTACAGATTAACGGTTATAGAACATAGGGCTTGTCCTATGTTTACATGTTCTTAGTGGATGAATAGTATCAATCTCATATAAAAGAATAGTGTAATTATTAGATCCGGAATTTTGTGTGTGCGCTTAAGTCCCTAAACTTTAATGAAATTTTTATTTGACTAATTCGTTCAAGTTGTTCGAGAAAGTAAATCAAACTTTAAAACTGATGTTGTAAAGTTTCCTACATTTTTGGCTTTAATTTGTTGTACAAGTTCTCTGACGAAAGACGGACAACATAACGGCTGTGTTTGACTAAAATCTACATTTCAACCAATGTGAAATCAACCAATACATACAGCAATATATATATATATATATATATATATATATATATATATATATATATATATATATATATATATATATATATATTAGAAAAAATGTATATAAATACGTGCACAGCAATATAACAAGTGTTCCGTGACTCAATTCATCTATTTTTATATAAAAACATTTGTAAGCATTGTTTGTCATCATTTTTATATAAAAACCCTTTTATAAACATTTTTAACATTTTTTTATATAAAAACCCATATGAAAACATTTATGGACTTCATTTAATATAAAACATATTTTTATATAAAAATCATAACCTTTTTATATAAAAACCTTATTTTGAACATTATTGAGCAGGTCTTTTATATAAACACATAAAATACATAATTTTAACAAATATGCGCATATTTACACACAACACTTTATTTCCTTTGACAAAATAGCATTATAAAGTTATTTTTCATGTAATAATATAAATACATTTTTGGTTGTTGTTCTATGCATAAATACCCATTTATGAAAGCCCACGTGTATTTACCTATGTATATATATATTAATCATATCCATTGTGTGTCATATATATATATATATATATATATATATATATATATATATATATATATATATATTTGGCACAAGTTTTTAGTGGCAAAATACGTTAGCGCCACTATAATATGTGCTTTAGTGGCACATTTTGTGACAACTATAAATTTTTGGTTCCCTCCTATTTTTCCCGCTTTCACGTCTATATTTTTAAAGACACAATAAAAAACGCGCCTCCTTGAAAATTTGATAATCTCAGCGAAACTTTTTGAAATACATCAAAAAGATTTAGGGAAAAGTTTTAAAAGGAAAAGCTAATAGAAAATATCTCTCTCACTTCATCATGCGTCTTCGCTTCTCCCTCGTTAGTCACCCAGTAACGTCGCCCCCATCAATGTCGCTTACTCACATGTATTCCTCTTCATTGCCCGCTCATCGTCGGAGCCTCATCGTGGCTGTCGCCTCCAACCTCGGTGACCACCTTAGACGAAGCCACAACAGGAGTTGGGATACATTGGTGTCCATATTTTAGGAATTCATATGTTTTGCTATCTCATATGGCTTTAGCCTGATTCATCTGCTCTTAATTCTTCCGTAACAGCATATTCGAAGGTATGATTAGATTCGGTCATGTTATTGATTATTTGATTGAGTCGACTACATGTAATTGTTAATAGGGGTGTGACAAAATCCGGAATTAGGTTAATCAGATGGGTTTCGGTGTCTGCCTTTGTAAAGATCTAAGGGTTTACTTTCTTAAGAACTTTTTATTTAATTTATCTACTTTGTGTCGGTTGAAGATATATGGCAGACTAATTAGGATTTTGTGTGTATTTTGTTTATCTTGATGGATGATTTTGATGAAATTGGGTATTAAAATTTGATTCCACTAGTGTTTGATGCCAAAGTTAATGACCTAGATCCTTATATTGGTGAAAGTTTAGTTTTTCTTCCCTGAGTAACGTGTTTCTCTCTATTATGTCATTGTCACTACAAAACACATCTTCAACAAATAACAAAAAACCATTTTTAAACATGAAATGTTGCAAAAGGGCATATTGATGTTGACAAAACAAAATGGTAGATTGATGTTGACATGTTATAAAACGGATAAAAGTTTCAGGCTTAGTGTGAGAATATTTTTTGACAACTTCTTGTAGTTAATCAATGTTGTGCCTAATATATAAATATTTGTTGCATATAATGTGGATACCAAAAGTTACCTTCTTTTTCTCTCTTTTAATTGTTTTTTTTTTGTTGTGATTAGTTAAGTGTATTATAGTAGTAGCTATAGTGTTTTTCATTAGGGGACAAAGTACACGATTCAAGCATATTGCTTATTTTTATAGCTTCAAATGTCTAGATTAAACTTGAAGGTTACTGTGAATATTTTTCAGAATTAGTTATTTAAGTTAAATATTGTTGTCATCCTTTTGCTCACTGGTTGCTTCAGTCAAAATTCAATTGTAAACTGTTAAGTTTTTTAGCTTGAGATCTATTTTTTTTCATATCTTGTAGTCACAGATGCTCATCAAACCTATCTGTGTGCTAGAGCTGTTGGGTCTTTTGATTGAGTTGATGGAATGTTGTTTATAAGCTTCTCTAAATAATTGAATTTAACATTAGCATTTAGCCACACCTCTAAAGCTTGTGATAACAGGTCTAGAGAATTCTTATACATGTGAATCAAATAGTTTTTTGGTTTTATCAGGAGGAACAAATAAATGCAAAGTAGTGTTCAGTAGGGTGCATGGAATGCTCAGTTGGAAGGTAAGGTAGGCATGTTAGTACTTTTGTATAACAAATTATTATATACCTTGACTATATGTTTCCAAATATTTATAATTCAATCATGCTTTTGGTTACAGGGTTGTCAAAAACTGTTTCAAAGCAGTTTGATGAAGAGAAGGTAGACAATTTACTAATTTTGCATGGCTTGAATTTATTCAAAAGTCTTATTGATCTTATTTTATTCATTTGTTATGTAGGTATCAATCAGAAACATAAGAAGATATGTGATTAAATTCTATGACAAACTTGAAAAGGTTAAGGCTTTAAACTTCTCATTTCCTATTTAAATCCATAGTTCAATATTACCTCATAGTTTTAATACTTGTGTTATGACCTTGGTCTCACTTATCCAAATGTTTCTTTATCATAAGATAATGTAATTGATCTATTGGTTGATTTTCAGGTAATTATTTTAGTTTAATGTTTTTACTAGTTAGAATGAACTATACTTCTAATATTTTTACATAATTTTATATGATGTATAATGTTTTATGATAGGCAAACTTTCGTTAGTTGGATAAAGAAGCGGAGAAATTATACAAAGTTCCAAGTCAATCAAGTTTCGTACTTTTTCTCCAACAATATTTAGTTCGATATTATTATGTTTTGAGTATAGCACAACCTTTAGTCTTATTAAACTTTTTTTTAAAGATTTTTGTATTTTAAATATATATTGAGAATGTTGTTGTTAGACGATTTTGAATTGACTTAATGATAGTGTTTTAATTTACTATCTTAATTGTCTTATTGTTATTTTATATTTCCTATAAAATTAAAAAAAAATTAAGCCCAGTTTATTAATATAATTGTGTAAAAGAAATTGTCACTAAAAACATAAAAATAATACATTTTTAGCAGCTAAACAGTGGTATAAAAATAGTGCCACTAAAGCCTACAAGTGCTTTAGTGGCATAGTAGAAAAGTGTCACTAAACCCTAATGAGACTGCATCGACACAATCAAAAAGTGCCACTAAAGGCTTTTAGTGGCAGCGCTTTTAGTGGCACTTTTTTTTGTGACGTTGATTGCCTAGGGGGTTTTTTGTGGCACTTTTTTGGTTTTTAGTGTCACTTTTTTTATGCCACTAAATGTAATTTTATTTGTAGTATATATATATATATATATATATATATATATATATATATATAGTGGCACAAGTTTTTAGTGGCAAAATATGTTAGTGCCACTATAATATGTGCTTTAGTGGAGCATTTTGTGACAACTATAAATTTTTGGTTCCCTCCTATTTTCCCCGCTTTCACGTCTAAATTTTTAAAGAGACAATAAAAAACGCGCCTCCTTGAAAATTCGATAATCTCAGCGAAACTTTTTGAAATACATCAAAATGATTACGGAAAAGTTTTAAAAGGAAAAGCTAATAGAAAATATCTCTCTCACTTCATCATGCGTCTTCGCTTCTCCCTCGTTAGTCACCCAGTAACGTCGCCCCCATCAATGTCGCTTACTCACATGTATTCCTCTTCATTGCCCGCTCATCGTCGGAGCCTCATCGTGGTTGTCGCCTCCAACCTCGGTGACCACCTTAGACGAAGCCACAACAAGATTTGGGATACATCGGTGTCCATATTTTAGGAATTCATATGTTTTGTAATCTCATATGGCTTTAGCCTGATTCATCTTCTCTTAATTCTTCCGTAACAGCATATTCGAAGGTATGATTAGATTCGGTCATGTTATTGATTATTTGATTGGGTCGACTACATGTAATTGTTAATAGGGGTGTGACAAAATCCGGAATTAGGTTAATCAGATGGGTTTCGGTGTCTGCCTTTGTAAAGATCTAAGGGTTTACTTTCTTAAGAACTTTTTATTTAATTTATCTACTTTGTGTCGGTTGAAGATATATGGCAGACTAATTAGGATTTTGTGTGTATTTTGTTTATCTTGATGGATGATTTTGATGAAATTGGGTATTAAAATTTGATTCCACTAGTGTTTGATGCCAAAGTTAATGACCTAGATCCTTATATTGGTGAAAGTTTAGTTTTTCTTCCCTGAGTAACGTGTTTCTCTCTATTATGTCATTGTCACTACAAAACACATCTTCAACAAAGAACAAAAAACCATTTTTAAACATGAAATGTTGCAAAAGGGCATATTGATGTTGACAAAACAAAATGGCAGATTGATGTTGACATGTTATAAAACGGATAAAAGTTTCAGGCTTAGTGTGAGAATATTTTTTGACAACTTCTTGTAGTTAATCAATGTTGTGCCTAATATATAAATATTTGTTGCATATAATGTGGATACCAAAAGTTACCTTCTTTTTCTCTCTTTTAATTGTTTTATTTTTGTTGTGATTAGTTAAGTGTATTATAGTAGTAGCTATAGTGTTTTTCATTAGGGGACAAAGTACACGATTCAAGCATATTGCTTATTTTTATAGCTTCAAATGTCTAGATTAAACTTGAAGGTTACTGTGAATATTTTTCAGAATTAGTTATTTAAGTTAAATATTGTTGTCATCCTTTTGCTCACTGATTGCTTCAGTCAAAATTCAATTGTAAACTGTTAAGTTTTTTAGCTTGAGATCTATTTTTTTTCATATCTTGTAGTCATAGATGCTCATCAAACCTATCTGTGTGCTAGAGCTGTTGGGTCTTTTGATTGAGTTGATGGAATGTTGTTTATAAGCTTCTCTAAATAATTGAATTTAACATTAGCATTTAGCCACACCTCTAAAGCTTGTGATAACAGGTCTAGAGAATTCTTATACATGTGAATCAAATAGTTTTTTGGTTTTATCAGGAGGAACAAATAAATGCAAAGTAGTGTTCAGTAGGGTGCATGGAATGCTCAGTTGGAAGGTAAGGTAGGCATGTTAGTACTTTTGTATAACAAATTATTATATACCTTGACTATATGTTTCCAAATATTTATAATTCAATCATGCTTTTGGTTACAGGGTTGTCAAAAACTGTTTCAAAGCAGTTTGATGAAGAGAAGGTAGACAATTTACTAATTTTGCATGGCTTGAATTTATTCAAAAGTCTTATTGATCTTATTTTATTCATTTGTTATGTAGGTATCAATCAGAAACATAAGAAGATATGTGATTAAATTCTATGACAAACTTGAAAAGGTTAAGGCTTT
The DNA here is from genome assembly GCF_052849685.1 of Lactuca virosa. Classification (NCBI taxonomy): domain Eukaryota; kingdom Viridiplantae; phylum Streptophyta; class Magnoliopsida; order Asterales; family Asteraceae; genus Lactuca; species Lactuca virosa. The sequence goes on along the minus strand of NC_136428.1, from coordinate 282,817,979 downwards.
AAACTTCTCATTTCCTATTTAAATCCATAGTTCAATATTACCTCATAGTTTTAATACTTGTGTTATGACCTTGGTCTCACTTATCCAAATGTTTCTTTATCATAAGATAATGTAATTGATCTATTGGTTGATTTTCAGGTAATTATTTTAGTTTAATGTTTTTACTAGTTAGAATGAACTATACTTCTAATATTTTTACATAATTTTATATGATGAATAATGTTTTTTGATAGGAAAACTTTCGTTAGTTGGATAAAGAAGCGGAGAAATTATACAAAGTTCCAAGTCAATCAAGTTTCGTACTTTTTCTCCAACAAGTATTTAGTTCGATATTATTATGTTTTGAGTATAGCACAACCTTTAGTCTTATTAAACTTTTTTTTGAAGATTTTTGTATTTTAAATATATATTGAGAATGTTGTTGTTAGACGATTTTGAATTGACTTAATGATAGTGTTTTAATTTACTATCTTAATTGTCTTATTGTTATTTTATATTTCCTATAAAATTAAAAAAAAAATTAGGCCCAATTTATTAATATAATTGTGTAAAAGAAATTGTCACTAAAAACATAAAAATAATACATGTTTTAGCAGCTAAACAATGGTATAAAAATAGTGCCACTAAAGCCTACAAGTTGTCACACCCCGATCCTTGTCGGAATCGATCAAGGCGTGATATATTGTTCAAAGTCTCATGACAACTAGGTTATAATGTGATTAGATTCAATTAAGTACTAAGTATGCAAACAAGATCCACAACATACAAGTACAAATACAAATGCAAACCACATTTATTACATCAAATTTAAATTGTCTTGTGGATTTCTAAGGCACAACCTATTTTTCATCATTCTTCATTCTTCAAATCTGCATCATGGGTAAAAACAGGTCAACTACGAGAGTTGGTGAGTAATCAAATTTTAGTAGAGAAAATTGTGAAGTTGAAACATTTATAATTTGAAATCTGTTTTCTTTTGAAGTCGCCAAACAATTGTATTTGAGATAACGGTTTATAAATCAAAAATTGATTAACAATTGATAACAACAACAATAAGTCCTCACCCTATATATATATACATATGTATATATATAAATATATATAGGATGGAGCATCTAATCATCATACACACTCAACCACGTGTGATCAATCACCTTAGCGTCCCAAGGCGGGGTGGTCAACCCAATAGCGCTATTATTGTCCATAACGTACCTCAAGAATACGGGCATAGTCATGGAGATTAGACTAAAAATGATAATGCACTACAAGTACATGTAGCGTAAACGAACAATAGTTATACAATTAATGACTCACATATAAATGTCCCAACAATGTCTCAATTGTGATAAAACAATAAAATGAAGTTGGAACATATTAGAACCACATGATACACCCCAAAAGTATTGAAAATTATAAAATATGGGGTAGATTACTCACATTAGTCCCAAAACGAAATGCGTGTGTCGTACGATAGACGATTCGGGTCAAAATGGCGTAGAACCTAATATAATTAATAGTTTTGGTTTAGGAACTGCTAAACGAGAATGGAGTATTAATACAAATACTTAGACACATATTCTTATATTAGATGAATTAACAATAATTCATTTTGATTATAATATTAAGGTATTTATTTGTTAAATGAATTTTAAATTGAATTACTTACTTTGCATAATTAATTTATATTTTCAATTTAGGCCAGATTTTAATAATTTCTTATTAAAATAATAACTTGCCCAATTATAATTATTTACAGATTTTAACAATTATTTATATGAAATAATCATTAAAATGCATTTTTACATGCTTAAATACTTAGGAAAATAGTTTTAAATAGTAAACAATATTGAAAAATTATGAAATTATTAGGAAATCATTATTTCATACAATATGAATTATTGTAAAATTTGTATATTTTTCTGAACTGTTTTAGTATTTATTTAATATTTTAATGATTAAACAACACAAAATTCGGGAAAATAGTAAATGATTCTCAAAAAATCTGTAAAATTAACCATAGTTTTATAACATGATGTAGAGCCCAGTGTATAAGTTTCAGATATTTGTGACTATGGGAAGTATTTGTTATATATTTCATTATTAATTAATCAGTAAAATCATAAATAATAGTAAACAGTAATATAAATGCATGAAACTTCATATATCATGTTTAATCAGTATACAGGTCATCCCAGAATTTTCTCAGAATTTATTGAATGCAACAAGTATTTTATGTGAATTATTGCCCTACTTTATTGCAATAATTATGATAATTCAATAAAAATAAGTTATTTTCTGAAAATTTCCAGAACTTCTTATTTTATTGATGGTATTCTGAGAAAAATCAGGTTTATGCAAAAAAATGAGTTTTAGATATTTTGGTGGATTTAATTTGTTTCTTGTATGAATTTGAAACTTTTAACAACATACCTTGATGAATGCTTCAAGAGGGATGAAGATTTGAGTATAATAGATTGTTCTTGGATGGAATATGAGTATTCTTGGAGGAAATTTCGAGATTGATAGTGAGAGAAAGAATAGAGAAGATTTAAGTGGTGAAGAGAATAATGTGTTGGGAGAAAAAGGAAAGCAAAGTGGATGGGAGGTGTGAGTGGGAGACCATGGGAATAATCTTTTTGCTTTTGGTGGTCTTCATAATTTCCCACTAACACAAGCATCTTTTACATAATTAATATAAGAGTTTTATAAAATTTAAAGTAAAGTTTATAAAAAATAGAGTTTTATAAAATTTAATGTAAAGTTTATAAAAATGGAGTTTTATAAAAGATAGGTTATTATTTGATTATAACAATCTACTTTGATTTGAAGTTTAATTAGAGAATTCAAGTTTGATTCTTTTAATTTAATTAGAGCATTATACTTTGATTTGATTTTAATATGGTATCATAATTTACTTTGATTATAGTTATAACGTTGTACAATACTATGTTGCTATTAACGTCAAGTTATATCGTATTGTATGGGTTTTGATCCTATTAGCGTCAAGTAATCTTGAGTAGGGTTTATTAAATTTCCAATTGGGTTGGGTTGACCCGAATCCATTTTAGGCGGATGTCACAGTCTCCCCTACTTTAGGAAATTTCATCCCGAAATTTAAGAAGAGAGTACCTTAAGAGAAAAGTTGTGGGTATTTGGTACGCATATGATCCTCACGCTCCCATGTATACTCAGGTCCACGTGCCGACTGCCACCTGACCTTAACCAGGGGAATGCGACTTCTTTTGAGTTGCTTTTCCTTTCGGTCAGCAATTTCCAAGGGTTTCTCGATAAATTGCATTGTCTCGTCGATTTGGATATCCTCGAGAGGAACATGAAGGTTCTCGTCTGCTAAACACTTCTTGAGGTTGGCTATATGAAATACCGGGTGAACTTTCTTAAGCTCTGTTGGTAGATCCAACTCGTAGGCTACTGGTCCGATCCTTTTTATGATCTTAAACGGGCCTACGTAGCGTGGTGCCAATTTACCCTTGCGTCCAAATCGAACCACACCTTTCCATGGGGACACTTTTAACATGACCATGTCACCTACGGTAAATTCAAGCGGTTTGCGTCGCTTGTCGGCATAACTCTTTTGTCGGCTACGAGCTGCGAGAAGGTTATCGCGAATCTGAGTGATTTTGTCGGTTGTTTCCTGGATAAGCTCAAGACCAACGATTGGAGAATCCACTATTGAGCGAATCACGTGGGACTCACCGATTTCATGCTAGCAAATAGGAGATCGGCATTTACGGCCATACAATGCCTCAAATGGTGGCATCTTGATGCTAGAATGATAACTGTTATTATAGGAGAATTCCACCAACGGTAAATGAGAGTCCCAGTTTCCTCCGAAATCCAAGACACACGCCCTCAACATATCTTCGAGTGTTTGAATTGTCCTCTCAGATTGACCATCGGTCTGAGGATGATAGGCGGTACTGAGATCGAGGCGGGTTCCCATGGCTGTTTGAAGTGATTGCCAAAACCGAGAGAGAAATCTCCCATCACGATCTGAAATGATGCTGAGAGGAATGCCATGCCGACTAACTATCTCGTTGATGTAAATCCGAGCAAGTTTTTCGACTTTGAAATTTTCCCGGATGGGAAGGAAATGAGCGGATTTGGTCAAACGGTCAATGATTATCCAAATGTTGTCGTGTCCTTTTGTGGTACGGGGAAGTTTGGTTACGAAATCCATGGCGATCGCTTCCCATTTCCACCTGGGGATTTCTGGTTGGACCAATAGTCCAGAGGGTCGTTGATGTTCTACTTTGACCCTGGAACATGTAAGACATTTGGCCACGAATAAAGCAATATCCTTTTTCATTCCCGACCACCAATAATTGGTTCTCAGGCCATGATACATCTTGTCAGTGCCCGGATGAATGGAATATCGGGTTTTATGGATTTCTTCCATCAGGAATATGCGAAGATTGTCACGATCTGGGATCCAGATGCGATCTTGATAATAGAAAATACCATCAGATTTGGTTTCCAACTCCCCATCAATTCCCGTGGGCATGTCATTTTCGGTAATTACCGAGTGTTGGGCTCCTCGAATTCGGTCCCTGAGATTGGACAAGATAGGAGAACATATTAGATGAAACGCAGGGGCATGTTCTTTTCGGCTTAACGCGTCGGCTACGACGTTTGCGTTGCCCGGATGATAGCGTATTTCACACTCGTAATCATTTAGGAGCTCGACCCATCATCTTTGCCTCATATTGAGTTCCTTTTGATTAAGAATATGTTGCAAGATCTTGTGGTCGGTGAAAATTACGCATTTAGTGCCGTAAAGGTAATGCCTCCAAATTTTAAGAGCGAAAATCACGGCACCGAGCTCCAAATCATGAGTCGTATAATTCCTTTCATGGATTTTGAGTTGTCGTGATGCGTAAGCTATAACCTTTCCCCTTTGCATCAAAACACAACCTAGACCGAGATTGGAGGCATCGCAGAATACCACGAAATCTTCGGATCCTTCAGGGAGTGTAAGAATCGGAGCGTCACACAAACTTTGTTTAAGGGTTTGGAAAGCGTATTCTTGCTTGGGTCCCCAATCAAATGGTGTACCCTTGCAAGTGAGAGAAGTAAGCGGTAAAGCAATCTTTGAGAAATTTGAAATGAAACGCCAGTAATAGCCGGCTAAACCAAGGAAGGACCGAATTTCCTTGGGGGTACGGGGGGCTTTCCAATTCTGGACTGCTTCAACTTTTGCGGGATCGACTAAAATACCCTTGTCACTTACAATATGACCAAGGAATTGTACCTCATTTAACCAAAACTCGCATTTCGAAAATTTGGCGTAGAGCCGATTTCCTTGCAACGTTTGGAGAGTTAGGCGAATGTGTCTTTCATGCTCTGCCCTTGTCTTGGAGTAAATGAGGATGTCATCAATGAAGACGATAACAAAACGGTCTAGATAAGGTTTAAATACCCGATTCATCAAGTCCATGAATACGGCAGGGGCATTTGTTAGGCCGAAAGGCATAACGGTGAACTCGTAATGACCATAGCAGGTTCGGAAAGCGATTTTGGGGATGTCTTCTTCCCGTACTCGAAGTTGGTGATAACCCGAGCGAAGGTCAATTTTTGAGAAGCATGAAGCTCCTTGAAGCTGATCAAAAAGGTCGTCGATCCGAGGTAACGGATATCGGTTCTTGATGGTTAATTTATTTAACTCCCGATAATCGATACACATACGAAACGAACCATCTTTCTTTTTGATGAAGAGAACCGGGGCTCCCCAGGGTGAAGTACTAGGGCGGATAAATCCCTTATCGGTTAGTTCTTGGAGCTGACTTGCCAATTCTTGCATCTCGGTTGGAGCCAACCGATATGGAGACTTGGCTATGAGAGTAGCCTCAGGAACAAGATCGATGCGGAACTCTAGCTCACGTACTGGAGGGAGTCCAGATACGTCATCGGGAAAGATGTCGGGAAAGTCTCGTACTATCGGAATATCTTCAATCTTCTTTTCTTTGACCTTTGTTTCCACCACATGGGCTAAGAAAGCCATGTATTCTTTTCGTAGATATGATCGAGCTTGAGTACATGACATAAGACTAAGCTTTTTCGAATGAGTCTCGCCATAAATACGAAGACTTTGACCGTCGGCGAGAGGAATACGAATGAACTTATCGTAACATACTATTTCAGCATGGTTTTGGGATAGCCAATCCATTCCTACGATGATGTCGAAGCTACCAAGTTCCATAGGAACTAAATTGACAGAAAATTTATGACCGGAAAAATCGAAAGTGCAATCTTGGATGACTGCATTGAGTGAAACGTATTTTCCATCAGCGACTTCTACGGTAAAGGACTCATTAAGAATCGTGCGAGGTGTGTGAAGTATGGGCTCAAATTCCAAAGACACAAAACTTTTATCGGCACCTGAATCAAAAAGTATTGACGCGTAGCAGTTATTTATGAGAAACGTACCATTTACGACCTTGTTATCGGTCTTTGCTTGGGTTGCGGTAATGACAAAGGCTCGGCCTTTGGGAGCTGGAACCTGCATTGTTGGATTTGCCTGGGCTTGGGTGTTGATGATATTGACTAACCTAGGACACGCGTTTTTGAAATGGGTGGGGTCACCACAGTTGAAGCATGTTCCAGTTGGATACCGGGTTTGTGTTTGCTGATTTGAGGGTAGATAGAGTGGTTGCTGAGTTTTTGGTGCACGACATGTGTCCGCCAAGTGGCCATAGCGACCACAATTCGTACAGAGGCGACACGGGCTGGTGGTCATATGGTGATAGTTACAGTGGTTACAGAGGGGGTGAGGTCCGGTATACGGCTTTTTATTTGGTTGGGCTGGTGGGGTGACTTGGGTGATAGGAGTAGCAGGGGTAATAACAGCATGGTTGTGGTGATGACTTTTCCGCTTCTTTTTGTCATGTCGGTGGGAGGACTCGGACTTGACAATTAGGGGGGTCTCAGGGGTCGACTTTTCAATTGACATCTTTGAACCCTTGCGTGGGAGGACACCATCGTTCACATTGTCCTCGTTGAGTTGACCTGCTAATTCAATGGCGGATTCTAGGGTAGATGGCCTGCTGCTGGTCACCGAATCACGGATCTGGCGTGGTAACCCTTTGATGTAGTGGCGTATTGCAGTTTTCATAGGTTGAACCATGTGAGGTAGGAGTCTCGAGAGATCATGGAATCTATTGGTGTAGGTCGCGTTGTCGCCTCCCTCCTGTTTCAGATTCCAGAATTCATCCTCGAGAGTTTGCAATTCGCTGTCAGGGCAGAACTTCTCCATCATGCGTTCTTTTAGTTTTGACCAGGTCATTCCCAAGGCAACAGCCTCTCCCTTTGCCCGTTTTTCTAGGTTCCACCATGTGAGACCATGACCTAGGAGGCACCCTGTAGCATGACGGACCATCAGGTCCTCAGGACACTCGCTATGGATGAAAGTACTCTCCATTTCTTCAATCCATGTGAGGAGTGCGGTGGCACCATCGGTGCCTTTGAAGTAAGGCGGATTGCAGTTACGAAAGTGCTTGAACGAGCAACGAGGAGTTGTTGCTGGAGCTTGTGGCTGAAGAGAATGAAGTTGGGTTGCAATTGTTGGGATGACGTTTGCTACCTCCTTGGCGACCAGGGCAGCTAGCCTTCTGTTGTTGCGAGCAGCGTATGGGGGTCATAATGCCATCTACGAGAAACACGCATATGGACTTGTGAGTTATTTGTAAATTGATTATGGAAATAAAGTTTTTAGACATTGTTGGGTAAAATAATTGTAAAACACTTGTTGGGCCATGGTTAGGAGTGTTGGGCACCTTTTGGGCTTTCCATGGTTACTAAATGTGAAACATGTAGCACTTGCGTGGGCCCCCACAAAACTAAGTTTTCACATTTCTTTCCCACTTCTAGGCCCATTAGGGAACTTAATAGTCCAATGAGTTGGCCATTTTGGAGTGTATCCTTTCGGATACGTTTGATAAGGTCGGGTATTTTGATGGCTCAAAAGTAATGTGAATGACGCGCTTTGGCCTATAGGTTTGGGAACTCTCGCCTTTGGTCCCCAGATAAGCAAACTGGTCCCTCGGTTGATTGGGATGTATACGAATGCTTACCTAGTCAGGACTTTCGGGCTACCGGCACCTCCCCCTTCCAGTTACTACGCGTCCATTACTATGATCCTACCCAACTAGAGTGGATGACTTTGAATTTCCTATGAGCTCTAAGGAATACATATATGTATATACATTTTGTTAAACAACTTGAGTATGTGTGTGATTTTCAGAGAAAGTGGAGAATATTCACAAGTGTATGCACACATATAAGTGTCAGGAGTAATACGTATGCACATAAGGGAGCAATTAACACACAAAGGTATTCCTAGGATTTTCTAAGTGTGAATTGCATACAGTTGTGTGTGCATTTTATGAACTAGCATACGAGAGGACCCTAGAGGCTATAGACTAGGTCAAGGCAATTAACCTAATTCCCTATAGTCAAGGGCTCTGATACCAATCTGTCACACCCCGATCCTTGTCGGAATCGATCAAGGCGTGATATATTGTTCAAAGTCTCATGACAACTAGGTTATAATGTGATTAGATTCAATTAAGTACTAAGTATGCAAACAAGATCCACAACATACAAGTACAAATACAAATGCAAACCACATTTATTACATCAAATTTAAATTGTCTTGTGGATTTCTAAGGCACAACCTATTTTTCATCATTCTTCATTCTTCAAATCTGCATCATGGGTAAAAACAGGTCAACTACGAGAGTTGGTGAGTAATCAAATTTTAGTAGAGAAAATTGTGAAGTTGAAACATTTATAATTTGAAATCTGTTTTCTTTTGAAGTCGCCAAACAATTGTATTTGAGATAACGGTTTATAAATCAAAAATTGATTAACAATTGATAACAACAACAATAAGTCCTCACCCTATATATATACATATGTATATATATAAATATATATAGGATGGAGCATCTAATCATCATACACACTCAACCACGTGTGATCAATCACCTTAGCGTCCCAAGGCGGGGTGGTCAACCCAATAGCGCTATTATTGTCCATAACGTACCTCAAGAATACGGGCATAGTCATGGAGATTAGACTAAAAATGATAATGCACTACAAGTACATGTAGCGTAAACGAACAATAGTTATACAATTAATGACTCACGTATAAATGTCCCAACAATGTTTCAATTGTGATAAAACAATAAAATGAAGTTGGAACATATTAGAACCACATGATACACCCCAAAAGTATTGAAAATTATTAAATATGGGGTAGATTACTCACATTAGTCCCAAAACGAAATGTGTGTGTCGTACGATAGACGATTCGGGTCAAAATGGCGTAGAACCTAATATAATTAATAGTTTTGGTTTAGGAACTGCTAAACGAGAATGAAGTATTAATACAAATAATTAGACACATATTCTTATATTAGATGAATTAACAATAATTCATTTTGATTATAATATTAAGGTATTTATTTGTTAAATGAATTTTAAATTGAATTACTTACTTTGCATAATTAATTTATATTTTCAATTTAGGCCAGATTTTAATAATTTCTTATTAAAATAATAACTTGCCCAATTATAATTATTTACAGATTTTAACAATTATTTATATGAAATAATCATTAAAATGCATTTTTACATGCTTAAATACTTAGGAAAATAGTTTTAAATAGTAAACAATATTGAAAAATTATGAAATTATTAGGAAATCATTATTTCATACAATATGAATTATTGTAAAATTTGTATATTTTTCTGAACTGTTTTAGTATTTATTTAATATTTTAATGATTAAACAACACAAAATTCGGGAAAATAGTAAATGATTCTCAAAAAATCTGTAAAATTAACCATAGTTTTATAACATGATGTAGAGCCCAGTGTATAAGTTTCAGATATTTGTGACTATGGGAAGTATTTTTTATATATTTCATTATTAATTAATCAGTAAAATCATAAATAATAGTAAACAGTAATATAAATGCATGAAACTTCATATATCATGTTTAATCAGTATACAGGTCATCCCAGAATTTTCTCAGAATTTATTGAATGCAACAAGTATTTTATGTGAATTATTGCCCTACTTTATTGCAATAATTATGATAATTCAATAAAAATAAGTTATTTTCTGAAAATTTCCAGAACTTCTTATTTTATTGATGGTATTCTGAGAAAAATCAGGTTTATGCAAAAAAATGAGTTTTAGATATTTTGGTGGATTTAATTTGTTTCTTGTATGAATTTGAAACTTTTAACAACATACCTTGATGAATGCTTCAAGAGGGATGAAGATTTGAGTATAATAGATTGTTCTTGGATGGAATATGAGTATTCTTGGAGGAAATTTCGAGATTGATAGTGAGAGAAAGAATAGAGAAGATTTAAGTGGTGAAGAGAATAATGTGTTGGGAGAAAAAGGAAAGCAAAGTGGATGGGAGGTGTGAGTGGGAGACCATGGGAATAATCTTTTTGCTTTTGGTGGTCTTCATAATTTCCCACTAACACAAGCATCTTTTACATAATTAATATAAGAGTTTTATAAAATTTAAAGTAAAGTTTATAAAAAATAGAGTTTTATAAAATTTAATGTAAAGTTTATAAAAATGGAGTTTTATAAAAGATAGGTTATTATTTGATTATAACAATCTACTTTGATTTGAAGTTTAATTAGAGAATTCAAGTTTGATTCTTTTAATTTAATTAGAGCATTATACTTTGATTTGATTTTAATATGGTATCATAATTTACTTTGATTATAGTTATAACGTTGTACAATACTATGTTGCTATTAACGTCAAGTTATATCGTATTGTATGAGTTTTGATCCTATTAGCGTCAAGTAATCTTGAGTAGGGTTTATTAAATTTCCAATTGGGTTGGGTTGACCCGAATCCATTTTAGGCGGATGTCACACAAGTGCTTTAGTGGCATAGTAGAAAAGTGTCACTAAAACCTAATGAGACTGCAGCGACACAATCAAAAAGTGCCACTAAAGGCTTTTAGTGGCACTTTTTTTTGTGCCGTTGATTGTCTAGGGGGTTTTTAGTGGCACTTTTTTGGTTTTTAGTGTCACTTTTTTATGCCACTAAATGTAATTTTATTTTTAGTATATATATATATATATATATATATATATATATATAACTTTGACCATGTTATTGTCTTTTGGTTTTGTTTAACAAACATTTTATTTCTTGTAACTTATATACATAAATTCTAACATGTTATTAGCATTTTAACATATCATTTAGATGTATGTATTTAAAATGAACACACTAAAGTTTGTAATAACCTAATTAGATTCACACACCATAATATGAACTCATAATAGCATCAACTTTCATATAAGAAAAAAAATATGTATCTTACCCTAAAAGTCATAAAAATCATAAAATAGGGTCATAAACACTCACCTTGGTTGTGTGATTTCAATCTGGACTCAAACAACGGGACTTAGATCGTGATTTCCTAATTTTTAGATTTTGAAGTTTTTAAACGAAAACAAAACTCGAAGCTTGTTAATCTTAACGTAAGGAACTTGAGAATCAACTCCTTTTAGACCCAACAACCATCATGGCTATTTTGCAACAGAAATTGAAGTGAAGGGTTGTTGTGTTCGATTTTCAAAAACAAGAAGGAATGTTTTTGCTCTTAAAACAAAAGGGATGGTTGTTTAGGGTCAAGCAATGCAAACTAGAGGGTGGGGCTTCGGTTCATGGCTAATCAAGAAGAAGAAAGAAAACAAAGGCATCAAGTTGTCGCCGACTTCCTTGGAAGCAAGGGTTGCTCTGTCAGCTCTTAGTTGTCCTTCTATCCGGCAGAGGACGAAAAAGGAGGATGGTGAAGTAGATCGGAAGCAGCACATCAGGTGGAGGGTGGTTCCGTGGAGGCTGGAATGTTGCAAAAAGAGAGGGGCAATCGCCTTTTCAGACGAAGATTTGTGGGTCCTTTTTCTCTTCGTTGGCATCCACAAAACAAAGGGAAGAAGAGAAAGCAGTAATAGTCGACAGTCCGGGGTGTTTGGGTTATTGTGTTTGTCGAAGAAAGTGGGAGGGAAGGAGAGGGTTGTTGTCCTCTTTGGTGGACGGAAAACACCCATTCCTGTGGTGTTCTTCTTGTACGGAAATGGAAGAGAGAGGGGGGATAAGAGTTAGAGAGAGTAACTAGTGAGAGGGAGATGAAGATGGATGAGTGTACTCAAGTTTAAGAAGAAATTGTGGTTGCACATTTATTCAATAACGCATGCATTATTGTACTAAAGTGATGTCATATTTGTGGAAGAATTACGATGTCACTCCTCCCTAGCTTTCTAGATTTACGTGTCGCCAATCTTGACACCTAATATTTTGTCTCACGTATGAGGATTTCAAAAAACTCAAACGGATCTTAAAGTTGCACAAGTACCTCAACGAATCAATTCAGTTTTCGTTTATTAAGAAAAACAGTATTATACTGATTTGGTTTCTTAAAATAGACGTAACTTCTGCATACAACCTTCGTTGTTGATGTTCTTTATATCAATGAAGTGTTGAGATTATAATATATCCAATTTGATCATAAATTAGTCAATGCAAACTTAATCTATGAACATATGCATAAATTAGGGCTAAAAATAGCACAATGATGGAGACCACGATCGGAACTCTCATGAAGCACACTGGAGTTGGTCAAGCACATCAGAGATGATGTTTTATGGTGTGTACTATTCATCTTGTAACACCCGGATCCGGAGGTACATCACATTTTCACTTATTGGCATTTTGGCGTTTGTCAAGGCGTGGTGGGGGCGCCAGGACGTGTCAAATGAAGATAAGATGGCGGGTTCATTTAAGCCACCACCGTGTGGCAGTATATGGCCACGGCGTTGCATCTGGAAAATGGCAAACCCTATTTTCCAAGTTTTGCTCCACATATAAAGGAATGAGGAGGCTAGGGTTTGCTCAACCTCAGCCTCCTTGAGATCTAAGTAAACCTAATCCCCTTCCGCCTTTATTTAACCCTTTTTTGGTGTTATCTGAAGCCATTAAAGGAAGAAAGACGAAGAAGTGAGCTAAGATTCAGCAAGCAAGTCCTCACCCTTTGTTATAGTACTCTTTTGGACCTTTGTAAGTGTCCAAGACTCGATTTTATCATGATAGGTTGCTTGATCTTGATTTTTGCCTCTAAATCTTCACGTTCTTGTTGGTTGGAGTGGTGAGATCTCATAAAGGTTGCAACTTTATGAATCTCTAGGCTATTTAGGGTATTTAGTGCTTTGGATGTTGATTAGTAATGAGTTTTGGTGCCGTGCATGGATTTTTGGCCATATAATGGGAGTTCAAGACATACATTGGACATGCATGTCTGGAAAGCATGGATTTTTATCTCATTTATGATGCTAGAAACCTTTCTGGGAGTGTTGGACTAGTGTTATTCAAGATCAAGTGCTTATTGGTTTAAGTCGAATTGTGTTTTCCCCTTTTTCGACTAAGGAGTGAGATCTCTATCTCTTGGAGAGTCTAAAGGGGTAAAGTTGGAAACTTTATCCACTTAGACCATAGAATGGAGCAGATCTGAGCTTTGGATCCCTTAGAATAGAAGAAAACGACTTAACCCATTAAGTTGTTGGGAGCCTAGTTCCCACAGTGTGGCCTTAGGTTGCCACGACGTGGAGAATGGTCTAAGGCTCGTCTATTTTGTCGATTAGTAGCCAAGAATGGCCATGGTGTGGCAACCATTTCGATGTTGACTATTGACCATTGACTTTGACCAAACTTGACCCTAGGTGATTTTGGGTAATTTGAATAGTAGATTGAGATTGGGTCCTTGCTTATTGTATAGGTGATCTATAGAGATAATATTTGGAGCAGTGATCAGCTCAGCTATCTTTCAGACTGTGAGGTGAGTTTTCTCACTATACTTGTGGGTCGAAGGCACCAATGCCAGCCTATTAGGTTATGTATCCTGGTATATCATATGATGTTATGTTGGTTATATGATAGATTGGTAGATCTGCATGATTACATGTACTTGCTAGATATGTGTTTAGGTTTATATGTTGTATATGTCGACATATTGTGGTTGGGTTGAGGTGGTCCTGCTTTGTGCCGAAGGCCAACATATCTCGGGCGGTCCGGATAGGTAGTAGGCCCTACGATACGCTCAGTCATGTGACAACCAAGAGGATTTCGTCACTTTTCACCATTAGGAAAGAGTAAGAAAAATAGATGTAATAGCTTAATATTGTAATATTTGATTTTTAGATAATAAAAATCGAATATGTCATTACATTTATTTGTTAAAACGACTATTAGGCTAAAAAATAAGCGTCCAAAAAGTTGTACCGTTTTCTAGGCTGGTTAACATACTTGGAAAGTACTCGTTAACGTGATCCCAAGGATATAAGATTCGTAAAAATCCGAATCCAAATGAAAGAGTTATGGATTTTCTCCGTGTAATTAAAATTAATTACGTCAAAATGGTACTTAGAGATTGGTTGAGTTTTGACTAAAAGTGCAAAAAGGAGATTTTAGTACTCCTTAAGATAAAGACTTTAGGACAAAGAGTTCCAAAAACGAGATTTGTATGAGAGAGATATGATTTTTGTAAAATCATTTATTTTTAACCCCGTTAGGCACAAAAAGGAAATTCAAAACTAGCTAAAGCAACTTAAAGGAGAGTTGTAGTACCCATTGAGATCATCACATACATATCAAGAGGGCTTAAATCGGAGCACGCATGAAGAAGTTATGATTTTTACAAAATCTTTTCGTGCGCACGAGGTGCGGGCCTATGCTTGTCGCACACCTGACATCGGATTCAAATAGATTGCAAGTGATGTGGCCAGTTAGTGTAGTGACATGCTTATCAAACTGCCCCATTTTATTCTTTTAAAAGTTTTAGGGGGTCGGGGAATACATGCTTATCAAACTGCTTTATCAAAATATATTTATATATATAAATATCAATCGTTTTATAAAGCTTGAAACCTTAGGATAATGTTGTTATAGATACTATACCTAGTTGTAAGCTATGATATTATGCCTAAGAGTTATGATGTCTGGTAGTCTAGGAAGAGATATTACATGGATGTTATAATGGCCAATTTCTTAGGATAACATAGTACCTAAAAGTAATTTTGGTGAAATATAGGGATATGCACTGTACCTAATCATTACTCTGCCCATAAATCTTGTTATTAAATTAACCATAACTAGGGTATATATGTATGGCAAATAATATATATATATATATATATATATATATATATATATATATATATATACACACACACACACACAATAGATAATTATGAGATCTAAAAGATATAATTATCAAATACAAAATTAAAGGGGTTTATATTGTGATAGTTATAGGTAATCACTAAGAAATAAAGATAAAAGATAAAATACATAAGGTTAATGCGTTAGTGAGCTGATATTATTCATCCTTAGCCTGATTAAATTCGGCTACCCCGAATCTGTTATCATTAATCTTGCGAGACTTAGAAAGATATGTATAGATCTATACTGGCATTGACACTCCCCCACCTACGATTGCTAGCTACAATCCTGGAAGGATAACTTTCTTATTAATCACTATTCGACGTCTGATGAAGTGTCGTAGTGGGAAAATCACTAGTCAAACAGCGTCGATTATGGGGGCTCATGGTAATACATTAAAACCATATTAGAGATCCAACTACCAAAAGTGACGCCTTAGAGTGGTAGATAAAATACATTATGAGTAATAAAATATCGTAGAAGATAATAAGATAGGATCGTTAAATATCCTACAAATATAGTAAATTAGAATCGTTAAATACTCTAAAAAATAATAAGATATGATCGTTAAATATCCTACAAAGATAGTAAATTAGGATTGTTAAATATCCTACGAAGATAGAAAATTAGGATTGACAAAGTATCCTAAAAAGATACTAAGCTAGGGTTGATAAAATATCTTAAGAAATGTTTTTTTAAAAATGATTCTTAATTTAATATAACCAAATAAAATAGAAAACTATAAAAACATGTGCATTCACCAATATTATTTTGACGAACAAAATAAATGAATCACTAGATGATTCATTTGTAAGATGATTCACAAATAAAAATTCCCAAAAAAATATCTTCATGATTCATTTTTAAGT
This sequence comes from Lactuca virosa, assembly GCF_052849685.1. Classification (NCBI taxonomy): domain Eukaryota; kingdom Viridiplantae; phylum Streptophyta; class Magnoliopsida; order Asterales; family Asteraceae; genus Lactuca; species Lactuca virosa. Next base: position 282,801,832 of record NC_136428.1, on the reverse strand, counting down.
AAATTAAGAAAAAATCACTTGTATTACTATTTTAGTGAATAACAACAAAATTATTGTATAAATGAATCATCGAGATTTTTTTTGAGAATTTTTTTTTTGTGAATCATCTTACAAATGAATCATCTAATGATTCATTTTGTTTTTTCGCTAAAAAAATATGTAGAAAAAAATTCTTACCTTTCTACCAAAATTTTCTTCTTATTTGATCTTGACTCTATATATATATATATATATATATATATATATATATATATATATATATATATATATATATATAGGGTTAGGTTATTTTGTTTCTAGTAACTATTATGTGTCAGAATGCACAGATCTGAACCATTGGATGGAATATAATCAAAGGTCATGATCTGAGGGTCTATGATAGTAGAATAGGATAACATGTTCCATATAATCACACAAGTTTAAGCATAAGGGCATTTTAGTCAATTAATCTATATTAAAAAAATGAAATTTTCGGATTTTTAGGGATAATTAATTCCTTTATTTTTAAAATTCTGAATATTTTAAATTAATTCAAAATTAAAAATCCAATTTTATTCTGTCAAAATGATAGAATGTTAACCATAAACTAGTAAATATATTTTTCAATTTTATTCTGTCAGAATGATAGAATGTCATCCATAAACTAGTAAATACATTCTGAAAAGACTACACAAAATCAATTCTTAAACTAATAATATACCAAATAATTACATTGTATGATTGTGATTCATTAAATAATAACAACATTCTGAAAGAAAAAAGAAAAAAAACATCAAAATCTAACAAAAACACTAATCTGTTCTGAGAGCATATTATTTTTAAGCAACATTTTATACATTGTAGCATAACACATTCTGGTATAATACACTCTCGTTCTTTATGTTTTCTTCCTTCTCCACATCAATGTTAGCCTTTTCAAAACCTAAATCCACAAAGAAAACATAATCAAGTTTCAAAAATAAAAAAAATTCAATGCATTCTAAGAGAATAAAAACTATAAATTCTGACAGAATGTATTAAAGACTATAAAGTTTGACAGAATATAGTAGAAAATAAAAACTATAAATTCTGACAGAATATAGTAGAGACTATAAAGTCAACCATAAAGCATCAAAAATTCATTACCAGTTAAACAAATATACTTGTTGTTAACAATTATTCTCAAACATTCTAACAGAATACATTTATATAAATAAATTCTAATAGAATACATTACAGAATTCAAGAGCTGTGACTGAATACAGAATTCAAGAGTTGTGATTGAATATAGAATTCAAGAGCTATGATTGAATCATCAACACACATCTGCATCCATTCCCAATCATGAATGGAAGAAAGAAACACACATTTGCAATATCGATTTAGAAATATGAACACCAATTTTGACTTTTTCGAAACAAACTCCAACTTATGACTGTGAAGTGCAAGTTGTATCATAATATTTCTTCAATTGAACAGAAATAGAACATTGAATAAATCGAATTTAATAAGATGATGAACACAATCTCAATCTTGAATCAAAATCAAGATAAATTATGGACGACTTGATAAAATCAATTTGATTTTGTCTATCATAAATGTCGAAAGAAACTTACCAAATCAATTTTATCGATCATAGATCTCATTAAATCTTCATGGGTTACGTCCGATGGGATTATGAGGATCGATTAGGCTTCATACGTTTCTTGATGGACTTATACATTAGACTAGGAGAAGTCTCAACTTACTTGGGTTATTAAGTATCAATCGTCAGGAGGGAAGAAAAGGGGTGCGTGCGTTTCTCTTCTCCATCTCATGTATGCGCATCAGAAAAAAAAAAGCGATCGACTCCTTCTATCTGTGGTGTGCGTCGACTGGAAGAAGAAAGAAGAAATCGAGGTCTTGATCGGTTGTGTTGTGGGGTGTCGATCACCATAGTTGTGGCTCCGATTCTTTGCTCCAAACTTGTTGAATCAGTCATTCATCTTGGTAATTCCTTGAATATAAGACACGATGCAAGAGAGAGAGAGACTAGGTCAAAAATATTGATTTTATTTCCTTAATTGCAGGATTTCAATTAAATAATTCCTTAATTAAAAAGTACAAAATGTCCAAAATACCCTTAAATGATTTATTTAATTGTTTATTATTTCTTGAATTCTAATTGGTGCATTTAGGAACACAATAGTTGCTAAAAATATTTGAACCTAACTCTCTCTCTCTCTCTCTCTCTCTCTCTATATATATATATATATATATATATATATATATATATATATATATGCATGTTCAAATGAGAACATTTTTGAGATTGAGAACATTTGAGAACATTTTTTAGCTTATAAGTTCAAAACACACGTGCCTTTGTTTTTCTAAATGCCTTCAGGGTATTTGGGTAATACAAAATTAATTATATCCATATTTTTTAAAAAAATTGATATCAATATCTCACACACTCACACACACATACATTCTCTCTCCCCACTCTCTCTCTCTCTCTCTCTCTCTCTCTCTCTCTAGATCTGGACCACCGGACTACTGTCGAAATCACTACCAAAACCACCGGACCACTGCCGGAACCATCGTAACACCGCCGAAATCACCAGACCTGCACCTCTTCACTCTATCTAGATCTGCTTATTTGGCATCTCCCTCCACCTCTTACCTTGGAAACCACCCGACTGCCGCCTCTACACGCTCCAGATTTGTTTTTTCACCACCTCCCACCATAGAAAACTACCTACATCTACCTCCACTCTTCCCGAACCATCACCAGATCTTGCTTCACCAGCCACCACGTCCGGATCTCGTTTTGTGGCCATCAGATCTCGTTTCGCTGGATCTCACCAGCCACTCATTAAATGTGATTTGAAGAAGGGGTCGCCGGAAGGGGGGATAATCATGGTTGAAACGATTAACGAAATTGAAGCGTGTCCATCAGAAAATCTTCAAGGAGATGTTTGGATGCAAAATCACTTGGATTAAGTTAGTCGTCGTCGTCGTCGTCTCTGTTCCGTCATGACTCTATACGGTATACACACTAGACATCATCACGAAGAATGTAGTTGATCCAACTTCCTTTACAACGGTTGGTGCTTGACCACGCTTGACTTGATAACAAGCTTCGTTATAGGGGTTTTAAACACGAAAAACACTATTAATGCCATCTTGGAGAGTATGAAAAAGAGAATTTGAATCATGGTTGTGAATCGACACACTCTCCGCTTCACAGCCGGATAGTGGAGTTGGTGGTGAGACCGTAGCTCTGGCGGTGTTCATCAGAGGGATGCATGTTGCAGGTTTACAAAGCCTTTTCGGACTCCACTTGAGCGGTAACTTATTATGAAGCTTTAAGAAGTTACTGCTCCTTACGGGAAGAAGAATAGTAGTGGAGGATTCGTACTTTGGAAAAGATAAGTAACTCCTTATAATTTTGACTTTTCAAAATTAGGTTTTATTTTACAAAAGCGTTAAAACGGATAAAAAGGCTTTAGTGGACTGGGCTTAATTCTCAAATAAATTACACGTATGGATCATTTTTATATTACAAACCATTTTTATATTACATATTACACATTATCGGTTTAATTTTATTAGATTTAAAATAGGATAAATGTAGAATTTGTAAAGTTTTATTTTCATATACTTTTGTTTGTGGGCTCATTGTATATTTTTTAAATACATATTTTTTTAACTAAATAGTAAATATAATATAATCCAAAATATAATTTTCAGATGAGACTATTATATTTGATCCTAGCATGGAGATTTTATTAGATTTAATATAAAATAAATGTATATGAGAATATTATATCTATCCAATCAAATATGAATTACATGGACCATATTTATTTTTGCGTTTTAGTCGTAATAGTTATTCTTGTGTAATTAATAACATTTAACAACATGTATTTAATCACATATAATTTATATGGACACAAACAAAACTTGTCTATATAAATATATGTGATGAAATACATCTAATCACATGTGACGAAATACATGAGACCAATTATTGAATCAAACATTCAAAAATAAAATGTTGTCCACATAAATCATATGTGATTAAAGACATTAGTCACATGTGATTATATGTATCTAATCACATGATGTATTTGGACAAAATTCGAGAAAAATTAGTCACATGATTATATGTATCTAATCACATGTGATTATATATATATATATATATATATATATATATATATATATATATGTGTGTGTGTGTGTGTGTGTGATTATATGTATCTAATCACATGTGATTAAATATATGAGAAAAATTATTGAATCGATAAAGCGAAAACGAATCATGTCCACATAAATCATATGAGATTAAATATATATAATCACATGTGATTATATGTATCTAATCTCATACAATTGATGTGAACGAGGTTCTTTTTTGCGTTCTCGATTAAATAGTTGTTCTTGTTATTCAATAACATGTGATTATATATATCTAATGAGATATGATTTATATGGACAATATTCGTTTTCACGTTCTCGATTCAATACTTGTTCTCATATATTTAATCACATGTGATTATATGTATTTAATCATATATGATTTATGTGCACAAGATTTCATTTTGCGTTTACATTTCAATAGGTGTTCTTTGTCCACATTTGAAAATGAATATTGTCTACATATAATCATATATGATTTATATGGACAATATTCGTTTTGTGTTTTGGATTCAATATTTATTATCATGTATTTAATCACAAGTGATTATATGTGATTAGATACATAAGAAAGTTATTGAATCAAAAATTCGAAATCGAATATTGTCTATATAAATAATATGTAATTAGACACATATAACCACAATTGATTATATGTATTTAATCACATAGGATTTATGTGATTAATAAATATAATTACATATGATTTATGTAATTATATTTATTTAAATACACGAGAACAACTACTGAATCACATATGATTTATGTGGACAAGATTCATTATCATGTTCTCGATTCAATAATTGTTCTTAGTCAACTTCAATCATATGTGATTAAATACATTTAATCACATGTGATTATATGTATCTAATAACATATGATTTATATGAAAAAAAAGAATATTGTCTTTATAAATCATATGTGATTAGATACATATAATCATATGTGATTATATACAAGAGAACAACCATTGAATCAAAAATGTAAAAATAAATCTTTGTTCACATTAATCATATGTTATTAAGTACATATAATCAAATATTATTAAATACATGAGAAAATTTACAGAATGGAAAACATGAAAACTAATCTTGTTTATATAAATCATATGTGATTAGATACATATAATCACATATGATTATATGTATTTAATCACATATGATTTATATGATTAAAGACATATAATCACACATGATTTATGCCATTATATGCATTTAATAACATATAGTTTTTGTGGTTGTAGGTAGTGGGTGGTGGTCGTGCGGTGGAGATGCATAGTAATGCGTGGTGGTGGTGGAGTTAAGGAACGATGGTGATGGGTGGTGTTGATGGGTAGTGGGCGATAGGGTGGTGGGTGATAGTTGGTTTGTGGTGGTTATGGGTGGTGGTTTTGGGTGGTTATAGGTAGTGGGCGGTGGTGGTGAAGGGTGGTGGGGGTGACAAGTGGGGTGGTGGGCTGTAGTGGTGGTGATGGATGGATGGCGGTGGTTTGTGGTGGTAAGTGGAGGATGTGATTGTAGTGGTGGGTGGTGGTTGGCGGTAGGGGTGGTAGTTTTAGTGTATGTTGGGTGGGGGTGATGGTGGCGGGTGGTGGTGGTTGGTTGTGGGTGGTGATGGTGAATGTTGGTGGGTGTTGGTGGTGGCGTGTGGTGAAATTTGGTGGTTATGGAGGCTGGTGGTGGTAAGTGGTGGGTGGTAATCATGGTGGTAGGTGGAGGTTGTGGGTGGTGGTGATGGTGATGGTGATGGGTGGTGGGTGAAGGTGGGGGTGACGTTGGGTAATGGTAGCGGTGGTGGTCACGGGTGGTAATGATTGTGGTGTTTGGTGGTTTTGGTGAGTGGGATTGTGGTGTTCGGTGGTTTTGGTGAGTGGTGGGTGGGGGCGGTGGTGGGGAGTGGTGGTGGGGAGTGGTGGTGATGGGTGGTGGTGGGTGATGGGTGGTGGTGGGTAGTGGACAATATTCATTTTTGCGTTCTCGATTCACTACTTTTTCATGTGTATTTAATAACATGTGATTATATATATTTAATAACATATAAATCATATATAATTCGATACGTATAATCACATGTGATTCGATACATATAATCGCATGCGATTATATACACAAGAAAACTAATGAATCAAAAACACAATAACAAATCTTTGTTCACATTAATCATATGTTATTAAATATTATATAATCAAATATGATTAAATACATGAGAAAAATTATCAAATGAAGAATATGAAAACGAATCTTGTCAATATAAATCATATGTGATTTGATACATATAATCATATGTGATTATATGTATTTAATCACATGTAATTTATGTGACTAAATACATATAATCACATATTATTTATATGATTATATAAATTTAATCACATATGGTGGTGGTGGTTGTCGTAGTGGATGGTGGTGGTGGTGGATATAGGTGGTGATGGGGATGTGGTGGTGGTGGAGGAGGTGGGTGGGTGGTGGTGATGGGTGATGAGTGGTGGTGGTGGGTGGTGGTAGGTGATGGGGGTTATGGGTGATAATTGGTTGGATGGTGGTGGTTGGTGAAGGAAGGTAGGTGGTAGTGGTGGTGAAGTGTGGTAGGGGTGATGGTGGTGGTTAGTGTATGATGGTTGTGTGGTTGGTGGGTGGTAGGTGGTGGTGTTGTTGATGAGTGAATGGTGGCAGTGGTGATGGTTATGATGGGTGGGTGGGTGGTGGTGGTGGTGGTGATGGGTAGTGGTGGCGTGTGGTGGTGTTTGGTGGTGGTGGTGGATGGCGGTGGTTGGTGGATGGTGGTGACGGGTGGTGGTTTTTGTAGGTGGGAGGTGGTGGCGACGGTTAGTGATGATGGGTGGTGGAGGCGAGATGGTGGTGATGGGTGGTGGTGGTGTGTAGTGGTAGGTGGTGGTGGTGGGTGGTTGTGAGAGGTGGCGATAGTGATGGGTGGTGATTTTGGTGGGTGGTGGGTGGGTGTGGGTGGTGGTGGTGATAGGTGGTCGAGGCGGGTGGTGGTGGTTGGTGGTTGGGTGGTAATGGTGGCAGGTTGTGGTTGGTGGTGATTGGTGGTGGTGGTGGTGGTGGATGGTGGGTGGTGGTTGTGGTGGGTGGTGGTGGTGACGGGTGGTGGTGGGTGGTGAGTAGTGATGGGTGGTGGGTGGTTGTTGGTGGTGGTGGCGGGTGGTGGTGATGGGTGGTAAGTAGTGGTGTTGGGTGGTGTTGGTTGGGTGATGATGATGGGTAGTGGAGGTGGGTGGTGGTGGTGGTTGGGTGGTGATGGTGGTGGTGGTTGGGTGGTGATGGTGGTGGGTGGTAATGGTGGTGGTTGGTGGTGGAGGTGGTGGTGCGTGATGTGTGGTGGTTGTGGTGGGTGGGTAGTAGGTCGGTGATGGGTTGTGGTGGGTGGTGGGTAGTGATGGGTGGTGGGGGCAGGTGGTGGTGATAGGTGGTAGGTAATGGTGGTGGGTGGTGTTGGTTGGGTGGTGATTGGTGTTAGTTAGTGGGTTTTTTAATTGTTTGTAACTATTTTTTGATTTATATGAATATTATTTTATAATTTTAATTAAAAAAATTGTATGGTCCAAATTTTTCTCAAATGTTCTCGCGATAAGAATTGTTCTCGATTGAACGCTCTCACATATATATATATATATATATATATATATATATATATATATATATATATATATATATATATATATATATATGCCTTGATCCAATATCCCTACGTCGCACAGCCAGATGTTTCCACCGTCGGCCGAGGCTGTGACAGATTGGTATCAGAGCTATAGGTTATAGCGAACTAGTAATTCCTTAGGAACTACGACTATAACCTAGGACATATACTCTAAATTAGTTAAACCTAATAAAATTATTATTATTAATTACAGTACGGATAGGCTACTTACAGAAGAGGTGACTAGTTTGAATTGTCGCTTGGCTTGATGGATTTCAGAACGACTATATGCTAAAATGGTCCTGCCCTCCGGCACTACAAATCGGGAAAATCCTGCTTAGTAGCCTTGATGTACAAAAACATAGAATTAATAAAATACCACTAATCAAACATGATGTGCAAATTGTACCTACTCATTTTAAATTTATAAAACTAACTTAATTTGCTAACTATGCACTTATAGGCAGTGTACCTAGTCAGATTACAGGATAGCTCAGGTAAGTCGGGTGTCGATCACAGGGAACGGAATTCAATTAAATAAATTAACTACTTCTAATTAAACTAAGAAATAAACTATGATTTGGGGGTTTTTACTAATTTTTTTCAAGATCAGAAGAACTTCAGTTATCAACTAGCAATTAAGCAAGCAAAGAAAACAAATTAACTTCAAGAATTAAAAGAAAACTTCTGCTTAGATCCGATTTCACCTTCTCCTATGGTTGCTTTCTAATGGATTGATTATATTGAATACCAATTTGTAACTAGCTATTATGATCAAATATCTAGGCCTACCAATTTATGAATTACCATGCAATAATCATGCACAAGTTAAACAATAAATCGATATTAAGCATAAATTGGAATATGAATGATAATAGTTACTTTAATATGATTAAGTTAAGCAACCAAGCACAAACCAAGATTGATTGTGCTCTCTAACGCATTTAAAGTTACTAGCTTTAATTACTTAATCTAAGATGTGATTAATCCTAGCCCTAACTATTTAATGATCATAAACAATTAGGAGACAAATTCATGCAATTTATATGATCAATTTTTTTTTTGGAAACGGCAAACGAATTAAGTGGAGCCTACTCGCAATATTTCAACGAGCACCCCGGGTTCGAGCTCCTTTACAGGGCAAACCCAGCCCCCATAGGGATTTCGAGGGAAAAATTCCCCACATGTGGCACGACAAGAGGTAGTTTAAGGGAATAGAACTCCCGACCTCACGCCCCACATGGGTATAAAACCCGGTGCATCAACCCAGACTAGAACTAAACATGTTAGGGTTTATATATCAAACACAAGTAAAATCAATAATAATCATCCAAATATCAAAATCAACACATATGGATCACGTTTATCTTCACCAAAAGGAAGTAAAAGGTATTTAGCATCTCATTATAGCATTAAAACACAATAGATCCATGTAAATTAAGCTAGACATAAGTAATGATTAGTAAACCAACTATATCAATGTGGAATTCTTCTAAATCTTCTTCAATCCTTGAGCTCCATTTGATTTTCGATCTTCTTCTGGGTTTCTAAGGGTTTTTGGTCAAAATTATCCTCAGGAAACCGATTTCATTCCTCTGGATTCGACCTAATGTTCGGGACAGTATAATTATCAAAATCTGCTCACCACATCATGGTTGAACGCCACTACGATGTGGTCCTTGAGTTTACCCTGTATTCTCCAAGTCAGCTTAGATGGTCACAAATCTTCCTATCACCACATCCTGTTGGAGATCATCACTACATGGTATTCAGTCCTCTTTTCTTCTTCTTTTGTTTTAGCTCCCATTTCCTGCTTCCAGCTCCTCGCATGCTTCCTTTTCATCCCGAACAAGTCTTCGCTGCTACAAACCATATTTTAAACATAATAAGCATCTTTTGTTATAAAATAAACATAATTGTAGCTAAAAGTATTAGAAATATGCATTAAATACATAGTTAAATATGCACATATCAAAGTACCCCACACTTTAGCCCTCAAGCAAAACTGATTTTATTATTATCATATCAAGACTTTAGCTACCAACATCGCACAAGACAATCCATTTTGAGTCTCTCCATTACTACAAGACTGCAATGCATGTATTTGTGTCTAAATTTTTCTATGAACTTTCCCAATCCAAAATACTCACAATCATCATAAACACTTCCCCACTTCTTTTGAACAACCCTCATTTAATGCATCCTCCGAATACATCCTCATAAAATTTTCTTGACATCAAGGTAATTTTGGTTAAACCCCAAGCATACATATGGAAAAAATAACCTAGAAAATAAAAAATAAAAATAAATAATAACTTGGCAAATTTTGCCTTATTCTTGAGTCTTCGATTGATTTGGAGCTTTTCTTCATGATAATTCTTGATCTTCATAGCTTTGTAGACTCTTATTTCCCCCAACTTTTGCAACTTTTTTTTCCTTTTCTCACTTTTTTCACTCAAAACCAAAAATCCTATAAAAACATATATCTAAACAAAGAAACTTAACTTCAACCCTTATTGGTTAGAGGTATTAGTCTAATGTGCAATGACTACATAAGCTCTCCTGGATACATTTCTGGTACACGATGCTAAACATATTGTGGCCCTCAAATTAAGCAAGGTCGTGTTTTTGTTCCATGATTTCACTAGGATATGGAAACAACAAATACACTATAACATATGTTGGCTCAAATAAACATTGAAACTCGCATCGGATCGTCCCACACAATGCTAGCAACCTAGATCTCAACATAACAATTATTTTACTAGATCTAATTTTAGATTATTATTTCAAATCTTTTTAATAATTTTTTAAATCCTAGTCATTTTTCAATTTTTTTAATTAGAATGTTTGTTTTCCTAAATTCAACCCCTACCCCACACTTAAATGATGCACTACCCCCATTGTATGCTAAGACAATTAATGTAGCAAATGTCATGTCTTGGAGTGAGTTAAAGCAGCTCATGGTTGAGGAGTATTACCCACGCGAGAAGATGTAGAAGGTGGAGTAGGAGATCTAGAATCTGACGGTGCAGGAAGTTGATGTTGCCACTTTTACAAGCTGTTTCAATGACCTTGCCACCTTATGTCTCGGGATGGTCACTGCCTCAAAGCCAACCACCTTCAACAGTGCCAAGAGACTAGCCTTTAGTCTGACCAATCACGAGGTTCGTCATGGTATGACGGTCCAGAAGGCTGACCTTATGAAGGTGGAGGGTAGAAAAAGGAAGTTTAGAAAGGAATCCAAAGGGAAGGCTAGGCAACCAGCTGAAAAGAAGCGGGAAGTGATTCAAGCATTTGCAGTTATGACAACCCCGACAGGGACTACCTTTGCAAGTAGCCCAAGATACAATGAGTGTGGTTTTCATCACAATGGAGAATGTTGGATATGCACCAAATACGGAAAGAAAGTTCATCTTGCCAACAGGTGCAAAACCCCACCCAATCAAGGAACCGCAATAACAGAAATCCCATTGTGCTATGAGTGTAAGGAAGTTGGACACATTACGAAGGATTGTCCAAAACTGAAGAGAAAATAAGGTAATCCTAGGAGTGGAGATTTTGTGATAGGATCCAGAGAAATTGTCCAAGATCCAACGGTAGTTACGGATACGTTCCTAATAAATAATTTATATGTGAATATACTTTTTGATACGGGCGCCGATAGAAGCTATATTACTCCCAAATTTAGGAAATTTTTAGACCACACATCTAGTAAACTTAGGGAAGCCTATAGAGTAGAAATGGCTAACAGCCAAGTCGGTAGTTCCCAAGAGATACTTAGGAATTGTACGTTAACGTTAGATAATCATGCTTTTCTCATCGACCTTATGATAATGGTCATTGGAAGTTTCAACTCCATCATCGGTATGGATTGGTTATCTCCTAACCACGTGGAAGTATTATGCTATGAGAAAGCATTACGTCTACCCCTACCAAACGGAGTCTACGGTGATAAACCCGGTAGAAATCTTAGGATCATCTCTTGCATGAAGGCCAGAAAATACTTGCAGAAAAAGTATTACGCCTTCTTAGCTCATATTGTCGATGGGAAAGAAAATAACAAGAAAGGGATCGAGGAAGTACCTCGGGTGTGCGAGTACCATGATGTATTCCATAAAGATCTACCATGCCTTCCGCCAGCTCGAAAACTAGAGTTTTGGATCGATCTAATTCCAGGAGCTGCCCCTGTAGCAAATTCTCCATATAGGTTGGCGCCATCGGAGATGCAGGAACTCTCCAGCCAACTACTAGAACTTCTTGAGAAGGGTTTTATTAGACAAAGCTTCTCACCTTGGGGATCACTCCTTCTATTTGTCAATAAGAAGGATGGATCTTTCTGGATGTGCATCGACCATACAAAGCTAAATAAATTCACTATTAAGAATAGATATCCACTACCCTGAATACACAATCTCTCCGATCAACTACAAGGATCCAGTTATTTTTCTAAGATTGACCTGAGATATGGATATCATCAACTTCGAGTCACGAAAGAGGACATTCCAAAGACTACTTTCAGAATGTGATATGGTCATTATGAGTTTTTGGTCATGCCCTTTGGATTGACCAATTCCCCAACTGTTTTTATGGATCTCATGAATTGAGTGTGCAAGCCCTACTTAGACAAATTTGTGATTGTATTTATCGAAGATATTATGGTATACTAACGAACCAAGGAAGAGCATGGGCAACATCTTCGAGTAATCCTAGAGCTTTTAAGAAAAGAAAAGTTGTACACAAAATTCTCCAAGTGCGAATTTTGTAAAAGAGAAGTACACTTTCTTGGGCATGTGTTAAGCAGCAGAGGTATTCATGTCGACCCTTCCAAGATCAAAGCGGTAAAGAAGTGGGAAGCGCCCAAGATCCCAACAAAGGTTCGTTAACTTTTGGTACTGGCTGGCTATTACCAGAGATTTATAGAAAATTTCTCTCACATATCCAAACCCCTCACAACATCATCCCAAAAGGAAATAAATTTTTTTTTGGTAGACCAACAAGAAGCTTCCAAAAGCTAAAGGAAATGTTGTGTAGCGCACAGATACTATCCCTTCCAGAAGGTACTGATGTTTTCATAGTATATTGTGATGCTTCGCATCAGGGGTTGAGATGTATATTAGTGCAAAGGGAAAAGTTCATTGCCTACGCCTCAAAACAACTCAAGGTGCAGGAGAACAACTACACCACCCACGACTTAGAGTTGGGAGCGGTAGTTTTTGCCCTGAAGATTTGGCGTCATTACCTTTACGGAACGAAGATGGTTAGAGTTGCTAAACGACTATGATTATGAGACAAAGAAGATGGTTAGAGTTGTTAAACGACTATGATTGTAAGATTCATTATCACCCAGGAAAGGCTAACGAACGCCTTGAGCAGTAGAGAATGAGTTAAACCTCATAAAGTCAAAGCACTTACGATGACTATTCAGTCTAACCTAATCTCATAGATTAGAAATGCTCCACTCGAGACTTTAACGGAATATAACGTTAAACAGGAAAGCTTCAAAGGAATGGAAAGACAACTTTAGATTAAGGATGATGGAACGAGATATTTCATGAACCGAATATGGGTTTTGAAATTTGAAAAAGTCAAAGAACTAGTTCTAAACGAGGCCCATAGGACTAGATAGTCCATCCATCCTGGAGCATACAAAATGTATCAAGACCTAAAAGCCCTTTATTGGTGGCCAAACATGAAGGCTAATATTACAAACTACGTAGGTAGATGCCTAACATGTTCCAAAGTCAATGCAAAACATCAACAACCCTCGGTATTCTTGCAGCAACCTGAGATTCCCGAGTGTAAGTGGGAGCAGATCGTAGTGGACTTTGTTACCAAATTGCCAAAGAATACTACTAGTTGCGACACTATTTGGATAGTTATCGATAGATTAACCAAGTCTGCTCACTTTTTACCAATAAAAGAGACCGAAAAGATGGAAAAGATGACCATGACGTACCTTAGAGAGATCTTCATATTGCATGGGGTAGCCTCATCTATTATCTCTGATAGAGTTTGCAAAAGTCCCTTGATACTCCCTTGGCAGAGTTTGTAAAAGTCCCTTGGTACTCTCCTAGATATAAGTACAGCCTACTATCCTCACACTGATGGCCAAGGTGAAAGGACCATCCAAACGTTGGAATACATGCTTAGAGCATGTGTGATAGATTTTAGAAGTGCATGGGATACTCACCTTCCTCATGTTGAGTTCTCATACAATAACAGCTATCACACGATCATTAAATCAGCACCGTTCGAAGCACTATATGGCAAAAAATATCGATCTCCCATTTTTTGGATGGAAGTTAGTGATACCCAGTTGTCAAAGAAATTCGCAAGGGATACCCTACAAACAAGCCCAGAGATTATCCACGAGACGACTGAAAAGGTAGTGCAGATATGAGAACGCATGAAGGCAGTACGTAGCCATCAGAAGAGCTACGCTGATGTAAGGCGTAAACCCCTATAGTTCCAAGTCGGGGATAGGGTGATGCTCAAAGTATCTCCTTGGAAATGAGTTATAAGATTCGGAAAGCGGGGTAAACCGAATCCGAGGTACATAGGACCATTCAAAATCCTTGACGGGATAGGTCCAGTTGCCTATCGACTTAAGCTACCCCAAAAGATTAATAATGTGCATGATGTCTTCCATGTGTCTAATCTTAAAAAGTGCCTTTCCGACGATACGCTTGTCATTCCACTTGATAAAATTCAGATTAACCCCAAACTGAACTTCATCAAAGAGCCAGTTGAAATCATACACAGAGAGGTCAAATGACTCAAGCAGAGTCGGATTCCTATTGTCAAGGTACGATGGAACTCTAAGTAAGGACCAGAGTACACATGGGAACAAGAGGACCAAATGAAGGACAAGTACGCTCACATGTTCGAAGGAAGCCCGACGATAAGATAAAATTTCGAGACGAAATTTCCTAAACAGGGGGAGAATGTGACAACCAAGAGGATTTCGTCATTGATCACCATTAGGAAAGAGTATGAAAAATAGATGTAATAACTTAATATTGTAAAATTTGATTTTGAGATAATAAAAATAAAATGTGTCGTGACATTTATTTGTTAAAACGACCATTAGGCTCGAAAATAAGCGTCCAACAATTTGTACCATTTTCTAAGATGGTTAACATACTTGGAAAGTACTCGTTAACATGATCTCAAGGATATAAGATTCGTAAAAATCCGACTCCAAAGGAAAGAGTTATGGGTTTTATAAAAATAGAAATCAACCACGTAACTAAAATTAATTAAGTCACAACGGTACTTAGAGATTGGTTGAGTTTTGACTAAAAGTGCAAAAAGGAGATTCGTAGTACTCCTTAAGATAAAAACTTCAGGAAAAAGAGTACCAAAAATGGGATCCATATGAGAGAGATATGATTTTTGTAAAATTATTTATTTTTACCCCTGTTAGGTACAAAAATGAAAGTCAAAACTAGCTAAAGCAACCTAAACTAGAGTTCTAGTACCCATTGAGATCATCATATACATATAAAGAGAGCTTGGATCAGATCTCGCATGAAGACGTTATGATTTTTACAAAATCTTTTCGTGCACGCAAGGTGCGCACCTATTCTTGTACCGTACTTGACACCGGATTCGAGTAGATTGCGAGTGATGTGGCCAGTTAGGGTAGTGACACGTGGACTTCTCTGTATGGAGCCATGATTATCACGTGCGACGCGCACAAATATTTGTGTCGTGCGCACCCTAAATCCATGCCTATAAATAGAAGGCAGTGTAGATTACTTCTGCACACCTTCCATTCTATCACTCTCTCTGCATCTATCGAAGTTTTTTTCATTGGAGCGGTCCCTGGAGTCCCGAGCCCAATTCAACCCTACACAAACAGCCTCACGCTACCAAGGTGAGTTCACAGCCCCATTTTACTGTTTTAAAAGTTTTATGGGTGGAGGAATACATGCTTATCTAACTGCTTTATCAAAATATATTTATATCTATAAATATCAATCATTTTATAAAGCTTGAAACCTTAGGATAATGTAGCTACAGATACTATACCAAGTTGTAAGCTATCATATTATGCCTAAGAGTTATTATGCCCGATAGTCTAGGAATAGATATTACCTAGATGTTATAATGGCCAATTTCCTAGGATAACATACTATCTATAAGTAATGATGGTCAAACATAGGGATATGCATTGTACCTAATCGTTTCTCTGCCAAAATATCCAGTTATCAAATTAACCATAATTAGGGTATATATATATGGCAAATAATATATATATATATATATATATATATATATATATATATATATATATATATATATATATATATATATATATATATCCCCTAATCTAATAAATAAAACCATTTTTGCCACGTGGCAGTTGTTAAGCCCCTTCCCATCGAATTTTCCCGCTCAAATCTTTTATGTGAAGTCCCAAAAATGCCCTTTCTACCTCCTAATATCCCATCCGCCTTTCATTCTCGCTCTACTAAAAGTTTCCAACTGTATACGATAAATCAGCCCCAAATTCCAGAAATCAGGATGTAATCCCGTAAATCAGCCCCAAATTTCATAAATCAGGGATGCAATCATATAAAATCTATAGTGATTTGGTACTCATTTAACCTGCATTTTTTCTTCTACGTAACCTAGACCCATCAGCCACCACCTTCATGAAGATTTTTTGTTTTGGTTTCACAGGTTCAATTTCTTCATCACTTTCTTTGAATGTGGTAGTTTTGGTTTAACATATTCGATTTCACAATCTCATTGGTATGTGGTATTTAGGGTTTAAAAGAGGTTTTTAGATCTAGATGAAAATGAACCAAAGTAAAGAGGAACTTTTGATTGTATAATGGTGGGGGAACATTCAGAAGGTATCAAAGCATGTGGAGAAGACGATCATCATTTTGATTTTGAGGTATATATTTATCTTATTTCTCTACGTTTTTAATTAGTTCATCGTTCTTCTTCATTTCACTTCTTCTTCACCACCTACAGAATGGTCACTGGATCCCTTCTTCATCATTCTTTTTTGCTACAATTTTGTTGGCATCCAGTTAAGTCTTTTGATTTTTAGGATTTTTTTGTAGTCCAATTCGTTTTTTTTGTATTCTCCTTTTTCCCAATTTTACTTGACATTTTGATGTTGTGACCTATCTCCGCAATCTGATTTTGCGATTAAGACTAAGGGTATTTCCGAGTTAAATGAAGTGATTTTTTTGAATATGCTTGATTGGATTTCCTTCTTACATAATATACCACTGTCTTGTGTGATTTCATTATACTGTGAAGCCCTAATTCGTATTTTCCACAGGATTATGTTCGAGTTGTATACTTGTTGAGTTAAGGGTTAAATTAGGACTCTTAGTGAGCAAATTTGTAATTTGGCAGTTGCAACCATGTTTCATTTTTTGAATTTCACAGAGCTAGATTAATTTAGTTCTTTGATCTTTACCATGTTCAAATTAGTAGGAGGATGCTTCAGGAAAAAAACATTAAAACTAAATCATAAGTGTGGTCAATTTAAGTAAAAAAACAGAAAAAATAAAAACTTAAACAAATGAAAACCAATTACAACGACCAATCCCCACATAGTTTATGTTTTTTTTTAATTTTGTTATTTTTTTTCTCTAATTTTGTTGTTTTAACATTGTTGTTAGTTTTTGAATCATAGGTAGTTGTTGTTTGATTTTTTTTTATTTTAGTCATTCTTGAATAGATCCACAAAAAGATAAACAACTATAATTTATTTCAAAATATTAAGCAGGTCTAATGATATACAATTCATTAAACCATATCATATATGTAAGTAGTTTGACATCAGAATCAATTTCTTTTTCATTTGTCTTTAAAATCCATGTGTCTCTGCTCAATGGGTTTGGGAGAGTTGTAGCTTGAATGTTCCTCTCATAATCACCAACATGTGATTTCAGATCTTATAAAGTAAAATCTAATTTGAAAAAAAAATAGATTTTTATTTATATGAATCATTTAAAGCCTATTACATTTTTATTGTAATTTGCAGAATGTGGGGAACCATTATATTGTAATTTCTGTAAATCGGGTGGATAATGTTCCTAAACGACCCTGGATTTGATTTCAATCCTGGTGCGCAGCTGCAATGAAGGTATATGTCATATAAATTTGAATTGGAATTAGAGATTCCATTCCATGGTTGCCAAAGGGATAGAATTCAATTTTGTTCTTCCTTTTATTGATGGAAAGACCAAAATGCCCTTCTGAAAACACTCTGCTGATGAAATTATTTGTTTCAGGTATCATTGTTATCGAAAAGCCGAAAGGGTTCTAGAAGTAACAATACAACAGAAACATAAAGGAGATGTAATATATTTTGTGCCCATGTAGAAATAGATGGGGAACTTATAGGAAATGAACATATTTTAACCTTTTGGTCCATGTGTGACATCTTAAATGTTGAACATTGCAGGTAACATTCAACTTTCATACATGAATTATTCCAAGCATTTTTCATTTACGTATGAATGCTTGTAGAACGGCCTTTAGGATGCTTTCAGAAGGATGTATGCATTGCCATCATACGTCGACGTCTTCCCTTCACAGCTGTGTCATGGCCACCCCTTCTTTTCTTGAATTCATGATGCTTTCGAGGTAAACTAAAAAATAATAGTAAACTACAAACAAAATGAATTCAAGTATGTTTCTTTTTTATACTAATTTTGTTAAATTTTACAACAATATGTTTGTTGATTCTCTTGACAGTTTGCATAGGAATTCAACTACAAAAAACTAAAAGCATGTTAGGATTATCCTTGAGTGAAGTATTAAATATTAGAATAGATTACATTTTTGGTCCCTTTGTATAGCTGTTTAAATAAATTGTGGTCATAGTTTAAGGTTGTTTTAACGTTTTTGGCCATGCTCCAAGTAATATGATTATATTTTTGCCACCAAAAGTTTCAAAAATAAGCTAGAGCCCACTACAATAACATCACACTTCAATAATTTAGTTTTATTACAAGATATATAATTCTGAATAAATAATTTTACAAAAAAAACAAAAAACAAATTTGGTACCATGCATACTTACAAACAAGAGACAAAACATCACTTAAAGGAACTGTCTCTAAGATAGGTTTTTTTAATTTAAACTGTTATACTTAATTCCTTATAGACTTTCTTTATGATAGTCGCTTTTATTAATATTACAACTTTATAATAAAATCATATTCTAGGCTTTAATTTACACTTATCCCTAAAGAGTTTGAGCTCCTAACACCATGCAACCCTTCGACAATTTTTCTTACTTTATTATTGAGGTCTTGGGTTCAAGTCTTGTGCATTATTTTTCTTACTTTTAGGACATTGATGTCAATTTAACATATTGAAAGTATAATATTATAAATGACATTTTTCATAGTGTAGAATGCTATAGTGTTTTTCTGCTTTATCCTGTGTGAATAGATATTTCCAAGTACATCTGTTATTTTAGAGTTATGTCCCAAAATATGACATTTTAATGAGCTTTACAAACTTTTTTTTCTCAAAAAATAGTAACAAGAACCATTCATGTCATTTATACCAACATACTTTCAAAGTAAATTGTTATTTTTGCTCATTTATGTTATCAACCTATGTATTACATGATTTTTTTTACCTGTAAATGGATCTAAAATTTATATTCTGATCTAAAAAATCATAATTATATTAAATGTGTTCACATAACTGATATCGGATATTCAAATAAAAATAAATATATTACTTTTAAATAATCAATATAAAAGTGTAGATAAAACTTATGTTTTATTTGTTTCATAAAATTCAATAAATATTTTACCCGTGATTTCCACGGGTTGTAACCTAGTATATATATCTTACTATATTATTATACAAACCTTAGTATTTTTAAAATAGATTTAAGACGTCCAAACCATTAAGTTAATATTACAAGTAATCCCCAATAAAATAATATTAAATTTTAAACGTAATCACATTTGAATTAAACTGTACAAAAGATAATGCAATATGTATAAGTATATAATGCAATCGTAAAAGATATTATTTCATTTTGACCGGTTGTTTATCTTTCCATCTTTATGTTGCTTAGCTTGACCTGGTCCTCCGTCTTGATCTCCGGAAATGAACCCCAAATTCGAAAACTCTAATTCTCCTTCGTCCCTTCCGCCTTCATCTCTGATAAATTGTTTTCTTCATCATCTTCTCTATTCATAGGTTTTCTTGATCTAGGGTTTTTATGAGGTCTGTTTTCTTCATCATCTTCTCTCTCTCTCTCTCTCTCATGAACCCTTCATCACCACCACACTATGCATCTCTCTCCATCTCTCCGGATGCGAACCAAAAGATACCGTTCTATATGTTTCACTATCAAGATTAAAAACTATTTTATCTTTTTTTTTTTCAATCTGTATGTGTTTTTTGTATATTGGAAGAATACGGCAAGTTTCAACTTTTTTCGGAATCAACTTTGATATGGACTGTGTTTTTCTCTTACGAGTGTTTGAAATGTATCTTTTGTGTTTGGTTTTAGACTCTTAGTTGATTTTGAAGAAAGGTGATGAAGGAGTTCAAATCCTTATAACACATTTGCAGATTGATCCAGTAAGTGCCATCCACAAGCCTTAACGCCAGCAAAATAAGGTAACAAATTTTTTTGGTTTAACCTTGTATCTCTTTACCTGAAGGAAAATAAGACAACAAAAATTTTTGGTTTAAACTTTAGGGATTTTGGGTACCGGTAGTTTCCACTGACTTGACTTTACAAAGGTGGATGTAGAATGATTGGGATTAGGGCTTCGCTGTACAACCACTTGGTCTGATATGTTGCCTCCAATTAGTGATTAATCTGTGGAATCCTTCGTCAGGTATATATTCCATAAATAATATTCTCCGTATATGTTTATGAACATCTCTCTCTTTGCAGATGCACTTATGTTCAAGGTCAAGAGTGAGTACAATGAAACCCGAATCTTTATCGCATCCTTGGATTTTTCAATAAATTTTGGTTAACAGTGATACTAATGATGTATTTGGATTATTCAATGAAGTTTGTTTGTTCTCTGTATAAGCCATTCATGACTAATCTTCTATTTTGCAATACCATTGTCTTCTTTATACTTCATATGTTTACTGATTAGTTATGTTTCTTCAACTTGAAGGATCTTCAAAGTTAGATAACGAAGATGCATTATCAAGTTAATAGCCACTCTGATGTAAGTTTTTCTTGTAACCAAATTTCTCCTACATCATGTGGATGTGTGATATTTCACTGTCTCTAAAATCTTAGTGTATTATATGGAATATGTTACACCTCCACAAGAAGAGTTTCTTAAAATGCATCGGTTTTTAGGGATTCGTAGCAATGGGAAGGAAAAAACAAGGGTGTGGTACATGGAATTGAAATTAGTGGGAAGGGTTTGGTAAAGCTACTCATTGTTGAACGTGGTCTACTGTTGGGGTATTGGGTTGGAGTGGTTTTTGCCGGTTGTGAGAATAAAAGTGAGGACTACCGAAGCACAATTAAAGTTTATTTTCTTAACTATAAATTCTTATAAATATAATATATTATTGATTGTTTCTAACCTAGATATCCTTGATATGTACATTCACATGACTCTGTAAGTCCTAGGGATCATCAAAGTCCCCCTTTCCCACCCCTAAACCTCTTTACCAACCCCTTCTTGCTGGGTTACTGTATATGTGATGTTGGTTGGTGGTTATTCCTTCAAAATGAGATCCAAGAAACTTCCAAAGAATCTCACTATAAGTCACTTGCAAAGATTTTTTATTATTTTGTCTTAGAAAATGTTCACCACTAAAATAGTGCAAATAAAGAAATATGATAAGTTGTTAAGTCTTCGTGTGGCTCGATCATTCTCTGACAGGTTACTTTAGGTTTCTTTTATTAAGTTAAACCAATATTTCATTTTCTTGGACAATTTACCAATTTATCTTAAAGGGCGACATCAAGAACAAATGAATATGAATTAAACAAATATAATCATGTAAAAAATGTATTGTTTTCTAATATGAGTTTGTTAAAGTTAGGCAGATAGAAAATGAATGTAAGGCAGAAATTAAGCCAAGTGTTTGGTGTACCCGATCATGCTTACTTGACAAGGTTAATAGAAATGGTTCCTATGTAAGTTGGGTCGAGTACCGTTGGATAACAGTCTGTATTAGAATTTATATTATTTTTGTTGACCAAATTACAAAAATACCCTTTAGTGATTATCATCTCATGTTTTTCTTTTCGCTTTACGGTGTAAAAGGAACAAGATAAGTTTATTTACTCTCTTCATGGACATGTTGCTTCAATTCATGGACAAGCCATGATATTGTGTCGGTGGAAGTAAGTCTTAACTTGATGGTTAATTGGTCATATTGTAAATTTCAATAATAAAAAATAAAATAAAAAGTCACCCTATCTCATGCGGGTGAATTATCAAGCCTAAAGTCTGAACAATTGACCAAGCCTATATATAATGCCCTTTTCCCCCATTTTACCACAACATGATATGATCCCCGACATTGAAGGAGATCTACTTATAAGTTATAAGGCAACATCGATGGATTTGAAGCCAATACTGTGAATCTGATCAGGAACTGTGAATTATTAAACCTCACATGCATTTGACAACATGCACTGACAACTTGTTTGGTCTCATGATGATGTCAAGAATAAATCTCATGTGATATTTAGATCTCATGCACTATTATACCTATTTTATTGTTGTTTGCTGTCAACGATGTGAACTCCAATGGTGTCATATCTACTTTCTCTTTCCACCTTGTATTACAACTTGTATTGCTTTGTTTTTCCTTCTTTAACTAGGTGTATATGCAGCAAAAAACATACACCATCATGTATCCATTGTATCTTAAATCTTACTTTGTATTTGTGTTTCAATTATTAAGTGAAAGCCTTCTTTGATCACCCCTCCTATCATTTGTTCCTCTAATCTCATTAGTGAAAACCCCATTTTGGTACAATATACTTTAGCCTTCAAACCTTAGCATACATATAGATATAAACGATCCTTAAATTTCCAACAATTGGTATCGGAGAGAGGTTGTGCAAGGTTGTGTATCCCCAAGTATATACCAAGAGTGTAAACACTGAGTTCGTCATCTTCTCAACCCAAAGTTGAAAGTGTTCAAAGTACAGGGAGGAATGGTAGTGTTACGTTACACTATCCAATGCTTACGAAGATGAACTAAAAAATTATCAATATTTTATAACTTGGTTAGTACTTAATGATTTTTATCGTTTCATTTGATGTCCGCAAAGAAACTATTCATCGAAATGAATTAACCACCGTCTGGAAACTATTCGTTTTCGCTACTTTGCACGGGTAACAACTAGTATATATATATATATATATATGTGTGTGTGTGTGTGTGTGTGTGTGTCTATATATATATATATATATATATATATATATATATATATATATATATATATATATATATATATATATATATATATATAATTATGAGATCTAAAACATATAATTATCAAATATAAAATTAAAGGGATTTATATTGTGATAGTTATAGGTAATCACTAAGAAATAAAGATAAAAGATAAAATACCTAAGGTTAATGCGTTAGTGAGCTGGTATTATTCATCCTTAGCCTGATTAAATTCGGCTACCCCGAACTTATAATCTTTAATCTTTCGAGAGCTAGAAAGATATGTATAGATATATATGGGGATTGACACCCACACCTATGATTGTTAGCTACAATCCCGTCAGGATAACTTTCTTATTAATCACTATTCGATGTTCGATGAAGCGTCATGCTGGGGAAATCACTAGTCAAACAGTGTCGATTATAAGGGCTCATGGTAATACGTTACAACCACCTTAGAGATCCAACTACCAAAAGGGACGCCTTAGAGTGGTAGATAAAATATGTTAGGATTAAAAAAATATCCTAAAAGATAATAATATAGGATCATTAAATATCCTACAAAGATAGTAAATAGGATCGTTAAATATCCTAGAAGATAATAAGACAGGATTATTAAATATCCTACAAAGATAGTAAATTATGATCATTAAATATCCTACAAAGATAGTAAATTATGATTGACAAAGTATCATAAAAAGATAGTAAGGTAGGGTTTATAAAATATCTTAAGAAATGTTTTTCTAAAAAGAAAAAGGATTCTTGATTTAATTCAACCAAATTAAATAGAAAACTATAAAAACTTGTGCACTTACCAACATTATGTTGACGTTTTCAAAATACATGTATTCTCAGGGAGATTAGTGAAAATGATGGTTGTGCAAAGGATCATGTCTTCAACGAAGCTTGCTAGAGTTTATTTCCGTCTGTTTGTCAATTCTAGTTATGTTCAGGATGTGACCTTTTAAACAACGTACTCCCAAATAAATTATAATAAATAAAAGTATCGTTTGTGATATATTTATGTGTTATGTTCTATATATATCTATATGCCTCGGTCCAATATCCCTATGACGCACAGCCCGATATTTCTGTTGTTGGACGGGGGTTTGACAAGTCATGTTGAAGGCCCGGAGAGTTGTCCAGATAGGCTGTAGGCCCTGCGAGATGGTCCAATCAGGATGAAGGCTCGTATATACATGTTGTTGTTTAGTTGTGTTTGGTAATTTGGGGGAACTCACTAAGCTTTGGCTTACAGTTTGATTTTATGGTTTCAGGTACTTCAGAGGAATGGGGCAAGGTGAAAGCTTGATCGCACACATCATCCTGAATTTTGTTATGTGATTTATGAATTTGTGATACTCTGATTTGTGATTGTGACTTTTGGAAACTTTGTTTTGTAAAACTTACGGATTTTGGAATGGTTTTAAAAATAAAAAATTTACCTTAAATTTTAGGATGTTACAAGTTGGTATCTGAACCCATGTTTGAGAGAATTAGAGAAACATTCCTGTGAATCCAGACTCAAACTAAGGATTTGTAAAAGTTTTCAAAAAAAATTATTTGTTTTAAAAAGTAACCAAGGAAAATGAGATGTGTACGATCAGCCGGAGCAAGAAAGTATTCCCCAAGATACCCACACTGTTATTTGTTTACAATGATTATGATAGAATTACATTTGTAGGCTAGGGATATTCAGGAATTGCATGATAGGATTGCCTAAATTATGATGTTCGATAGCCTAGGAGATTTTCTTGTATTTTAGATGGAATTGACATCATTAGTATAGTTGCTTACTGTATGCGTTATAGTTGTACACAACTAAGATTTTATAGCCTGAGAATGTTTGATTTAGCCTTATTTCCTATTCCTTGTTTGGTTGTGGGCTTAAGGTAGAATCAAGTATTTGATTGTCTATGGAATCCAGTGTTATGTATGATTAGCATGCACGAGTGGCTACATGGTTGGTGAAAGTTCCATGAGTAAGTGTAGATTATAGCAAGCTGCTGTGAGTGAGGAAGGATTAGCCACTCTTAAGAATATGTATAGGATATATGCATACCCTAAGTGTTGGGTCTTGCGATGGAGTGGTCTATGACGACCCCTTGATATGAATACGGGTAGCTGTGGAAGGTAGTATGGGCCCGTACTACTAGAAGCACATGACACGTACGTGTAGCAAGGAAGTCACGAACCCGAAGGGTCTAGTCTTTCCGTAATAATTGTATTAGTATGAATTGTTGATTTTCTAATGAATTTCTGTTTGTTTTCAGTATGCCGATCACTAGGTGTTATGGATCAGCAGCGAGCGACCCGGCGAGGCCAGGATTGACTGACGATGAGATTCAGGAGTTGATCTCCATTAAGGTGATTGCGGCTATTCAGTGTGAAATCCCATAGGTTTTTTGGTCTGTTAAGACCACGATGATTGAGCATTTTGATGAGCGTTACGCCGTCGTGACCGAGGTTGTTGCTGCTATGGGGGTTTAGGGGAGAGGACCATTTTAGTACCGGGACTTCAACAACACGCAACCCCCAGAGTTTGATGGCATCAAGGACCCGATTGTGTCCATGAGTTTGATTTCTGTGTGGAGGGATGCTTCTTCACTTGTTCTTGTCCGGAGGACTGGAAGATCAGGTGCGCCCTGAATCTTTTTTGTCTGGGCACGAAGGACTGGTGGAACCTGGTGACTGGTTCTTATACTCCTCTGTAGAGGATTGTTGTTACCTGGGGGCAGTTCTCGGAGATGTTTTGCATTGAGTATGTTCCCCTGGTGGATAGGGTGAGGTTGGCTCAGGAGTATCTGTCATTAAGGCAGAAGACAGAGTCAGTGATAGAGATCACCAAAATGTTTATTGAGAGAGATCTTTTCTGCCCTGAGTATTCCACTTCAGAGCAGGCCCAGATGCTGTGATACTTGAGCATGCTCAAGACTGGGATTCAGGAGTTTGT
Source organism: Lactuca virosa (assembly GCF_052849685.1). NCBI lineage: Eukaryota > Viridiplantae > Streptophyta > Magnoliopsida > Asterales > Asteraceae > Lactuca > Lactuca virosa. The sequence goes on along the minus strand of NC_136428.1, from coordinate 282,775,650 downwards.
GTCTACCCAGCGATATCGTACCCTCTCCAAGCTTCAGGATGCCGCGTGGAGGCGGGAGATTGAGATCAAGATCCACGAGGGAGTCGGGGCAGGCTCTGGTTCAGTTACAGCCAACAACAAAGCAGTTCAAGCCTGCTGATTCATGATCAGGAGGACAGAGGGTCCGCACTTGTGGAAAGGGAGGGAAGACGCATGAGGGTGCATGCCGATCAACTACTGGATGCGACAAATGTAGTAGGGAGGGGCATTTCGTGAGGTAATTTTGTCAGCAGGCTCCGTATGTGGGTTCCAAGATATGTTATCATTGTGACCAAGTGGACCATGTAAAGGTTCAATGTCCTTTGCTTGTTGCTCGGACCGTGCAGCCACCGTCCTCGACTACTTTGAGGATTAAAAATGGACGATAAAGGAGAGCTGAGGCCTCGAAGGCTAGGGGTTTTGCTTTTCAGTTCACAACATAAGAGGCCAGGGTGGCACCTGACATTGTTAGTAGTATGTTCTCATTCATTAATCTATCAAGTGATTTAATTATATGCTTATGATTGTATTTCTGCTAGGTACCTTCTTAATGAATTCCTTGTCTGCTCTTATGCTTTTTGACTCGGGTGCGAGTTGGTCTTTTGTGTCTAGGTCCTTCAATAGGATTTTATCATGGCCATTGGGGAGTTTGAATGTCTGTTACGAGTTTTCATCGCCAAAAAACACGGGGTTTTTGTGATGAGCATTTTTCGAGACTGTACCTTAGAGATATTCGGGGTGTCCTACCCGATCGATTTGATTCCTATCCTTATGGGGGATGTGTGTGTGATAGTAGGGATGGACTGGTTGAGCAGATTTGGTGCCATAATTTATTGTGAGAGACAGCGGGTGGTAGTTCGAACCCCAGGTGGGGGAGAACTGATTATTTATGGCGAAGGTACCAGGGTTGGTTCGACCTTTTTTTCAACTTCTAGGGCTCGGAGGTATCTTCAGCATGGATGTATGGGTTACCTCGCTTATGTGGTAGACATTTAGGTGGAGAAGGGGGTTTCAGTTACGAATGTGCATATAGTCAAAGAGTTTCTAGATGTATTCCCATAGGATTTACCTAGTGTACCTGCAGCAAGGCAGGTTGATTTCAGGATTAATTTGGATCCCGACGAGGCCCCAATTGCTAAGGTGTCGTACCGGTTAACACCTCCTGAGATGCGGGAATTGTCCTCTAAGCTCTAGGCGTTTTTGGGCAAGCAGTTTATCCGACCGAGCAGTTTTCCATAGGGAGCACTGATTTTTTTCGTGAAGAAGAAGGATGGTTCACACTTGATATGCATTGATTTTCGGGACCTGAACAAGTTGACGATGAAGAACCGTTACCCACATCCACAGATTGATGATCTCTTCGATCAGCTATCAGGTGTATCTTGGTTCTCTATGATTGGTTTGAGATCAGGGTATCATCAAATGAGATTCAGAGAAGGGTATGTGGAGAAGACAATGTTCCGAACTCGTTATGGTCATTACGAGTTTGTGGTGATGTCGTTTAGGCTCACCAACGCACCAACGGTATTTACAGATTTGATGAATCGAGTATGCAGGCCAATGCTCGATCCTTCAGGCATTGTTTTAATTGATGATATCATGGTCTATTCCAAGACCAAGGAGCAGCATGAGGAGCACCTTCGAGAGCTACTATGAGATTTGAGGAAGGAGAGGCTTTACGCCAGGTTCTCGAAGTGTGACTTCTGGTTACGGGAGGTCCAGTTCTTGGGACACCTCATAACCAGGACGGGATTATGGTCGGCCCTGCCAAGATAGCAGCAGTTGTGTAGTGGGAGGTCTCGAAGTCTCCCATGGAAATAAGGAGTTTTCTGGGTTTGGCAGGTTATTAACAGAGGTTTATTCAGGATTTCTCCAAGGTTATTATACCTCTCACCCGCTTAACGAGGAAGGGCGTGGATTTTCGTTGGGAGCCTGAGTAGCAAGCTGTGTTCGAGACATTGAGACAGAGATTATATGAGGCCCCGGTGTTGACCCTTCGTGAGGGCTTAAAGGATTTTGTTGTATATTGTGACGCTTCTATCACCGGTTTGGGGGCAATACTCATGCAGCGAGGGAGGGTTATTGCATATTCTTCTAGGCAGCTGAACACACATTAGGTTCAATATCCAATGTATGGTCTGGAGTTAGGGGTGGTGGTGTTTTCCCTCAAGATTTGGTGGCATTATCTATATGGGTTCCGATGTACCATCTACATGGATCACAAGAGTCTGAGATATCTCATGGATCAACCGAATCTGAATATGAGACAAAATATATGGCTTGACGTGGTCAAGGATTATGACTGCGAGATTCGGTATCATCCTGGGAGAGTGAATGTGGTCGTTGACGCTTTGAGCCGCAAGACGGATAGTACTGCTGTTAGGGGTTTAAGTATGAGAATTTCCATCGATTCGCCGCTTCTGGATTTGATTAGGGAGGCTCGGGGCGAGGGGTCAAGAAGGAAAATTGGAAGTAGAAGAGGATGAGGGATAAGATTTACATGTTTTCTACCGAAAGTCGTAGGTTTTTGACATGGTGCGGTCGGGTATTGGTGCCATTTTTCGGCGAGCTTCGGCATATAGCTTTGGGGGAGGCTCATAAGTCTAGATTTTCGATTCACACTGGAGCCACCAAGATGTATCGGGATTTGAGACTTACTTACTGGTGGCCATACATGAAGAGAGAGAGAAATTGCACGGTATGTGGAGATGTGCTTGACATGTCGGATGGTCAAGGCTAAGCACCAGAGGCTACACGGAAAGTTACAGCCTTTGGAGGTTCCCATGTGGAAATGGGAGCAAATCACCATGAATTTTATCACCAAGTTACCCAAGACGGCTAAAGGATTTGATGTGATATGGGTCATTGTGGATCGTTTGACCAAGAGTGCACACTTTCTGGCTATTCGAGAGAGTTATTTGGCCGAGAAATTGGTAGATGTGTATGTACGTAAGATTTTTACTCGAAACGGGATGCCAGTGTCTATTGTATCTGATCGCGATGTTCAATTTACTTCTCGGTTTTGATAGAAGTTTCATGAGGAATTGGGTACAAGACTGCATTTCAGCACCGCTTATCACCCTCAGACTGGTGGATAGAGTGAGAAGACCATTCAGACGCTCGAGGATATGATGAGGGCTTGTGTTATTGATTTTTATGGGATTTGGGATTCCTAACTTCCCTTAGCTGAGTTTTCCTACAACAACAGCTACCATTCTAATATCGGTGCACCATCTTTTGAGCTTCTTTATGGAATGAAGTGTTGCACACCAGTTTGCTGGGGAGAGGTCGGCCACAGAGTTATGGGTAGGACAATGGTAGTTCTTCAGACTACAGAGCTTATCTAGCAGATCAGACAGAGATTGCAGTCAGCCCAGATCCGACAGTAGAGTTATGCTAACCGGCGACGATCGGACTTCGAGTTCCAGGTGGGGGATTTTGTGCTTCTGAAGGTGTCACCTTGGAAGGATGTCATCCAGTTTCAGAAGCGAGGTAAGCTAGGCCTCCGGTTTATTGGACCCTTCAGGATTATCGCCCGAGTGGGCAAGGTTGCATATCGGCTGGATTTACCTGAGGAGCTTAGACAGATCCACAAAACTTTCCATGTCTTTCAGTTATGGAAATGTGTAGTCGATGATTCTATGGTGATTCCTTTGAATGACATTCAAGTCGATGAGCGTCTGAACTACGGGGAGAGACCGATTACGATTCTCGACAGAAAGATGAAGACTCTACGCAACAAAGTGGTGAACCTGGTGAAGGTGTAGTGGCAGCAGCGAAAGGACGAGATGAGAGAGCATTACCCCGAGTTATTTGTGGTAACGGACTTTTTGGACGAAGTCTAATTCAATTGGGGGAGAGTTGTAACACCCGGGTCCCGAGGTCCTTCACATGTTCAATTTTTAGCATTTTCTGGTTTGGCATGGCGTGGTGGGGGCGCCAGGACGTGGCAAATCAAGATAAGATGGCGAGTGAATTTAAGTCACCATGGTGTGGCAGGTGGTAAATGATAAACCTTATTTTTCGGGTTTTTCTCCCTATATAAAGGAATGAGGAGGCTAGGGTTTGCTCCGCCTCAGCTTCCATCAGCCTCCTTGAGCTCTAAGAAACCCTAATCCCCTTCCTCCTTTATTTAGGCCCGTTTTCGTGTTATTTGAAGCCATTGAATGAAGAAAGAAGAAGAAGTAAGCTAAGATTCAACAAGAAAGTCCTTACCCTTTGTTGTAGCACTCTTCTGGACCTTTGTAAGTGTCCAAGACTCGAGTTTTATCTAGATAGGTTTCTAGATGTTGAGTTTTGTCCCAAAATCTTCACGTTCTTGTTGGTTGTAGTCGTAAGATCTCATAAAGTTTGCAACTTTATGAATCTCCAGGCCATTGAGGGTATTTGGTGCTTTGGATCTGGATTAGTAATAAGTTTTGGTGTTATCCATAGATTTTTGGCCACAAACCCTCTTTTTGACCTAGGGAGTTCAAGACATGCATTGGATATGCATGTCTGGAAAGCATGGGTTTTATGTCATTTATGATGCTAGAAACCTTTCTGGAAATGTTGGACTAGAGGTCTTCAAGATTAAGTGCTTATTGGCTAAAGCCAAATTGTGTATTACCCCTTTTGGACCTAGGAGTGAGATCTTTATCTCTTGGAGAGTCTAAAGGGATAAAGTCGGAAACTTTATCCACTTAGACCATAGAATGGAACAGATCTAAGCTTTGGAGCCCTTAGAATCGAAGAAAACAGCTTAACTCATTAAGTTATTGAGAGCCGAGTTCCCACGGCGTGGCCTTAGCTCGCCACGGCATGGCAACTGGGCTATGACTGGTCTGTTTTGTCGATTAGTGACCACGGCGTAACCAAGGATGGCCAGGGTATGGCGACTAGCTGGAAGTTGATTTTTGACCATTGACTTTGACCAAGTTTGAGCCTAGGTCATTTTAGGTAATTTTAATAGTAGATTGAGATTGGGTCCCTGTTTATTGTAACACCCGTGTTCCAAGTGTTTTCATTTATGGCTTAAATTAAAAAATTGCTTGCATATTGGTCCATTACATGGGGCGTAGATTGTAGCTACATAAGGCGTAGCTAAGGAAATAGGACAAGGGCGTCCCATGCAGTACGTTGGGCGTATCATGCGTACGAAGGGCGTAATTCCGCTGAGCTCAAACCCTAATTTTTTTAGGGCTAAGACCCTATTTATAGGCCATATAACCCTTGAGGCCTCCTTATCACCAACCCCCATTGTCCCAAAGCACCATTTCAAAACCCTAGCCACCTTGTGAGGTTCTTGAGCTCTTAGAGTGATACTTTGTGTATTTTGGTGCATATTGAAGAAGAAGGAGTCCATTAGAGAGGTGTTGGGGAGCTTGGAGCCTGTGGATCCAAACTTGGTTTTTCATCTAGCATCTTATGGAGGTATAAAGCTCTAAACTATATGGATCCTTAGTTTAGATCTAGATTTTGGTTAAGTTTTGGCATGATTTTGGTCCCATGGATTTGGTTCTTGTGAATATGAGTTACTCCATAACCCTTGAGCATCATTTCTAGCCGTTTCTGAGGTTGTTAAGTCATAAAAATCGAATCTTGAGGGTTATAGTCCACCCATGCAAGAATTGTTGGTCATTTTGTGAAGTTATGAACCTAGGGGTTGGTTTTGGGCTCTATTAAGCCATGTAAAAGCTTAAAGTTGTTGACTTTATCAAATAAGGCCTTCCCAATACTAAGATCTATGAGTTAGACGTATGGTCTTTAAGCATTAAGAGCTTAAATGTAATTTTTGGGTAGTAGTTCAGTACGACAGGCGTACCCTATAGGTACGCATGGCGTAGAGAGTTTTAGCCCGAATCCCTTTCTGTTGAATCCCAGTACACGGGGTGTAATGGGAACTACGCATGGAGTACTCCCAGAAGTCCTTTTGGGCCTTGGGTCATTATGGGTTTCGGGCCATGATTAGTTAAGTCAAGTATGGGAAGGGTAAAATGTTATTTTACCCTAAGTAAGGTAGAATATGATTTGGAACATTGATTATGGTTTATTAACTTGATTATTAATTAGGGTTGATTTTAGATATGTTTAGTGTGAGGAGTTGTGGTAGCAGCAACTCGAGTGTGTGATTTTTGCTTATCATCATATTGAGGTGAGTCTCTTCACTGTACTTGTGGGTCAAAGGCACCAATTTTGGCCCACTGGAATATGTTTGTAGGATGGTAGTTGTCCTTGTGACACTTATTTACATGCTTGTATGTTCTTGTTGTCTTTATGGCTCTTACTAATATGATTGGATGCTTAGACGTAGGGGTGAAATATACTTGTACCGGTTAAAGATATTGAGGGACTCGGAAGTGATTAAGAGAGTCGAAAAGGACTCATGGAGTCAGAATGGACTCATGGAGTCGGAAGGGACTCAGAGAGTCGGAAGGGACTCAGGGTGAGGTAGACCCGTGATAGCTTTAGGTTGATATGTATGTATGGTATTTGGTATTTGGGGAACTCACTAAGCTTTGTGCATACGGTTTTTGTTTAAATGTTTTTCAGGTACTTCCAGTTTAAAAGGGAAGGGAGCGGCATCATCGCATCGTATCCACTAGTGTTATGATTTTGGGGATTGTACTCTGATAACTATTCTTCCACATTGATGGTTTGAAATGAATGATTGATGGTTTTTGTTGACTTAAAAACAAAAAATTTTACTTAGTGACTTTGAGATGTTTCAAGTTGGTATCAGAGCCTTGGTTTGAGGGATCCGGGCACATTCTTGGGTGTGTCTAAACTCAAACTGAGGAATTAGTAAAAAGAAAAAGAATTTTCCAAAAGGATTTTTATAAATGGGGTGTGATGCATGCAATCGGTCGAGCTCATGTAAGTATTCCCAAAATACCCATACATGTTTATTTGATTCAATATGTGAAAATTTGAATAGAATGCTATATTAGCGCTAAGCATCTGCTCAGAATTGTATGTTAGGAGAGATGCCTTTGTATGCTTACTCTATAAGCCTCTAGAACGGCATGCTAGCATGGATTACAGATGATATTTTAGGATGGCTTGTTAGGCAGTGCGTTGGTTAGAACTCGATTATTGAATGTTGCTTGCTTTGTGCTTTTAGGAACCACTGCTAATACCAGTTAACTAGCAAGCGAATATTCTAGGTTACATGTTATAGAAGTTAGATAATTTTAGAAGGTTATGTTTAACTCTATTGAACAACTCTTGTTTGAGTCCAACCGTTGTATTTTGTGACCTTGCAGTCAAAGAATTATCTAGTGTCTGTTGCGTGTAGTTATATTCGTAAGATAGTTAGTGGGTGTTAGTAGGGATTTCTTATGAAGTTGATTGTGGAGGGTGGTGGGAAGGGAATCCTAGTAGAATCTAGGAAGTATGCTAGCTTAGCATATGTGTTGTATAGCAAGAAGGGCAAATGATTGGTAGAAAGGGAGTCACTTAGGGGAATCGGGAGGGCTCTTGAGGAAAGTAGGGATAGGTATGGAAGGCAGTATTGGGTCCGTACAACTGAAAGCATAAGATCCGTACTCGAGGCAAGGGAAGTCATGAGGATACTAAGGAACTTGCTAAGTGTGAAAATTCTTCAAGTGTTTTCTGATAGTTGCATTGTTTATTTTATGTATGGTGGTCACTCGAGGTGGTTCTGGTCCTGGCGAGGGATCGTGTTCAGGCTCTGGAGCCGGATGTATGGATGATCAGATACGAGAGCTCATTTCTTTTGAGATTACTTGTAGCATTTTGTAGCAGACTCCTATGATCTTTGGTTCGACCAAGGAGGGCATTATGGAGTTGATGGATGAACGTTTGGGCGCATTCCATACTGAGATGGTTGCTTTGGTGGGTGCATGCTCTCTGACTTTTCGAGAGTTTTGTGCATGTGGGGCTCTTGAGTTCTTTAAGAAGAAGGGCCCCATTTCTAGCAGAAAATGGTTGGTTTACATTGGGAACGCCTTTCGGTCTAGCCTCTGCCCTAGGGACGTGAAGGTCATAATTGCTTCTTGTCTTTTGAAAGACAGAGCCTGTGACTGGTGGGGGTAGGCTATGCGTTGATAGATGAGGCTGTTGAGGTGATGACCTGGGATGATTTTGTTGCGAGATTTAGGTCTGAGTTTTCACCAATGATCGAGGATCAGCAGGTGGCGAGGGAGTTCCAGGACCTTCGTCAGACTACTGAGTCAGTGACGTAGATTACTGTCATGTTCCGAGAGAGGGCATTGTTGCTTCCGCAGTATGTGGTGAACGAGGAGATGAAGAAGGTCAGGTACCATGTAACGTCCCAAAACTTAGAACCAAAAATTTTTATTTTTATATTAAATAAAACATCAACCAAAAGTGTTTATCAAAACCATAGGGAAATCATAATGTATCCATAATCATCCAAAATACATCATATTCAAATAAGCGAAAAGTCATAGTATGTGAGTTGTGATCATCCCGAGCTCTTCCCCTTCAGCCCAGAAGTACCTGAAACATAAACTGGAAATCGTAAGCACAGAGCATAGTGATTTCCCCAAAATACCACATACCATACATATACGCCAGCTCAAGGCTGTGCCAGGTCTAATTCACCCTCGGGTGTATTTCACCCCCGAGTCTATTTTGACTCATATATCAACCCAAGGCTATACTGGGTCTAGTTCACCCCCTGGTCTATTTCACCCCCGAGTCTATTTCAACTCATATCTCAGTACAAGGCCTTAACGGGTCTATTTCACCCACGGGTCTATTTCAATACATATGTCACCACAAGGATGTATTAGGTCTATTTCACTCCAAATACATATAGAAAACAGGCACACAGTCATAAAACACATACAACAAGAGTCACAAAGACTACAACACATACAATCCCTAGTTTCCTAGAGTATAGTGAGAAAACTCACCTCAGTCTGCTGTCAGTCAAATAGATGTCCGGGTTGCTGAACCAGAGAATCCCCGCACTAACCAACCAAATAAAACCCTAATTAATAATTGGGTCATAAACCATAATCGAGACTTCAATTAACCAATCCTGACCCCAGGGTAAAAGTCCATTGTACCCTTCCCTTGTATGGCCCAAAAGTCAATCCCCACACTCAATGGCACAAAAGCCCAAATAATGGCCCAATTCCTAAAGGACACCCCAAAGCTCAATATAAGCCCAAATCCAAGAAGGCCTAAGCCCTAACAGTAGCCCATACTTAAAAAGATGTGCGGCCCAACAAAGGCCCAAAACCCTAAAGTTCAAAGATGGCCCACACCAAAAAGCCGATGACCAGATCGCGAACGCTAAGCATTCTCCTAGTACGCACGAGATACTAGGTCGCTACACAAAGTCGGGGATCCAGACGCAGATGCGCAGTATACGAATTCGTACGCCCGACGTATGCCCCCTACAGCCACTTCATCCATTAAGTCCTTATTGCTTAAGACCAAATGTCCAAATTTCAGATCCAAGCCTCAGGGAACGTCTCAATCCATAAAGTCACTAACTTGGAGCCTTTTCACGGCTCAAATGAACTCAAACCTTAGATTTAGCATCCTACTTTCACCAAGTGGACATATATTCATGCATTCTTGATCCTTAACCATCAAGATGCTAACTTTATGGACTAGGGATCTCAGAACATAGAGAGGAGCAACTCGTAACTTTTGGAGTGGTAAAATTACACTACATCTCATTCATGGGACCAAAAATTGATCAAAACTCCATAATAACTAGATCTAAGCATAGAACGAGAAAGGTCCAAACTCCTCCTTGATCAAGGCTCCTTCTCCAAGCTTCTTCTTCTTGGAGTTACACCAAACATACATAAATGTCAACTCTCTCTTGAAATGAGCTAGGGTTCGAACTGAGACTCAAAATGCCAATGGAGGCTGGGAAATGAGAGAACCTTGGGACATAAGGTTACTTAAATAGGGTCCAAACCCTAAAATTAGGGTCTGTCCCTTGAATTACGTACGCCCATCATTCAGGAGGAACACCAAGCGTACTTACCCTCCTCCCAAAAATTACAATAATTCCCCTAAGGACCAAAACTGCAAACTAATTACACACCAAGGGTCCAAAATGAAAAATACCTTGAATCGGGTGTTACAATTCTCTCCCAATTGAATTAGAATTCATCCTCGAAGTCTGTTTCCGCAAACAACTATGGGTAATGCTCTCTCATCTCGTCGGGCTCTCACGTCCACTCTGAACCCTTTCGGTGCTGCCACTGCACCTTCACAAGATCCACCACCTTGTTTCACAAAGTCTTCGTTCTCCTATAAAGGACTGCCACTGGTCTATCTATATAATTCAGGCGGTCATACACCTGAATTTTCTCCAATGGAACCACTAAGGAATCATCAACAAAACTTTTTTGCAGCTGAGAGACATGAAAAATGTTATGGATCTGATTGAGCTCCGCTGGTAGATCCAAATGATACGCAACCCTGCCACCCGGGCTAACACCCTGAAAGGACCAATATACTTGGGGCCCAGCTTCCTCCGCTTCCTGAATGGAATAACACCTTTCAAAGGTGACACCTTCAGGACCACCATGTCCCCAACTTGGAACTCCAAGTCTGACCGGCGCCTATGTAACATCCCAAAAATTTCAACAAATTTTAACTTTTCAAAACAACCCATTTACTAAAGAGGTGTTTACAAAAGCCATTGTTACAAAAACATTCTTTAAAATTGGAATCGTTTACAAAATAGTTTTCAAAACGTTTCCATTATCAGAGTTTCCTAGAAATCATGAGTTCCAAAAACACGAGGATGTGTACGGTCACGCCTTCACCTTGCCACGTTCCACTGAAGTACCTGAAACCATAAACCAAAACTATAAGCACGAAGCTTAGTGAGTTCCCCCAAAGTAACAACACCTAATCAAATAGCACATATATAATAACAGCATGCGATGGGTCCACAGCTAAATGACTGGATTGCCCCTAAGCCCACAGTATGAGTCTGGCTTGCCTATCGGGCCCACAACTCATATCTGGCTTGCTCTTGAGCCCACAACATAAGTTTGGCTTGCCCCCGAGTCCCACAGCTTATGTCTGGCTTGCTCCCTAAACCAATCAATTATTAGACTAGCATAAAAATGTTTAGCCCTTAGTACGAGTCTGGCATACCAACCGGTCCTCAGCTCGTATCTTGAATGCTACTAAGCTGTTAGTATGATTTTGGCATGCCCTACCTAGCCCTCAGCTCATATATTCAGAATGCTAATGAGCCCTTAGTATGAGTCTGGTATGCCCTCCCCGGCCCTCAGCTCATATCTGGATTGCTCCAGGGTTTGTTGGCTACCGTATGGAGCAGTACAACCTCAACCCACCCCAATACACCGACATATACAGATAATAACATATACTCCATGTTTTGAAAACCGGACCAGACCAGCTGGTTCGACTGGTTCAACCGGGAACCGGTCCTGGATCCGGTTCTTAAAGGCCAAAAAACTGGTATTCATGTGAACCGCTAAAAATCGGTCTGGTTGAACCGATCAAAATCGGAAATTTTAAAAAATATTTATTTTTTTCATTTTTTGTATTTGTTATATAATTAAATATAATTATGACATCATCCGGTTTTTCCGATTTTTGAGACTGGTCCGACCGGTTGGACCACTTGAACCATCGAACCAGTAAGACGACCGGTTCGGTTTTCAAAACCTTGCATATACTGATAATCATACAAACAGTGTCACATGCAGTCCTACAGATCTATTGAACTATAATATCAAACTACCATGCATATCTATTCCATGCTCAGCATATCAATGAATATCAGGTCATCAAACCAATGGACCGGCCTTGGTGCCTTCGACCCGAAAGTACAGTGAAGAAAACTCACCTCTAGATCTGATCCATAGCTGACGAGGTCCCGACTCCGAATATCAGCTCCAACCAATACCTATGCATCCAAGTGACCAGTAACCATCAAAATCCCAAAATACCCTTTAGCTCAACTTGGTCGAAGACAAAACTCAAAGTCAACAGTCCAAGTTAACTGCAACACGCCATGTTGACTTGCAAACATGCTGTGTTCCTCCCGCATCCAAACAGTAGAGAAAAACCCCAGCCAACATGCCATGTTTGGCAGAGTTCCAGCAGCTTAATCCATTAAGCTACTTCCTTCGATTCCCAGAGGTCCAAAGCTCAAATCTGGACCAAAATGATACTAAGAAGGATAAAGTTTCCAACTTTATCCTCTGGGACTACTCCAAAGGGTCCAAAAGTCATCTACAAGACTTGAAGATTCATGGACTTAACAAATAAGTACTTAATCTTTAAAGCTAATACCCAATACTTTCCAGATGAGGTTATAGCACTAAAACCATCCCAAAGATCGGTGCTTTACAGACATGACTAATGCATGTGTTGAACCCATTTTAGGTCAACAATGAGGATTATGAACTAATCTCTATACATGGCATGAAAACTCAACCATAAGCCAGATCCAACACTCTACAAGGTCACCTTGACCTGGAGATTCATAAAGTTGCAAACTTTATGAGATCTAGCCATCCTTACATTCAAAAACAGGAAGATATAGCAACAAAACTCAAGATCTAGCAATATGGAATGATAAAAATCAGATATTCAACACTTAAAAAGGTCCAGAAGAATGCGATGAGGGACTTGTTTGTTGGATCTTGCTTCCTTCTTCCAACTTCTTCCTTCATTGGCTCTAAAGACACCATATTAGCTCATAAATTAGAAGGAAAGATGATTAGGGTTTTTTTCAGGGCTTGAGGGCTGATGGGGGCTGAGGGTGAACAAACCCGAGCCTCCTCAATCCTTTAAATAGGGAGCAAAAAACCCGGAAGATTAGGGTTTCATTTTCAGCGACCAGCATGTTGTGTTCCAGGAGGCAACATGTCGTGTTGCTCTTAATGAGACTCGCGTCTTTTCTTATCTGGACACGCCGTGTTGGTGCCTCCAACACACCGTGTCCAATCCCTAAAAGTGACTTATACCCAAAGTTGCTCCTCAAATTTCCGGGTGTTACATTCTATTTGCGTAACTCTTCTGTCGGCTTTGAGCTATCTGAAGTCTACTGCGAACCTGCTGAATCAATTTCTTCATCTTGAGTACCACCTCGGTACTCCCCATGACCTGATGACCGACCTCACCCCAACATATCAGGGTCCTACACTTCCTTCCATAGAGCATCTCAAAATGAATCCGATCAATGCTAGTGTTATAACTGTTATTATACGAAAATTCCCGAAAGGAAGATATGTATCCCAACTACAGCCAAAATCTAGAACACATGCCCATAGCATGTCCTGCAATGTCTAGATAGTTCGCTCAATCTGACCATCAGTTTGCAGGTGAAAAGCCATGCTAAAATGCAGACGGGTACCCAACTCCTCATGGAATCTCTTCCAGAACCTAGAAGTAAAATGAACATCCCTATCAAAGACCACAGAAACCGGCACCCCACGATGTGCCACCACTTCCTGAATGTAGATATTGGCCAGTTTCTCCGCTGAAATGTTCTCCTGGATACGAATAAAATGTGCGCTCTTGGTCAATCGATCCACGATGACCAATATAGAATCCACTGCGCACGTCGTCCTAGGCAATTTGGTGATAAAATCCATTGTAATCTTTTTCCATTTCCAAGCGGGGACTTCCAACGGCTCCATTCTATTATGATCTTGATGATGCTCGGCATTGACTTTCCTGCAAGTCAAGCACCTCTCCACATACCAGGCCGCGTCTTGCTTCATACATGACCACCAATAATCAGGCCAAAGATCTCTATACAACTTTGTCGCTCCGGGATGAATAGAGAATCTCGACTTATGCGCCTCCTCCATCAAAACCTAACGTGCACCACCCTAATATGGAACCCACACCCTCTAATGAAGGGTCAATAATTCTCAGATATCGTAATCGATGGAACCCACCTAACCCACTATACACTCGTTTTTTCGGTGCTCTTCCTTCATAGCCTCAAACTGAGCCTCTCGAAACTGCTCTAAGAGTGGGGTAATCACTGTCATCCTTAAACACAAATCCCTGATCTGGGCAGCAACCGCCTTGTGGCTGAGAGCATCGGCCACCACGTTGGCCTTTCCCTGGTGATAAAGGATTTCATAATCATAATCCTTCACTACATCCAACCATCTACGTTGCCTCATGTTCAAATTTGGCTGATCCTCTAGATACATCAGACTCTTGTGGTCTGTGTAGATAGAACAGCAGACCCCATAGAGGTAATGTCACAAAATCTTGAGGGTGAACACCAAACGCCCCAACTCCAAATCATGCGTAAGTTAATTCACCTAATGAGGCTTCAGGTGCCTTGAAGCGTAAGCAATCACATAACCCCGATGCGTCAACACTGCACCAAACCTGTGATTAATGCATTGCAGTACACCACAAAATTGTCAACATCCTCGGGCAGGGTCAGAATCGGTGTCTCAGATAATCTTCGCATCAGAGTCTCAAAAGTTGCCCGCTGCTCAGGTCCCCAACGAAACGTGATGGTCTTCTTCGTCAACCGGGTCAAAGGAACCGTGATGAGATTAAAACGTTTAGATCGATAAGATTCTTAAACAGATAAAAAAAGAACACAATGAAAATAATAACACCAGATGAATCAATGCTTGTGTCGAATGATTAATCAGTCACGACCTCAGAAGAACTCTATGAAGAATTGCTACTGTAGAGGCGTGCTAGGGTTACAATACGATTAAAGAGTAAAACAATCAAAAGTGTACATACTAAGGTACATGCATGCACTATATAAAGTAAACCCTAATAAATGTAAACGGTTGGATAGGCCCATAGCCGAGAACATAAAAGACCTAGATAAAAGGCCCAATGACGCAACACTTCAAGACTCAACAATCTCCCCCTTTGCATCAATTGAGGCGAGAGATTACTGCTGCTGAACTTGTGTGGTCTTCTTTACCGTTTTGAACAGCTTTGGTATGATAGCAAGAATGGTGCGTCGAAAGTTGATATACCACCGAAGCATGTCATTAAAGATCCTCTTTGCAGCATCATCATTGGATTTATATCTGTTTATGATATCCAGAATGTGTTCAAGAGCAACAGTGGAAAACAGATGTTTGTCTGCCAAGGCGAACAGGCACTTTAGTGGAGTAGCCGAACCTCTAATATCTTTAGTGAACATCACCATCAAGTTTTCGGTGTCAATCTTGCCCATGCGCATCTTATTCACATCAGTAGCTTTGCCAATGGGTCTGACAGTAGGCTTATTCCTCAGAGCAGAAGCAATCTCCTGATCAAGCTTTGCTACTTCATGAATATACGAAACCAACATTCTCTTTATGTGATCAAGAATAGTTTCGTACTTCTGCTCATTTGACAACAGAATGTTAGTCAACAGAATCCAGTCATGAGGATTACGATTCGGCAAATCAGCAAGAGAAATTTCATGAACCGAATCTTCAGAACCACGAGTAACCCGGAATTTCACATTAATGAATTTCCCCGCGGCAACTGGCTTCATAACCTTGACCGTAGTAATCTTCTTTGAGCTCCAGGTCAAATACTGAGGTTGCGAGAAAGCAAGGTAGTAATCTATTAGGTCTCTGTCAACCTTCGGGTCAGGTGAGGGAACAGAAGCAGTTGGCTCAAAGCAATGAAAAACGAATGCCCTTCGAGTGATCGTCATATCGAATTGAGCATCTTTTGAGTTCTCAAGATCAAAAGAGATGACCGGCTCCAGCCAATGAGTGCTTGGAGACTCGATAGCTTCCTTCAACAATTTTTCCAAAGTCTACAAAGGAAAGAGAGGTTTTCTAGTTTTCAAAGTGTCATGGGCTTCTTTTTCTTTTCGTTCCCTCTCTTCTGCTTCTTTCGCAATACGAGCGTTTTCATCAAGCTCTCGGTCACGAAGTTTTCGTTTTAATGCTACTTCTTCGGTTTCTTCCTCTTCTTCATTTACACTAATAACCTTCTTTCCTTTGTCTTGAACGCTTGAACCCGAAGCTTCATTACCCTTCGGTTCATTGGTGACCTTTAGTTTAACAGGAGGTGGTTGAGGAATTTCACTTGTTGGAGTTTGACTTGTGGGAGTTTCTTTTGATGGAGCTTGAACTGTTTCTCCCCCTTGTTTTGGATGGACACCCGTCCCCGAAACACCTTCGATCCTGCTCAGAATGGCAAATACAAGACGCAAATTTTCAGCCAAACGTCTCCTGATGGTTATGGTGACAACCGTATCATGGGCATCCAGGAGATCAACAAAAAGAGCATGAACATCATTAACACGGATTTTTACTACTGCACGTTCGGTCTTGAGATCATCAATTTCCTTCTGTGCTTGAGAAAGCTTGACAGATTGAGTTTTGAGCAGAGTAGTCTGTCTAGCTAGCTCATCCATCACTTTGTTCTCCATAGCCAAATCAGCCTGGAGTTTGTCTATACGAGAGTTGATAGACTGTTGGAGCGTCGTGTGATCAATTTGGATGTCAGAGCGAACAGTTTCAAACTTAACCAGTTCGGCTTGGAGAGAGGAAGCAAGCTTCTCGATAGAAGAAGTCACCATGTTTACATGTTGCTGTGACTCAGCTTGTAGAGACTGCAAAAATTCTTTAGCATCGCCCATTAGTTTATCGACTTTTTTGGTCACTGTCTTAGTGGATTCATCGACGGCTTTGGTTGCTTTCTCGATTGAAGATTCATGTTGCTTGACCAAAGTGGCAACTAAAGCTTGGATAGCAACTTCAGAATATGCCGAAGTAGAGGATTAAGATGAAGAGGCCAGCAGAGTATCAAGCTTTTCATTCAATGCCTTGAGATTCCTTTTGGTGACTGGGGCATCTTCATCGTCATCACTCTGAACAATGTAAGGACTGAAGTGAAAAGTATCAAAATCCATATCGACGCCACCAAGAACGGTATCTGATTCGTCTGAGTGGACTGGAGAAAGTTGTTAAGAAGTAACAGGGATGTCAAAACCAGAAGTCGTTGCCCCCGCATCAGATGCGTTGACATTAACCGTTGGTTCGGTTGTAGTGGTAGTTGTGGTGATGGTTGTTTCGGTGAATAGGGTAGGTTGTAATGGTGTAGAAGTGGGAATTGGAGAAGAGGTTGGAGGAGGGCATGGAGCGATAGAAATTGGAACAGTAGTTGGATAAGGAGATGGAGGTGGAGATGGAACTGTATTAGTTAAGATTACCTCTGGTGAGTCTTCACGAACCGAATCCTCAGACTGTTCGTGCTCCTGTTCGAGTTCGTCCTCAACATCTTTATCAGATGGAACGTATTCACTATCACTTGATGATGGAGCTTTCAGCTTTTGCGCCATCTTTTTCAGCTTTCGCTTCTTAGGAGCCAAAGGGTCTTCAGTGGAACCCTTTCGCTACTTTGGTGTGACAGGTTAAGAGGATTGCCCCTCTTGAATTTCCTTCCTTGTATCCTCTTTCTTGCCCCGTTTTGCTAGTTTATCAGCCACCTCAAGCGATTGTTGCATCTCCGGAGTTAACTGTCTTGGCCCCGTGGCTGGAAGCTTTTTGTATTCATTAATGAGCTTGCTGGCCTTTGAAACACACTGATACATGGACTTCGAAATTGAACTGATAAAAGAAAATTTGGTGAAATCATCAACAATGATTTTGGTGGTGTGAAACATAGCAATCGCAGACTTTAAGGAATCCGCCATAACTGGAACTTGGAACTTCTCCATTGCTCGCTGTGTGATAATTGTCCAGAATCTCCCACAAGAAATCTCTGTGTGACGAGATGAAGAATTCAAACTTTAAACCACCTGAGTCCAGAGAACCGACCCATAATCAAGGTTGATTCCATGATACAGACCATAGAGAATGGTCATAAAACCCTTGCTAGTACCATCAGAACCTGCAACACGTTCAGAAAAACTCTTCGAAAGAAGAGTGAACAATCCATTCCATTGAGGAGGAAGGAAAGACTTTTTAACCTTGGTAATTGTAGTGAGAATGTCGTTGTACCCTATGTTATAGAACATCTCTAAAAGTTGTACAGTGGAAATCGAGTCGGGGTTCACCAGTGACTCTGTAGAGGGTAGCCCTAAAAGTGAACAGAATCGAGCCTTCGAGACTGAAGTCTTCTTATCAAAAATCTCAAATAAAATTCATTCATCGGCCTTGATGTATTTAGCAGAAGAATAAACCTGAGAAAGAAGAGACATTGGAATAACCTTGACTTTGATGAGGGCGGTCACCAATGGTGAGTATTTCAGACATTCGACAATCTGCAGCATGTAGGGATCATAGGAGTACGACACCAAGTTGATAATCAGATTCTGTTTGGGTTTGATTGTAAGGTGAGAGGATTGAGCGGTGTGTTCTTGAATGGAAGAAGAGTCTGCCATTTTTGAAGCTTGGTGAGGATGAACAGTAGAAGAGAAGAAATCGCTTTGTGAAGGTTGTAAAGATGAGAACGGAAGGAAGAAAAATCTTTTATACGATTTCCAGGAGAGATAAAGTTTCCTTAATGATGATGGCATGACGTACTGAAATGACGCCTAAAAAGTAGCGATTTGACAACTGTCGTTCCCCAAAAGGCGTGTTAGGCGGCGTGATGATAGGGTTAACGATTCAAATTCACGCGCCCATTTTGAAATCTTATCCATTCGTCTTCTCTTTAGAGTAACCAATCGTTTCAAATTCCCTTCCGAAACCAATTTTCCCATTCCGCCTTATATTCCAAAAATATTGATTGAGCATCAGTCACTTCTTTAATAGTAAGACCATCGTTGTGTTGAAGAAGCGAAACAACAATTTAGAAAATTGCCATTGAAACAACGAACCAGATTTTGGAAGATCATAAAGAACTTCGTGCAAGAGTGTGCCAAAGAAAAAGAAATAAAGCAATTTATTTATGTTGGATATTAGTGATGTCTTTTAAGGACACAAAACTGTGGATCCCGGGCACGAATCTCTTCCTTCAAAGTCAAGAGAGACTGAGGAGTGTCTGTATGGTTTCCCATTGAAGTACGATCAAATGCTTATTAAGAAGCAATGAAAGACATCTTTTCAAGATTCGGTTATAAGGTTGGCTTTCGCTTCAACTGAACTACGGACCTTGATATAAGACCGAAAGTCGAGTGAAGTACTTGTGTGGCCAGTGTAGCCAAAAAAATCAAGTAGGTGGGTTCATTTTTCAGTGACTTGGTGATAGTTTAGAAATCTCAAAACAAAATTAAAACTGTATCTTTTGGGTAGAAATGTCCTTGTGTTGGAGCATTTCATAAAGATCTCACAAAAAAAATAAAAGAGATTTCATGGTACCGACCACAAACGTGGTTTCGTTAATGCATGGGTGAAAAACTAGAACATTTGATTGTTCATCGTCAATTCAGTTAAGGTATTGGATTGTGGGTTTCACTTAGTACGTGGTGAATTGAAACTAAGATCAATAACACATATTTTTGTGCAACCATAAACCTCAGTGGTAAATGCTGAGAGTATCAAGGGTTACATTCATGAAACGTAATGTGATGGAGAAAAGCGTGGAGATGGTTAAAGAACCGAAAGTACCTCTGCTATTGAAATTGACCGAGCAGACAACTCTTAACTCATTGTGAGAAGAGTAAGGTAGCTCGTGACTGAAGTGATTTTTGTAGACTGATTGGGAAGAAACGATTTGTATATACCGAATCAGTAAGGCTTCACTTAGAGTCCTTGAGGCTTTGGATAACATGCAGCAGCATGCTTCTAGGGACACTTAGCTAGTACAAAGAGAAAGAGATGTATACCTGCCCCAACTCCATCACTTGAATTCGGCCATGAACATTTCAATGAGATAAACAAACATAGAAAAGAAAAAAAATTTGTATTTTGAATTTTAATAGAAAAGAAATAAAAAGAGAAAAGAAAAATATTTTTGTATTTTTGATGTTTCTGAAAAAGAATTAAAAACAAAAAAGAAAAATGTACAAAAAGTATACAGAAAGTATTAACCGAACGTTCGCCTTTTGGATAGATGAGGTGAAATATACCGAGCGTTTGGTCAATTCGGTTACCGAAAAAATCGGAACCGAAATAGACCGAGCGTTCATTCTATTTCGCTTGTTAAAATTTAAAGAGGCGAAAGCGAAGATGGTTTCGGTACAGATTCAACTTCCATCATTCCTAAGCCTTGGAGTATTTTATTGAAGGCGGCTTCAGGCAAGGCTTTCATGAATATGTCAGCCAATTGATCAGCGGATCGAACGAATTGAACTTCGACATTACCATCTTCTACGTGATCCTTGATGAAGTGATATCGCAGTGCAATGTGTTTCGTCTTGGAATGCTGCACTGGGTTGTGACAGATACGGATTGCGCTTTCTGAGTCACAATATAATGGAATTTTCTTCATATTCAGTCCATAATCTCTTAATTGGCTTTGGATCCAGACGACCTGTGAGGTACAAGATGTTGCGGTTATATATTCAGTTTCGGCAGTGGATAGGGATACACATGTTTGTTTCTTGGACTGCCAGCTGACGAGTTTACCATTGAGAAATTGACAACCGCCAGTTATGAAAGATCTAGTATGCCCAAGAGTCATTACAGAATGATATTGCTAATAATATATGATCCTATAGGGTCACACCATATAGAAAGTTACCGTCAGTTAATTATTTATTAGTATATTTTGATTATTAATAAATATATCAACACTTGTATTTAATTGGAAAAATTATTATTTCATGGAAATAATATTTTACTAATTGAGAATTTGTTATTTGTGGAAATAATATTTATTGGAGAAATAACAACTTATGAAATATATCATAAAGTATGATTATTTATAAGTTATATTTATATCTTAATAAACTAGTTCAATTTATATAAAAGATAGTTTTATATAAAATAAGATATTTATATATTCATATTTATATCTTAATAAGCTAGTTACAATTTATACAAAATATAGTTTTATATAAAATAAGATATTTATATATGACTAGTTATATATATATATATATATATATATATATATATATATATATATATATATATATATATATATATATATGTTGGGAATTCTTTATAAAAATACTTGATTTTTATAAAGATAAAATGTATGTGTATAAAAACTAGCCATGAGACAACTTTTGTCTTCTTTTGGACATGCCTTTTTCGAAAATTGTAAGGAGACCAAGCATGGTCTTCTTTTGCCATGCTTGGGACAAAGTTGTTCCTCTTTTACTTTATGGACTCCCTTTGCTTTTTGTGCATTATATAAGGGAGGGCATGAAAGGGTTTGGGAGGACTTCATGTAAGACTCATTCTCCTTCCTTTTTGAAATCAAAACCGTGAGCATGAGAGGCTCTAAGAGGGCTGCCAAATTTCGAGCTTCATAAGCTCCCTTCTCCTCCATTCTCTTGCATTTTGATGCTAGACAAAGCCCCTTTGTTGCTTCACCTTTGAACATATATTTGGTATATATTTCAAAGGCTTATGAACAACAAGTTACAAGTGAATACTAGCATGTTTTGATGGTTCTACTCTTGCTTGGTAGATACTTGTAGAGAACTTTTGCTTTAGAGTTTCATGCCACACTTCATCAACTTCCAACCTCCCATTAGGATCAAATTCTTCAAAGGTTGTTATGCATTCCCTTCTATGGTTGTTTTAATCTTTCTAACTCTTGCAAAATGATCCTTGGTGGGTAAAATAGTTTTAGTTTTATTCAACATTTTTAAAGCTTCCGTTGTCAATTTTTACCGGTTGTGAAACCGGATTTTTGAATAAAAACCCAACAATTGGTATCATAGCCATTTTTGCAAGATTAGTTAGATTATTTGTTTAGTTGATGAAATCTTTCTTTTTGGAAAACATGGATGATTTTCTCTTTGCAAGAAAAATCCATACATATTTTCTTTAACAACTTATAAATGTTTATAAGTGTTATTTTTTGACCAAAAGTTTACATGCATATTTTTTGGTCATAAAAGTTGTCTTAGGAAAACAAAGAGTTGTTTTATATATTTTTGAGTATATAAATACTTATGATGTGCATAAACTAGCCATGAACCTTTGTGTTGTTGCATGTGTTAATTTATTTAAAATGGTTGTAACTATTTATTTATTCATATGTTATGTAATAATTAAATAGGTAGTTTTCTTTTGTTAATTTTTGTAAGTAATATATTGGTTTTCGAAATAGTTTATTTTTGTAAAGATGTAACAAGAATGAAGATGGTGTCCGTTTTGAAGATCAAAAGTTTATAAAGTTGAAGATCAAAATTATTTTTATAAACTTGCTACAAGGTGTTGAAGCAAGTCGGAGCACATGAAGACTTTACAAGATAAAGGTCGCTTATGTCCCTCTAGGAATGGACTTGATAATTTTGTGATGGCTCACAAAATTATTACTAGTTAATGACTTGGTTTATGCACATATATTATAATTGTTATTCATGCTTGTGATGTTTTATGTTTATGTTATTATTATTATGTTATGGTTGATAAATTAGTTTTTCAAATGCAAAATAATATTTGAACATAAATAAACATCACAAAGAGTTTGGATTTAATGAAATTTACCTTTTAACATAAGATGCTAAAATAGTTTTACAATAAAACAAGCTTTATCATTAAAACTAGTAACCGGTAAAATTTCGGGATTAAAATTGTATAAGTTTAAAATAGAGATTTGTAAACTTATCAAACTCCAAACCTTATTTTATAAAATGAAGTTTTATTAAAAGGTTTCCAAATGTTCTAAAGCGCTCAAACGATATAACTTAATACTAGTTATTAATTTAAAACTTTGATCGCGTCAATAATATAAAACCGGGTTATATATATAACACTGTTAAAAATGAGATTTTACATAAAATAAGATTTTTTAAAGTATACCATGATGAACCAATGAATCGAGTAATGAATTAATCAGAGTATGAATTCAAGTAAGAATATGAGATTTGAACACAGGATGTAAATATGATCTTGTTATGCTCTATTATGCTTTCGAATTCTTTACAGAGTATAGTAGACAAGTCTGTAAAAGTTCTTTTCTAACTCTAGTAAATAACCCTATTTATAGGGAACTGAAAGCATACAAAAAATATACTAAGGCATTGACTCTAAAGCTTCGAATAAAAGCGCCCTAGTAAGATACATTACAAAACATTCGAAGAGTCCAAAACATACTTCGACTAATTACAACAATTCGACCCTTACAATCTCCCCTTTGTAATCATATTCGAAGTCTTCAATTTGTAAGAATTGTGATGGAATACAGTAATACTCTTCGAATCTCCGTGTACCAGGAGATAATCTTCTTCAGCTCTTTCTTGTCACCTTCATTGTTCTTCTTGCAATGATTCATACGAACAATCAAGTTCGTATATTGAGATGTTGAATATCTCTCGACTTCACTTGCTTGGAATAAGAACCGTTTAGACTTTCCAGCTTTGTCTTTTTCTGCGAAGACAATTCCAAAAGGCTTCAGGCAAATTTCACCATTAGCATACTTCTTCAACTCCGCCTGAGTCTTCGTAGGAGCCATCGGAGCTTTAATTTCCATTCCTTTGGCAGTAGCTAATTCAACATCTGTTAGTGCCAAGCACTCATAATAGTTTTCGATAAAAATCTTGATGTGAGCTACTCCAAGCTTGAATTCATCTGGTTCTGTGTTTTGAAGGTATGAGAATGATTTGTCTTTCAAAAGTAATGCAACTTGTATAAGATCATACAAGTTCATTAATGGAAAATCTGCAACAGTGAATTCGCAAATATTTCCATTTGCCCTGGCAACCACATACTTAAAATTTTGGACTGTGTTTTCGAAAACCACATCCTTTTTCATACTTATGACCTTCTTGATTTTTATTAAAGACCAAACTTCCTCAGGGGCTTTTCCAAGAACAGCATGAAAACGAATTTTCATGTGTGTACCTTCATCTTTATTTTTAAAATTCCCTTCTGCTTTGAACTGAGGCATGATAAACATCATTTCGTTTATGGGAAAATCCAGCTGGCTTGCATCAGTATTTGTGACCAAATAACTCTGCTTTGGTTTCTTCTCGAATGTATACATGTGATTAAAAGCAACCTTGGCCTCAATTGTTTCGTAATTATAATGTTTGGATGGATCACCTTTATCCATTCCCTTCGGATCACTAGCACGCTGAGTCATAATACTTTGAATAATCCTCAGTTTTTCAAGTTCAGCTTCTACTTCAGCCTTCTTTTCCTCTTTCAATTTTTCCACTACAATTGATTTGCCTTTATCTTTCAAGGCTTGATTGTCAATTGTCTCTTTTGGTTTTGAACCACTCCCACCAGTCTCCGAAGATTTACCAATCACAATTCCTTTCGAAATTGGTCTTGCAATTGGCATTGTTGTTACAACAGTTGAAGTAACAAGTTCAGCATAAACTATTACTGGTTTTGTTGTTGGGATTTTCGAAGAAAAGACTTTTCCCACAACTTTCGCATCTTCTCCACTAGTCTTCGACTCACTAGTTTTTCTTTCTCCCCCTTACACCCCTGTGAAAACAGGCGGGGCAAACGTTGTTGGAAGAAGACATGATATGCGAAAGAGAGGAGCAAGTTGTTTGTTGAGAATTGCTTCGAAGTGGACAAACTTTTGTGACAAAAATTCAGGTGTAATCAAGGAAGAAGACACCGGCCTGCCAGAAATTTCTTTTAACTCCTTGAGTAAAGTTATCACTTCCTCAAAGTTTGTACTTTCAGTTGATGAAATTTGAGTAAGTTGTGGACTCAAATTTTCATATAATTTGACAAATTTGGTGACAGCGTCACAAATTATATCAACCTTTTGATGCAATGATGCATAGTCGTGTTGAACAGTAGCTATTTCTCTTTTCATATCTTCACGAAGTTCGTGAATTTGCAAGTTTACATCCTCTCGAACTTTCTTCACATCTTGAATAAAAAGAACATGTCTTTCCTTTGCAACATTCTTCAACTCTCTCAGATCACCAGCAAATTTCGAATTTTGAGAATTGATTCGAATTTCATTGTTTTGATCATTGAGATCAACTTTATCCAAAACTCGTGATTCAGAGTCTGTAAGCATTCCAAAGACTTTGCTCACAACTCTGGCTTCGAACATCTTCAACATCGAATCAATCTCCAGACTTGAAACAGATGAACCACCCCCCAGATCAGCTTGGGATTGAAGTATCGAATTAAACTTCTGATTCAGGATTTTAAATTGTTTCATGGTCATCAACATATGATCAGGAAACTGTTCTTCGTCTTCATGAAATTCCAATTCATCAAACATACCACCAAACCCCTTATTATCAGTCTCTGTCTCCACAAAAACGGTTTCTTGAACAGGTGAAGTGGGTTTGGGTGGCTCAGTAGATTGAGAAGAAAAAAGAGAAGTAAAGGGTTGATCAAGAATGTGTTCGAATGTTGGGGAATCTGTTGTTGAAGTAAGAGGAGTAGAAGATAATGGTAAAGAAACAATACTTGCAAAAGGAGCAGAAGTAGATGGACTTGTAGCTTCATTTTTCGAACCTCCTTCACCCATATTGACATTTGCATCCGTATCAGATACGTGTGCAGGGATGCCTGAAGTTCGAACCTCCTCAGGAACTGATTTGGCAATCGAATCTTTGGGTGGTATGACAACTGTCTTCTCAGGATTGAAACTTTCTGTGATAAGAGTAAACTCTGGAGTTTCTGGAATTCTTTCACTATCATCTTCTGTTGACTCAGTAGAGATTACAAGTTTTCGAGTCTTCTTCTTCTTTTTCTTTGACAAATGCTTTGCCATATCTTCAGCCCTTCGTTTCTTGGACACCGGTGAAACAAGTGTGGGCACTTCCCTAATTAAAACGCCTTGATGAGTGATTTGAGGTTTTCGAATCACTTGTTGTGTGGGAGACTTGCGTTTATGGGTTGACTTCATTTTAATTCTTCGAAACATTCCAGTCTTCGAAGGAATGATAACATTTTCTTGGGTTTCTTCAAGAATAGGCTCAATCACTTGAGTCTCAGCAACAGACACTACATCAGTTTCAGGCTTCTTCTTTGGAGATTTCGAAGATTTTGACTCAGTTTCATTCTTCTTTGTCTTCTTGGATTTCGTATCATCTCTCTCCAAGAGTATGCCAATTTTGATTGAAGAATCAATAGTCTTCAAATATGCCACCAATACAGAGTTCGAAGGATCAACTCTTTTAAGCATAGCATCTGGAATACGAGCAACTGATGGAAAAACTTCAGCACTATCTGTGACATCCTTCGGATAGTGGTATGATTGAAAAACTGCTTTGTCTTCATCATTGGGTACCAAAATCCCTTCCTTATTGTAAAAGTGTTGCAAAATCAAACTCCAGTATCTTGCACACGAAATACCATGAATAGCATTCGTGTGTTCTACACCCTTTTGGAATTCCTTCCACAACTGTGTAGAATAATCTACTTGAAGATCATAGTAGATGCCAGCAACCATGGCATAAACCTCCATTCTTCCTTTATCAAGACCAGCTGATCTCCCAGTCAAACATCGTAAAAAAATACCAAATAAGAAATTCCAGATTCGTGGAAGTCCAGATTTCTTAAAATCACTAATCTTGGATAATGGTGGCTGATATCCCATCTCATTAAACATGTGAACGATTTGTGGAAAAATAAATGAAACATATGGAGGCGAATTCGGAATATCAGAATTTGGCAAAATAGTTTCTTGGTTAGCCTAACCTTTTTGTCGTTCACCAGATGAAAAGTAATCGTATCAGATGCTTTGTTGTATGTCGCAGTTGATCCTGCTTGAGAAAGCCAGGACAATGGAACAGAGAAAGAGTTGGACAACGCTTTAGCCAAAACCGAGTTCTTCAAAGCAACTTTGAGCATCTTTAATTCTTCCGGGTACTGAGAAATTTCACCCTCCAAGTAGTAGTTTGTTGCTTGAATCTTCATTATTGGTAATGAAGAGGCATCTTCAGTAGTATGAGAATCAACATGAGCAGAAGTCGCCATTGTTAGGGTTTGAAGATGATGATGAACAGAGAATTTTGGGAAATTTGCTTTTTGATCGCGTAAACTGACAATGAACCCCTGGAATTCCCTTTTATATGTAACCCTTAAATTTGAATTTGAAGCGGGATATGTATTTAATGATATCCGACGTGGCACCTTGAAAATCGGACCATTACTGCGTAAAAGTAGCCATGTGTCAAAAAGTAGTTGTCACATCGCCTTGAAAAACGGACAGAATACCATACGTCATTTATAAACAGCCTGTCTTCTAATCCCCAAGAAAATTGTAACCGTCAGAACCCTTCGAATGGAAGCAAGGCTCTTTCACTTTTGGGATGAAAAGCGAAGTCATATGCCAGAAGTTCGAAATCATCAGCCTGAGTTGGTATTACTCAGAACCTCAAGGATTTCATGAGTGCTATGTTCCAAAGAATAGAGACGTGAAACAAATATAAGAAAAATATGGGATATTGTGATGTCAAACCATTGACACAAAAGCAGATGAAATCCTGGGCAAAGATTACTTCATTAATCATTAAGAAAAATGATCAATAGCTTGTGTGGGTTCCCGTGAATTACAATTGAGTACTTGTTGATAAGTATCAAAGGGCTTCTTTTATAATGCTTCGTGGATAGTTCAAAATTTCGTTACATGTCATCCTAAACATAAGGTGAGAAATTGTAACAGAAATTACTTGTTTGACCAGTGTAGTCAGTGACAAGTTTGCGTTGAAAATTTTTGAAATGACTAGGACATTCGAATGAAACTCACACAGAAATCATATTCAAGAAAAAAAATTTGTGTTCTGGATCTTGTTGGGTAACAAACATCGTGGGTTTCGAATGTTTGATCAAGACCACTTATTCGAAATGAATATGATTTGGAGTTTCAAATTTTGGTACATAAACAAAAGTTTCGTGAAAATCTGGAACTTAGTTCCCCGTCAATTCCTTAAAAAAGATAATGAAATTTGGGTTTCACTTTCATCACGGTCTCATGATGTCAGATCATAAACACAGAGTTTTGATATATCTAAGTCTCGATGGGTTTGATCAGAGACCTCTCGGACATATGTCTTCGTGTGCGATCGTGTAAGAACTTTATGGATGAAAAAGATTGATGTAAGACACGAAAAGTACCTCTGTTATGTTTGGACCAAACAGTAAACTCTAAACTCATTTTGAGAAGAGTAAGGTAGCTCAGAGACTAATGTGAATATAAGCCTGATTGGGAAGAAATCTTCGTATGCATAATTTCATTAAGGCTTTCGTACACACACATTGAGTCATGGAGGCTTTGGTCAACATACAGCAGCATGCTTCTAGGGACATCCTAACTAGTTCGAATGATGAAAAATTTATCGATTCATACGAAAAATGTACCTTACCCGAGTACTGCAAGCATAATCTCCTCTGTATCTTCATGAGAATCTGCAACAAAATACTAAAAAGAAATAAGAATCAAAATATTTTTGATGTTTTGATTTTTCGAAAATAATACAGAACAAACTAAAATCTTTTTGAATTTTTAAATTTTTCGAAAATTGAATGACAAAATAAACGAAAATCTTTTTGGATTTTTGAATTTTCTGAAAATTAAATGACAAAACAAACGAAAATCTTTTTGAATTTTTGAATTTTTCGAAAATTAAATGACAAAATAAACGAAAATCTTTTTGGATTTTTGAATTTTCCGAAAATTAAATGACAAAACAAACGAAAATCTTTTTGGATTTTTGAATTTTCGAAAATTGAAATAGTACTTGATGCAAATATGCAAAATTTTATCATCCCCTTATAAGTAACAAATGTACGAATTCGAAGAGGTCGAAGCGTTGACTATGAACAGTAACAGCTGAATCAACCCTTAAAATAAGTAACAAATGTGCGAATTCAAAGGGGTCGAAGCGTTGACTATGAACAGTAACAACTGAATCAACCCTTAAAATAAGTAACAAATGTGCGAATTCGAAGGGGTCGAAGCGTTGACTATGAACAGTAATCTCTGAATGTTGAATGACTTTTCCTTGTCTTTTATTAAGCGCCTCTGATTCATTCCTTATCGTGCATCATTCTTCTTTTTCGCATGGAACAAAATTTCCATCGATCATTCCAAGTCCCTCTATAATTCTCACAAGAGATTTTTCATCTAAAGGTTTCGTGAAAATATCAACTAACTGATCAGTTGTTTTCACGAAATGTACTTCAATATTTCCATCCACCACGTGAACTTTGATAAAATGATAACGAAGAGCTATATGTTTAGTCTTCGAATGCTGCACAGGATTATGACAAATTCTTATTGCACTTTGAGAATCACAATATAATGGTATCTTTTTCATATTTATTGCATAATCACGCAATTGACTTTGGATCCATATTATTTGTGAAGTGCAAGCAGCAGCAGCCACATATTCTGCTTCAGCTGTTGAAATTGATACACATTTTTGCTTTTTCGACTGCCAGCTTACCAATTTGCCATCAAGAAATTGACATCCACCACTTGTGCTTTTTCGATCAATATTACAACCACCCAAGTCTGCATCCGAATACGCTTGTACAAAGAACCCAGTTTTCGAAGGATACCACAATCCTAACGAAATTGTTCCTTTAAGATAACGAAAAATATTCTTTACAGCAGTGAGATGTGGTTCTCGTGGATTAGACTGATACCTAGCACAATTACACACATAAAACATGATATCATGTCTACTAGCTGTAAGATAAAGTAATGAACCAATCATGCTCCTATATAAAGTTATGTCAACGGCAGGTTTATCTAACGAAGGTGTAAGCTTTATGCCCGTTGCCATTGGAACTCGTAACTTCGTGCTATTCGTCAATCCAAACTTTTCCAACAGATTCTTCGTATATTTTTCTTGATTAATAAAAATTCCTTTTCTGTTTTGACAAATATTCAAACCAAGAAAATTATTGATTTTTCCCATCATGCTCATTTCGAACTTACTCTTCATTAAATCTTCGAATTCTCTAGACAAAGCAGCGTCAGTTGAGCCAAAAATAATATCATCAACATAAATTTGAACAAGCATTAGATGATTCCCCACTTTCTTTCGAAATAATGTGGGATCAACTGATCCTTGTTTAAATTTAGATTGTTTCAAAAATGAGGTAAGAGTTGCATACCATGCTCGTGGTGCTTGTTTCAAACCATAAACTGCCTTATCTAAAATATAAACATGATTTGGAAATTCTTCGTTAATAAAACCTGGGGGTTGTTCCACGTAAACAGTTTCTTCAAGCTCTCCATTTAGAAATGCACAATTCACGTCCATTTGATAAACATCAAAATCTTTGTGAGCTGCATAAGCCAGAAATATACGAACCGCCTCGAGTCTTGCGACAGGGGAAAAAGTTTCTTCATAGTCGATTCCTTCTTGTTGTGAATATCCTTTAACAACAAGTCTGGCTTTGTTTCGAACAATATTTCCATCTTTGTCGGTTTTATTTTTGAAAATCCATTTTAACCCGACAATCGAAACATTTTCAGGTTTAGTAATTAACCTCCAAACCTTGTTTCGTTCAAATTCACACAATTCAGATTGCATTGCAACAACCCAATCTGAGTGTTCCATTGCAATCTTAATTGTTTTTGGTTCAATCTTAGAAATGAAAACATTGAACATGCAAAATTCTTGATGAGTATTCAATACCTCATTCTTTGCACGAATTTGAGCTCTTGTTAAAACTCCCTCTTGTGGATTCCCAATTACTTGATCCTTCGGATGATCTTTTGTCCACTTTTCCATTGGCGGATATGCTGGATCAAATTCCAAAGGTGCATCTTCGTATATATCATCGTTTTCTGAGCCTACAATCGAACAAGCATCATCAAAATCATTATTATCTTCAATATTTTCTGAATGCTCCCCCTCAACATCATCATTCAATCTTTCTTTCTCCCCCTCGAAAGAATGCATGTTGTCATCTAATGTATTCGAATCCAAGTGATCCCCCTCCACTGGATTGTTTTGCATACTTTCGCCTTTCTCTGGAAAGTTTGATGTTGAATCATCGGTAAGCTTTGTTAGTTCAGAGAGATAATTATCATTTGCATTTATTTCAGCATCAACAGTATGATCTGAAATTCCAAAAATTAAATCATAATCAATATCTAATGTTTGTGAGGATTCAGATTCATCTTGTATGTTTCTCAGAATTGGATGATTTTCAAACTGAGATGTTGTTTGTTTAATGTAGTAATCATCAAATGTAAGATTAAAAGTTTCTTCAACTTTTCGTGTTCTTTTATTCAACACACGATATGCGACTGAATTATGCAAATAACCCAAGAAAATCCCTTCATCTGCTTTTGCTTGAAATTTCGTAAGATGATCCTTGAGATTCATAATGAAGCATTTGCATCCGAAAACATGAAGAAATTTGACGTTAGGTTTTCGATTGTTGAGAATTTCATATGGAGTAATATTAAAACGACGATGAATGAACGATCTGCTTTGAGTGAAACATGTGGTTGATACTACTTCAGCCCAAAGATATTGTGGAAGATTCGCATATGCCAATATAGTCCGTGCCGCTTCGCATAGAGACCTATTTCTTCGTTCAACAACACCGTTTTGTTGTGGTGTGTATGGAGATGAAAAATTATGCGAAATCCCTTTGTCCACCAAAAATGAATCAAGAACATTGTTCTTAAATTCAGTTCCATGATCACTCTTAATTTTTCGAACAATCTTCTTCAATGTTGTTTCCATCTTTTTGATAAAGTCAATCATGATTTGTGCAACTTCAGATTTAAGCCTGAGAAAATAAACCCACATATATCTGGAAAAATCATCAACAATCACTAAAATGTACCGTTTCTTGTTGAGAGTTGAAACTGTCGAAGGTCCACACAAATCAATATGTAAAAGCTCCAGAGGTGCAACTATTTTCGAATCAATCGTAATTGGATGACCTTGTTTATGTTGCTTGCCAACTTCACAAGCTGCACATAAAGAATCATTGTCAAATTTAAGTACAGGTAAACCTCTTACCAGATCTTGTACCACAAGTTTATTGATGTTTCGAAAATTGAGATGAGAAATTCTTCGATGCCAAAGCCAACTTAAGTCTGATGTTGCCTTCGAAAGAAGACATATAGCAGGTTTCCCTACTATCGGATTGATGTCCAAAGTGAACATGTCACCTTTCCTTTTGGATTTCAGTAACACCTCTTTTGTTGTGACATTCGAAATAATACTTCCTTCTTCGTTAAAAAGAACTTGATTGCCAGTGCCCACAACAAGTTGAGAAACACTTATCAAGTTATGTTGAAGACCTTTAACATATGCCACCCGATTCACTGTGAATTGACCATTCGTGATCTTCCCATATCCTTTGACTTGACATTTTTGATTGTTCCCAAACTTCACTACTCCAGCATTTTTGAGACTTCGAAAATCACGTAAATTCTCCTTCTTCCCAGTCATGTGACGAGAGCAACCACTATTGATGTACCACTTGTTATCATATTGCTCATCACATAGTACCTACATTCAATGGAAAATTTTAGGTACCCATGGCTTTTGGGGTCCTTAGAAATTAGATTTTAATTTCGAATGTAATGAAGAACTTTTAACCCAATCACAAACTTTTGTTTTGAAACTATCAATTAAGTTTACATCTTCATTTAAAGGAACCGAAACATAAGTTTTTGATGGTTTCGAATGTTCACTGACATTACCCTTCGAATTCTGAGTTTGTGAATGAACATTCTTTGCTTTTATTACTGGTTTCCATGCTTTGACTGAAATGTTCGAATCCTTGGACGATGAACTGCCATTTGATGAATTATTCACATACTTTTCATATGCTTCGTGAATTTGCTCCTTTGAAAATGTATTTGACTGATACATATTTCATTTTCCTTCAAGCCAATGATCAATGTTCTTCCTTGACGTTATTCCTTTTTCTCGTGAAGTCTTCATAGTTTCTTTCTTCGTTTGATTTGGAAAATTTGGCTTTTTAGGAACAAAATCAACTTTTGGATTTGTTTTAAAAGATTTAGCATATGATGTATCAACTGTTGATTTAAAATGTTGACATTGAAAGAATTTTTGATTTGGTTTTGAGTGATTTGAAAATTTTCTTGGAATATTAGTTTCTGAAACTTTCGAAAACCTTCGTTGTTTATTCACTTCAGACTTTGAATGATTTGATTGAGATGAGTGTTGAGGTTTTGT
Source organism: Lactuca virosa (assembly GCF_052849685.1). Taxonomy (NCBI): domain Eukaryota; kingdom Viridiplantae; phylum Streptophyta; class Magnoliopsida; order Asterales; family Asteraceae; genus Lactuca; species Lactuca virosa. The sequence goes on along the minus strand of NC_136428.1, from coordinate 282,742,529 downwards.
TGAAAAAGATGAATTTTTAGCTTTGAAAACATTTTTGAGTGATTGTGATTCAGACATCTTTTGAGACTCAACATTTTGCCAAAATATTTTCTTTCTTGCTTGTCTTTTTGAAATGTTGTTTTCCTTCGAAAATTTGTCAATTTGATCTTTGAATTCCTTGGAGTTTAATTTGACAACTTTTTCACATTCCTTTTCAACTTGTTTTGAATTCTCTTTTCAATTTCTGATTTTTCAACCCATTTTCTTTGTGGTTTTTGACGTTGGAAAACATACGAATTCTTTGTTAATTTGTTTTCAATTGTGCTTTGATTTGCGAAAAAACCTTCATCAGTTGTTTTTGAATTATCCTCTTCAACTAACTTCTTTAATTCTGGTTTGATTTTCTCAACATTTCCAGTTGTTACGAAAACTTGATTTGGAAAAATGACATTATCTGTACATTTGAAATTTGGATAAACCACTGAATTCGTTTCAAGATAGTGCTCACCTTTTTCGTTCATCACTTTTTCGAACTTTTGTGTATCACCATACACCTGATCAACCACAATTCGAGGAGTTTCTTCTTCCTTTGAAGATTTCTTTTCCTTCGAAATGTTCACTTCAACTTCATCATCACTATCATCAGTTTAGCTGTCTTTGAGATCCACGAAGTTCATATCATAAACTTTCGAAGTTGAGGGTATATCAGTTTCATTTTCAACCATCAAATCCTTAACTTTTTCTTTTCCTTTAGATGTTGAAGCAACATTAACAACAGACAACTGAGAACAATCAACATCTTCAAGTTCACTAATTTCACTAATATTGTCAGAATTATCTTCAATATCAACAAAATTAGATTGAGAATCAGATGTTGAATTCTCAGTCTTTTTCAAAATTTGAATTTGTTCAGATTTAGTCAAAGTATCATTCACTATGTTAACTAATTCATTCGCATCAAGACAGTCATCAATTTTGACAATTCCATATTTATATCTATCATCAGGAACTCTGTCAAAATCAGCTATTATTTGCTCACAATCATACGAAATATTATCTACCTTGGCTCTTTCGAATGCTAGGAAAGGTAGTAATTTTCTATGTTGCTCTTTACTTATATCACATGAATGATGTAAATCAGTTAATTTGCTATAAAGTCATTTAGCAGAATTACAATAGATGTTTCTTTGTGCTAGCAAAAGTTTAACATCACTCGATAACCTATCCCTATCACACATTATATTTGTCATTTGTAATTCCAAACATTCAATTTTGCTTATTTTCATGTCTAATCTCTTTTTGACCTCTAACAACTCCATTGACAACTTGTTGGCCTCATTGCTAGCAGACACAACAATTGAATCAAAATAAGTAACCGTCTCATCAAAAGAAATTACTTCAGAGTCATAAGCATGTGTAGGAATATTAAAAGATTCGAGAATTTTACGTACCTTTGTTGTCATTGGAGATTTGTCAGCTGCTTTGGATACGAAGCATCGTCCCCTCACTTCGAATTCCCCATCATCTGAGTCCTCCTCCATTTTCGCATACAACGCTCCATGCGTTGGATTCCTCATTTCTTCATCGTCTGACCCGGATGACCAGATTTGATAAGTTCCATCTTCATCCTCATGCTCACCCTTTGCAACCAATGACAAATTCTTTGCTTTAGCACGAACCACCTCGAGCTTCTCTGCATAGTATGCCTTATCTTTGACTTTATTCTTCCTCTCATCCTTCTTTCGAAGCATACAGTCATTTGCAAGATGATTCGCACCGTTGCAATAATGACAATCTATTCCAGCATCACCTTTCAGCTTCTTCTCACCCTTTCCATCAGCTATCTTCGAATCTTGCTTCTCAACTTTCTTTTTCTCCTCAACAACATTTTGACTCACAGAATTTCCTTTCACCTCAGCAAGCTTAGTCTTCGAATTGAACGGCTTTTTGAAAAATTTCTTGACACGATTATTCGAGTAAAATGCTATTGCTTCATCATCCGAATTCATGATGAATCCTTCTTCTTCCTCAGAATCACCATTTTTAGCTTCTTTCTCAGAAATCTTTGACACAAGAGCTAATGGACCTCCCAAATTCAACTTCGATTCCTCAGCAATTTCATTTACCTCAATTTCGTGTGTTTTCAACTAATTGTACAAATCATTGAGAGTTGATGTATCAAAACTTTGCTGATTCTTCACCATCATACTCACACTTCTCCATTCTTTTCGAAGCCCCATTACAAAGATGAGATTAAAATCCATTGAAGTCCTGGTAATTCCATAGCGATTGCAACGATAGATTAACTCGTTCAGACGATCATAGTAAACTTCAATTGTTTCTCCTTCTTTTTGTTTGAAGTCTTTCAACTCAACCAAACACTGTTTAACTGAATTGATTTTTGTCTTCTCACTTCCTTGAAATTTATCTTTCAGATTGTTCCAGATTTCCTTTGCAGTTGTACAACTCCTAACGTAATTGTACACAACTGGAGGTAACGCACCTCGCAGTTCCCTCATACACCTCTTCTCCAGTTTCTTCAGATGATCAGTTTGATTATCAACTCCAAAATTTGTAGAAGATGATCCAATTGGTTGAACATTCACTAGAACATTGACATTTCCAGTGATACATGACCATAATTCTTCATCCAGACCATTCAGATAATCCTGCATACGATCAGCCCACTGATCATAGTATTCAGGGATTAGCATTGGAATTTTGGTTGATGAACCTAGCAGATGAGAAAACGAGGTCATCGAATTGAGATTGAAACTTGCCATTGTTGTACGGAAGAAGATTTTGAGAAGTTTGAAAAGATTTCAGAATTTGAAAACAAACTAGATGAATCAAATCGAATTGATGAGAATAACACTCGATTCAACAATTCAAATGCAGAATCGAATCACAGACTAAGATCTTGACTATTTTTCACTTTCAAAAAGTGCGGAAACTTTTGAATCAAAAAGTTGATTCAAAAACTTTTTGAACAGCGTGAAAATCAGATCAGAGATATGATTCCTGCTCTGATACCAATTGATGAACCAATGAATCGAGTAATGAATTAATCAGAGTATGAATTCAAGTAAGAATGTGAGATTTGAACACAGGATGTAAATATGATCTTGTTATGCTCTATTATGCTTTCGAATTCTTTACAGAGTATAGTAGACAAGTCTGTAAAAGTTCTTTTCTAACTCTAGTAAATAACCCTATTTATAGGGAACTGAAAGCATACAAAAAATATACTAAGGCATTGACTCTAAAGCTTCGAATAAAAGCGCCCTAGTAAAATACATTACAAAACATTCGAAGAGTCCAAAACATACTTCGACTAATTACAACAATTCGACCCTTACATACCATGGTTTATTGAATGCATGCAATAACCATAACCATGATATAACATGTTTTTTAAACTAGAATTATAAAAACATCAAAGACCCCTTACAAACCTCAAATCTATGCAATCCTTTTTTAAAGAACACTCGCACGTCTCTTGTATGCACTAGTGGGATAAAGGATACCTAACTACTTAGTGTTATCTTTTGATGGCCGAGGTGTCTTCGCAATTTCTATAACCAAGTTATAGGCCGATTACACAAGTTTTTTCAAATTGGATGATTTGATCGGAAATGTCTTGTGATAAATGATACCTAAGCAAGAGAGTTCTGAGGCATAGATGGGATCAAACATGTCTAATTAAATTTGTTATTAGCGATCCCATAAATCTAGGAATTATATGGTAAGATATAATTGATAATCGATATCTACCGGATTGAATTCGGATGGATGGGATAAAGGATACCTAACCATTTATCTGTTTTGCAACTTGGATCCTAGACTTTGATAATTAATGTTTTTAGAAACTAAAGGGGTATTAATTATTAAAGATTAAATATTGAAAATACTAAATGAATTTTGTTAAAAATTTTGTAGATATATAATCCACTCTCATAACCATGAAATGTCATTTCTCTTTAAATGACTTAGTGAAACAATAACATTCAATAGATACAACTTCAATGAATGGGTTCATGTCTTAAGAGACAATCTCGTGAGAGATATGAAATTGTATACACTTGAAGGTCCTAATCCTAAAAAAATTACTTTGAGTAATAGACCTAAATATGTTACCTAGTAAAGGCACCACTGTGATGCTCAAGATGCTTCTAACATCAAGCTAGGAATAGTTATTCATGACTTCTAGGAAGTCTTGGATAATTTAAGCATATATCTAATGATATAACAGGTCAAGCGATATTCCAATAAATACAGTGATATTTTATTTAAAGCTAGTTTAAATAATGGAATAGTGCAAGGCTAAAAGGGTCACCTTGTGTGATCTAAAAGGCCCATGTTTTATGGACTAAACACCTTTAAGCCCAATAAATTTAATAAGGCCCACATAGATGGATCTTGTTTCTTTTGTGAAGAAACTGGACACTGGTAGAGGAACTGCTCCTCTTATCTAGAAAGAAAGTCTGGAAGAGACTAGTACTTCATGTATCTGCGGGATAGAACTTATACCTTTTGTGTACCACTCAAGTACTTGGCACTTAAATGTTAATCTAATATTTGTAACTTGATTGCAAATATTTACAGAAGAGTAACTAGCTGAGCACAAGCAAGTTGGAACTACACTCTCGAAGTTTAGTTTATAATTTATGCTTAGAACATAAATTGCTTGCAATATAAAACAATATTTGTTTTGGAACAATGTATGTTTTAAATTTAGCATGTATAAATATTTATGTCTCAGTTATATATTTAAATGATTGATTATTTACTAGATCGTTTTTCATGGCGATAATACTCATATTCTGAAATGATTGAATTCTATTTCTGAGACCAGATCTCTTAATAGAATTACAAAGTAAATATCAACATTCTATAAATAAAATTAAGTTCTATATGCAAGTACTTTTGACTTAAACTTGTTTTAAATCAAACTTATCCATGACATTGTTATCTTTATTGTATAAATAAAATCCACATATTCCAACTTCAAGAAAGGGATCTTTGAAGGCAAATAATGTAGATTATTTGACATATGTGAATCTTATTTATATATAAAAGATTCCTAATAATATTTTCACTAAAGTGTAGAGAAAATAATTATTAAGGAACTATACACTTTTGTGTATGAATTCCTTTCTAATAAATGCCTATAATTAAGCACAAGATACAACCCACTAGTACCATCTAAAGCCTTCATGATGATAAAGGGTAAATTAAACTTTACTTGATATAGTTTACTTTCTAATCAGTAGAAATGTCCTCCTTTTAACTTTTTGGGATTATACTTCAATCACTATTAATTGTATCTGTAAGGGTCGAAGTTTAGTTGTAATATGTCGAAGTCAGTAATATTATTTTACAAGGCATTTTGTATCGAAGCTCAGTGTTTTAGTCCTTGTAATTTTGTGTATGCTTTCACGTCTCCTATAAATAGGGACTTTACTTAGAGTTAGATAAAAGTCTGAGTACAACTTGTCTACTTTCTCTCTGTAAGAATTGGAAGCATAATTCGAGCTGAAAACCAGATTATATTTACTCTTTTTGTTCATTTGATCATTTCTCTTATACATTCTCGATTCATCACTTCATCAATTGGTATCAGAGCAGGAATCATAATCTGCGATCTGATTTTCACTCTGATTCAAAAGGTTTTTCAATCAAATTTTGGTTCAAAAAGTTTTCGCACCTTTTGAAGTGAAAAGTGTTCTTGATCTTCAGTTGTGATTCGGTTCTGCAACTGATTTGTTGAATCGAGTGTTCTACTTGATTTTTCTGTTCAATTCAGCAACTTGCTTTCAAATTCTCTTTGATTTCTCAGAAAATTTCATCCGTACATCAATGGCAAACTTCAACTTAAACTCAATGACTTCATACTCTCATCTTCTAGGATCTTCAACTAAGATTCGTATGCTCATTCCGGAATACTATGATCAGTGGTCTGATCGTATGCAAGACTACTTGAATGGACTCGATGAAGAGGTTTGGTCATGTATCTCTGGGAATGTTACTCTTCCGACAAATCTTCATCTGGTACTACGAGTGTTGATGCTCAAACTGATCGAATGAAGAAACTTGAAAACGATGTATAAGGGAGTTATGCGGTGCATTGCCTCCAGTTGTGTATAACTATGTCAGAAGTTGTACAACTGCAAAAGAAATCTGGAATAATCTCAAAGAAAAATTTCAAGGAAGCGAGAAGACGAAAATTAATTCAGTTAAGCACTGTTTGATTGAATTAAAAGATTTCAAGCAAAAAGATGGTGAGTCAATTGAATGTTACTATGATAGGCTGAATGAATTGATCTATAAATGTCATCATCATGGCATTACAAGGACGACAATGGAATTCAATTTGACATTCATCATGGGTCTAAGAAAAGAATGGAGGAATGTTACTTTAATGGTGAAGACACAACAGAGTTTCGACACATCATCATTGAATGATTTGTATAATCTGCTAAAGACTCACGAAGGCGAGGTAAATGAGATGGCTGAAGAATCGAAATTAAGCTTGGGTGGATCATTAGCTTTAGTTTCGAAAGTTTCAGAAAAGGAACAGGTTGAAGAAGAGAATTCTGATTAAAAAGGGTTTATTGTTAATTCGGATGATGAGGCTGTTGCTTTTTATTCAAATAATAAAGTCAAGAAAATTTTCAAGAAACCGTTCAATTCAAAGTCAAAAAATGTTAATGTGAAAGGAAGATTTATGTCGAAGGCTGGAGGAGAAGAGAAGAAGAAGAGTGAGAAAAAGGAAGTAGAGAAAGAAGAGACAAAATTTGAGAAGAAGATTAAAGGTGATTCAGGAACTGATTGTCATTGTTGACAAGGAGCCAATCATATGGCTAGTGACTGTCAACTTCGTAAAAAGGATGAGAAGAAAAACAAGGTGAAGGACGAATCCTATTACGTTGAGAGGTTGGAAGAAGTAAGGGCAAAGGCGAAAGGAATGTCACTGGTGGCAAAGGGAGAGGTTGATGATGAGAATGAAGGAACTTATCAGATATGGTCTTTGGGATCGGATGAAGAAGAAATGCGTAATCCTACGCATGGAGCCATGTTTGCGAAATTTGAGGATGAATCTGACGAAGCCGTGACAGGTCGTTGCTTCATGACTAAAATTTCTGACAAATCACCAATGACCACCAAGGTACGTACTATTCTTCAATCTTTTAATATTCCTTTGAGTGCCTATGATTCTGAATTAATTGCTTTTGATGATATTGTTGCTTATTTCGATGCTTTGGTTATCTTTGCTAGCAACGAGGCTAAGAAATCAACTTCTCAGTTGATAGAAGTACAGAAGCAGTTAGATGCCAAGAAAATAAAAATTGAGAGTTTAGAATTACAGATTACAAATATCATGTGTGATAGGGATTAGTTAAGCAGTGATGTAAAAATGTTATTAGCCCAAAGAAATATATATTGTAATTCTGCAAAACGTTTATATGCAAAATTGACTGCTTTGCATCATTCGTCTGATATTAGCAAAGAACAACATAGGAAGTTATTACCATTCCTAGCATTCGAAAGAGAGAAAATTGATAGCCTGTCTTATGATTGTGAGAAAACCATAGCAGAATTCGATAAAGTGCCTGATAATCAATTTGCTTATGGTATTGTTAAGATAGATGAATATTTGAATGTTGATGAACTTGTTGACATTGTGAATGATACCTTAACCAAAAATGAACAAATCAAAATTTTGAAAAGAACTGAGAATTCAAAACTTGACTCTCAATCTAATTTCGCTGATGTCGATGATAATTCTGATAGTTTTAGCGAAATCAGTGAAATTGAGGAAGAGGAAAGTGTCGATTGTTCACAGTTGGCTATCATTAATGTCACATCTAAGTCTAAAGGAAAAGAAAAATGTAATGATTCATTGGATAAGGTTGCCATTGACAAACCCTCAACATCGACATGTTTTGATTTCGACAATGTGAGTGTCAAAGATAGTCAAACAGATATTAGTGATGATGAGGCTGAAGAACAAGTTTCGACCAAATCTAAGCCTGAAAATCTTGTTTCAAAAGAAACAACCTTTCCACGAGTTGTTGTTGATCAAGTGTTTGGAGACACTGAAAATTTCGACAAAGTTTTGTCTGAAAAAGGAGCTCATTATTTGGAAAGAAATCAAGTGGTGTATCCAAATTTCAAGTGTACAGATGATGTTGTATTTCCAAATCAAGTGTTTGTCACTACTAGAAATGTTGAAAACATCATACCGGAGTTCACCAAAATGGTCGAAGATGACAACAAGAAAACATCAGACGAAGGATTCTTTTCAAATCAAAGCACTGTCGAAAATAATCTAACAAAGAATTCGTATGTTTTTCAAAGACAAAAACCACAACGAAAATGGATTTAAAAAGAAGCAAATGCAAAAGAATGTTTGAAACAAGAATCTAAAGAAATAAATGAGGATGTGAAACTTAATTCAAACGAATTTAAGGATCGTGTTGAAAAATTTTCGAAGGAACATGGAATTTCGAAAAGACAGGCAAGAAAGAAATTTTTTTGGCAAGTTGTGTCTAATGAAAAGGAATCAAAAACACCTACCAAGACAGTGTTTGAAAATGAGTTGTCCAAACCTATACAAACAAAGTTTTCAAAACTTTCGGATAAAAAGGAAAATCCCGCTCAATCAATTTCGTCTGATTCTCAAAATGATTCTATGAAGTTTTCAAAAACAAAAACTTTTTCAACATATGATAAACAACAGAATTTTCATTCAAAAAGCCAACCAAAATTTTCAAAGCCAACAAACAATCCAAATCGATTTTCTTCAAATACAGCAAGTCGAAATTTCAAAAATTCTCATCGATTTGAAAATGTTCGAAAATTTGAAAATGTTCGAAATTTTGAAAATGTTCGAAAATTTGAAATGTTCGAAAATTTGAGAACATTAGAAAATTTGAGAATGTTCGAAAATCAGAGAATGTTAGAAAATTTGAGAATGTTCGAAAATTTAAGGATGATCGAAAATCTGAAAATGTTCGGAAGTTTGCAAACCGTCAAACAGTTGTGTATGATAAATCCTCCAAAACTACAAAGTTTATACCTCAAGAACCAAATTTTCCAAATCCTTCTCAGAAGAAGAATTCGAAAGTGTCATACACAAAGGGTTCGTCAAATGTGAATAATATCGATCATTGGCTTGAAGGACAAGGGAAGATGTTTCAATCTCGTAAGTATTCCCAACATCACATCCGCGAAGCATATGAGAAATATTTGAATGATTCTTCCAACGGAAGCTCCTCTTCCAAAGAATCAAATATTCCTGTGAAAACATGGAAACCAGTTTCGAAAGCTAAACCTGTTGCAAACCAACCTGAGGACAAAAAGGCGAATGTCAGTGACAAATCTAAACCTTCGAGAACTTATGTTTCTGCTCCTTTACCTAATGATGTCGACTTAATTGACACTTTAAAATCAAAAGTTTGTAATTGGGCTTTAGGTTCTTCATTTCACTCGGTTTTCAAAGCTAATAACCAAGGACCCAAACAGCCTTGGGTACCTAAATTCTTTCATTAATTGCAGATTCTATGTGACGAGCAATATGATGATAAATGTTACATTGATAGTGGTTTGTCTCGTCACATGACTGGCAAGAAGGAGAATTTAAATGATTATCGAAGTTTGGAGAATGCAGGAGTAGTCAAGTTTGGAAACAATCATAAGTGTCAGGTGAAAGGATATGGCAAAGTCACAAATGGGAAGTTTACTGTTAAGAGAGTTGCATATGTCGAAGGTCTTCAACATAACTTGATTAGTTTTTCAGAACTTGTTGTGGGCACTGGCAATCAAGTGGTGTTTAACGAAGCAGGCAGCATCATTTCGAATGTTGAAACTAATGAAGTTTTGCTCAAATCCAAACGACATGGTGACATGTTTACTCTTGATATCAAACCAATCATCGACAAACCCTCATTGTGTTTACTTTCGAAAGCTACATCTGATGTCAGCTGGCTATGGCATCAACGTTTATCTCATTTAAATTTTCGAAATTTGAATAAGTTGGTGATTGATGATCTTGTTCGAGGTTTACCTGTACTAAAGTTTGATAATGATACTTTGTGTGCAGCTTGTGAACAAAGGAAACAGCATCGCAAAGGACAGCCAATTGTCATAGATTCGAAAATTGTTGAACCGCTGGAACTTCTTCATATTGACCTTTGTGGACCATCAACTGTTGAAACTCTCAACAAGAAACAGTACATTTTGGTTATTGTTGATGATTTTTCACGATTCACTTGGGTGTATTTTATCAGGTTAAAATCTGAAGTCGCTCAAACAATGATCGAGTTTATCAAGAAAATTGAGATAAGTCTGAAGAAGAAAGTTTGAAAAATCAAAAGTGATAATGGTTCTGAGTTTAAGAACAAAGTGTTGGATTCGTACTTAATGGAAAAAGGAATTTCGCATAACTTTTCTTCGCCATATACACCACACCAAAATGGTGTGGTTGAAAGGAGGAATAGGTCACTTTGCGAAGCAGCAAGGAGAATGTTGACGTATGCGAATCTTCCTCAATATATATGGCAGGAGCAGTTTCGACATCTTGCTTTACTCAAAATAGATCTTTCATTCATCGTCGTTTCAATATAACTCCGTATGAAATCATCAATAACCGAAAACCTAATATCAAATTCTTTCATGTGTTTGGTTGCAGGTGTTTTATAATGAATCTCAAAGAGAGTCTTTCGAAATTTCAAGCTAAGGCTGATGAAGGAATATTTTTGGGATATTCGACAAATTCGGTTGCATATAGAGTGTTGAATAAAAGAACCAGAAAAGTAGAAGAAACGTTTAATCTCACTTTTGATGATTACTTCGTGAAACAAGTTGAAAAACGTTTTGAACAAAAACCAATTCTTAGTGAATGAACTGTTGAAACTGAAGAATCTAATTCATCTGATTTTGATTATGATTTAATTTTTGGTGTTCCAGATAGAGCAATCGATTCTGAAGTATATGCTTCTGATAATCGAACTCCTGAATCTACAAAACATTCTGATGATTCGACAATCACATCAGAGACATCTGCTAATGGCGAAAGTATGCAAGATACTCATGTGGAGGGGGAGCATTTGCATAATCCTTCGAATGTTGAGGGGGAGTATCCTTTCGAGGGGGAGAATAGCAGAGTAAATGCAAGTTTCGAGGGGGAGCATCAGAATGAGCATTATGTCGAGGGGGAGCATGATAATACAGAAAACATAAATCTTGATCAAAATGATGAATTTCATGAACTAAATGATAATAATTCTGTTGCAGGATCCGAAAATGGAGAGATGTACGAAGATGCACCTTTAGAATTTGATCCAGCATATCCACCATTGGAAAAGTGGACAAGAAATCATCCGAAAGAGCAAGTCATTAGAAATCCACAAGATGGAATTTTGACAAGAGCTCAAATTCGTGCAAAGAATGAGGTACTGAATACTCATCAAGAATTTTGCATGTTTAATGTTTTTATCCCGAAAATTGAACCAAAGACTGTTAAGGTTGCAATGGAACATTATGATTGGGTTGTTTCAATGCAATCTGAACTAGCTGAGTTCGAGAGAAACAAGGTTTGGAGGTTAATTCCAAAGCCAAAAGATGTTTCAATTGTCGGATTAAAATGGATTTTTAAAAATAAAACTGACATGGATGGAAACATTATTCGAAACAAAGCCAGGCTTGTTGTAAAAGGTTATTCACAACAAGAAGGAATAGACTATGAAGAAACTTTCGCCCCTGTCGCAAGACTCGAGGCAGTTCGAATATTTTTGGCTTATGTAGCTCACAAAGATTTCGATGTATATCAAATGGATGTGAAGTGTGCGTTTTTGAATGGAGATCTGGAAGAAACTGTGTATGTGTAACAACCCCTAGGTTTTATAAATGAAGAACATCCTGATTATTGTTATATTTTAGATAAGGCAGTTTATGGGTTAAAACAAGCACCACGAGCCTGGTATGCAACTCTTACTTCTTTTTTGAAACAATCGAAATTTAAGCAAGGATCAGTTGACCCCACATTATTTCGAAAGAAAGTTGGGAATCATCTAATGCTTGTTCAAATTTATGTTGATGATATTATTTTTGGCTCTACTGATCCTGCTTTCTCTGAAGAATTCGAAAATATGATGAAAAGCAAATTTGAGATGAGTATGATGGGGAAAATCAATAATTTTCTTGGGTTAAATATTCGTCAAAACAGAGAAGGAATTTTCATCAACCAAGAAAAATATACCAAGAGTTTACTCGAAAAAACTGGATTGACGAATAGCACAAAGTTACGAGTACCAATGGCAACTGGCGTTAAGCTGACACCTTTGTTAGACAAACCTGCTGTTGACTTGACTCTTTACAGAAGCATGATAGGTTCATTACTTTATCTCACCGCAAGTAGACCTGATATCATGTTTTCTGTTTGTAATTGTGCTAGATATCAATCGAATCCACGAGAACCACATCTCACTGCAGTCAAGAATATTTTTCGTTATCTCAAAGGAATAATTTCATTAGGATTGTGGTATCCTTCGAAATCTGGATTCTTCATTCAAGCATATTCGGATGCTGACTTGGGAGGTTGCAATTTGGATAGAAAAAGCACGAGTGGTGGATGTCAATTGCTTGATGGAAAGTTGGTAAGCTGGCAATCGAAAAAGCAAACGTGTGTTTTGATTTCTACTGCTGAAGCTGAATATGTTGCAGTTGCTGCTTGCACTTCGCAAATCATTTGGATCCAGAGTCAATTACGTGATTATGCAATTAATATGAAAAAGATTCCATTGTATTGTGATTCACAAAGTGCTATACGCATTTGTCATAATCCAGTACAATATTCGAAAACCAAACATATTGCACTTCGTTATCATTTTATTAAAGATCGTGTGGAAGATGGCAACATTGAAGTTCATTTTGTAAAAACAACTGATCAGCTTGCTGATATTTTTACAAAAGCATTGGACGAAAAATCATTTGTTCGAATTTTGACAGGATTGGGGATGATCGAAGCAAATTCTGTTCCAGGACTAAATTCGAAAGAATAACAATGAAGTGTTATGCAAAAGTGTCGATTCAAAGGCAAAACTGTTTCATTCAGAGGCTGACAGTATTAACCATTCAGAGGTTACTGTTCACGTTCAGCGCTTCGACACGCTTCGTTTTCGACATTTGGGAAAGCCAAGTTTCGTTAGTTTGGTTATTCTTTCTTAAATTTTCGTTAAATTTTGAAAGTTTCGAATAGTTTGGTCATTTTTCTTAAATTTTCGTTAATCTTGAAAAACTGAAAACCCAAAAATATTTTCGTTTGTTTTTATTCTTTTTCGAAAAATCAAAAATTCCAAAAAGATTTTCTTTTGTTATTTGTTTTAATTTTTGAAAAACTGAAAAACACAAAAATATTTTCATTCTTTTCAAAAACATAAAATACTAAAAAGATATTTGTTCTTTGTTTTTTCTTTCTATGTGCAAATTTCACGAAAATGTTACAAGGGTCATGCTTGCAATTCTAGGGGAAGGTAAACTTTCGACAATTTTGTACTAGCTAGAATGTCCCTAGAAGCATGTTGTTGCATGTCGACCCAAGCCTCCATTGACTCAATGTGTGATTTTCGAAAGCCTTAATGAAATTTTTCATTACGAAAATTTCTTCCCAATCAGGCTTGCATTCACATTAGTCTCCTGAGCTACCTAACTCTTCTCAAATGAGTTAAGAGTTTTCTGTTTGGTCCATGCTTAACAGAGGTACAATTGATTTCGTAAACCAACCTTTTTCACCACAAAATTGCTAACACATTTCACACACAATGACGTATGTCCAAGAGGTCATTGATCAAACCAATCATGACTTAGGCATATCAAAATTCTGTGTTTATGATCTTGAATCATGAGACCGTGATGAAAGTGAAACCCAATTTTATAAACTTTTAAGGAATTGACGGGGAACTTTGTTCCAGATTTAACGAAACATTTGTTTTTGTACACAACTTTCGAAACTCCAAATCATATTCAATTATTTTGCGTGATCTTGATCAAATTGTCGAAACCCACGATATTTGTTACCCAACAGGATCCAGCTCAAATTTTTTTCTTGAATACGATTTCCGGGTGAGTTTCATTTTCAATTCGAAGTCACTTACACTTAAATCCAAAACATACTTGTCTCTGACTACACTGGTCAAACAAGTAATTTCGATTACAATTACTCACCTTATGTTTAGGTTGACATGTAACTAAAATTTTAAGCCACCCATGAAGCCTTGAAAAAGAAGTCCTTCGATACTTCTCTACAAGTATTCGATTGTAATTCACGGGAACATACCCAAGCTGTTGATTATCTTTCTTGATAATAAACGAAGCAACATTTGCTCGGGGTTTAAATGTATTTGTATCGAAATTTTATATTTCTACATCACAGTACCAAAATTTTCGTTAATTTGCTTCTCATCTCATTCTCTTGGCACACTGCACTCACGAAACCCTTGAGGTTCTAAGTAATACCAACTTAGGTTGATGATTTCAAAAGTCTGGAAAATGACTTCGTCTTTAATCCCAAAGATGAAAGAGCCTTGACTCCAAGCCGAAGGTTTGTGACGGTTACTTTCTCAATGACGTATGGCCAACGAATGGTTGACACGACGTTCTGTCTTCTTTCCGGGTTTCAAGGAGATGTGATGGGTACTTTTTTACTCGTGGCTACTTTATCGGAATAGTGGTGCGATTCTCAAGGGGCCACGTCGGATCTCATTTAATGTTGCTCCCGCTTCACATTTAAATTTCAGGGTTACATATAAAAGGGGATTCAAGGGTTCTTTATCAGTTTACGTTTTCAAAAGAAAAATCTCCAATTTGTCTCAGAAATCTTTACTTGTTCTTCAAAGGTTCAAAACCCTAATCATGGCGACTCATGCTGCTGTTGTTGCTCCATCCCAGTCCACTGATGATATTTCTTCTCAACCATTAATGAAGATTCAAAGCACAAACTATCAAGTCGAGGGGGATGTTTCTCTGTACCCTGAATAACTCAAGACTTTGATCGTAGCTTTGAAGAATTCTGTCTTGTCTACTGTTATGTTCAATTTTTTTGCTGTTCCACTATCATGGCTTTCATTAGCAGGATCTACTACAACGTATAGCAAAGCGATGGATGTTATCACCTTCAATTTGGTGAATGACAAGAAAATTCGTCTTACCAAAAAGCTTTTATGTCAAATCGTTGGTATTCCCAATACTCCACCTTACACTGATCTTTCTTTTGCTCAAGTTTTTTACATGTTCAATGATATGGGTCATCAACCCCCACTCACCAAGATTAGTTATTTCAAGAAATCTGGCCTTCCAAGTGTTTGGAATTTTCTGTTTGGTATTTTTCTTCGCTGCTTGACTGGTCGCAGTGTTGGCTTGGATAAAGGTCGAATGGAGGTCTATGCCATGGTTGTTGGGCTTTATTATGATATTCCGGTGGATTATTCTACTCAGTTGTGGAAGGAGTTTCAGAAAAGTGTGGAGAACACAAATGTGGTTCAAGGCATCTCGTGTGCAAGATACTGGAGTTTAATTCTTTGTTATGTTTATGACAAAGAAGGGATTGATGTGCCAGCTGATGAAGAAAAAACTGAGTTCTTGAAGTATCACTTTCCAAAGGAGGTTACAGATAATGTGGAGGAGTTTCCAAACATTGCTAGAATCCCTGATGTAATGTTAAAACGTGTTGATCCAGCCAACTCAGTATTAATGGAGCATTCTAAGTCCATTAATCTGAGTATCGAAACTGGAAAGTTGAAAGGAGGATGTTGGTCCTTCTAAGAAGTCAAGATGTTCAAAGAAGGATGAAAAGGCCACTCCTGAAAAACCTGTGCAAGATCTTCAAGAAAAGAAGTCTCCAAAGAAACAGTCTACGACAGAGGATCCAGTTTCGATTGTTTTGACGAAGCCTGTTGAGCTTCATGTTGATGAGAAAGAAAAAGAAGTAATTCCATCGAAAACTGGAGTTTACAAACGAATCAAGAAAAAATCTTGTGGTTCACAAAAATCCTCAGGTAAGGCATTCAGTTTTTCTCCAACAATGGTTCATAAACCTCATGTGACAAGGCAAGGGGTAGTTATTCGTGAAGTTCAAGCTCCGGTTTCTCCGTCCTCTAAGAAACGAATGACTGAGGATATGGCGAAAAATCTTTCTATGAAGATTAAAAAGAGGAAGTTGATTCTTCAAAAAGAATCTTCCGAAGATGAGCAAGTTCCTGAAACTCCTGAAGATAATCTTATCAAACCAACTTCAACTCCTGAGCAGACTGGAGTCATACAACCCGAAGTTTCGTTAACCAAGTCAGTTCCTGAGGAGGTTCGAACTTCAGACATCACTACACACGTATCTGATACGAATGTTAATGTCAACATGGGTGAAGGATATTCGACTAAAGAGATTTCAGTATCAGTCCAAGGTATTCATGTATTATCTTCTATTGATACTTCTGTTTCATTACCACCTTATATTGTACCTGTTTCCAACACAACCAATTCACCTACTTTTGAACATATTATCAACCATCCAATTACTACTCTTTTCTCATCCCAATCCACTGATCCACCCAAAATTGTTGATGAAATTGAAACTGATACTGACGAAGGAGGTTTTGGAGGAACTTTTGAGGAACTTGAATTTGATGATGAGGAAGAAAATTTTCCAGATCACATGTTAATGTCTATGAAGAAGTTCAATATTCTTAACAAGAAGTTGAATTCTATTATTCAATCTCAAGCTTATATGGGGGGAAGTAATTCGGTGTCAAGTATGGAAATTGATGGAATGCTCAAAGCTGTTGAAGCCAGGATGTTTACCAAATGCTCTGGATTGAATCAAGCATCTGAGTCACGAATAATGGAGAAGGTAGATCAGAATGATAAAAATAATGAATTGCGAGTTAAGTCTCAATCGTCGAACTTTGAGGGAGAAGTGAAAGACTTGAAACGTATGGCCAAAGAACGACATGTGATGTTCGTTCAAGATGTGAAAAAGGTACGAGAAGATGTTAATCTCAAACTTCAAGAGCTTCGAGAAGATATGGCCAAAGAAATTAAAGTGGTGCAACGTGATTATGCTTCTCTTAATCAGCAAATTGATGTTATTGCTGATGTGGTCACCAAGTTTGTGAAATTATACGAAGCAATGAGCCCACAACTTACTCAGTTGTCTACTCAAGAATCGAACAGTTAAACTGAGCTCACTACTCAGTTGACTGAGTTGAAGTCATTAATCACGAAGTCAAGTTCCTCTCCTTTAATAACTCCAGAGTTTTTGTCCCAGAAGTTTGTTCAGTTTGAAGATGTTCTTCATAAACAGTTGGCCCCATTGTCACGAATTTCAAGTCTTTTACCAACAGATGCCCCGCCTGTTGTCACAGGGGTGCAAGGGGGAGAAGGAAAGGTTGGTGATGGAATTTCGCATGAAAAAGTCAAGATTGTTGGAAAAGTTTTGTCAACAAAAATTCCAACAACAAAGCCAATTATTTCAACAGCTGGGCCAGTAAGTTCAATGGTGGTGACTTCAAAGCCAATCTCAAAACCAATTACAAAAGGCATAGTGATTGATTCTTCTGTTGAAGAGGGAAGTAGTTCTAAACCAAAGGAAGTTGTTGAAATCCCTGAGAATAAAGACAAAGGGAAAACGATTATTGTTGAGAAATCAAAAGAAGAGAAGAAAGCCGAAGTTGAAGCTGAAATGGAGAAACAAAGGGTGATTCAAAGTATTTTGAGACTTCGTGCAAATGATCCACCTGAAATGAATAAGGGAGATCCAAGCAAGCATTATAATTACGAAACTATTGAATCAAAAGTTGCTTACAATCATATGTATGCTTTCGAGAAAAAGCCCAAGCAAAGTTATGATGTTACTAACACTTATATGAGCCAACTTGATTTCCCTGTGAACGAAATGATGTTCATGATGGCTTAGTACAAGATTGTAGAGAAGTTTGATAATGATGATGATTACACCTACATGAAACTTAGGTTTCATGCTGTTCTTCGAAAATTGTCAGAGGAGATATGGTCTTTGGTGAAAATCAAGAAGGTGCTCAGCATAACGAAAGATGTAGTGTTCGAAAATACGTTGCAGAATCTTCGTTATCATGTAGTAAGGGCGAACAGTAAAGTTTGTGATTTCTCAGTTGCTGATTTTCTGTTAATGAACTTGTACGATCTTATACAAGTTGCATTACTTTTAAAAGACAAGAATGCTTCGCATCTTCAAGGAACAGATCCAGAAGTTTTTAGATTTGTCTTGCTCACATCAAAATATTCATATATAATTACTATGAGTGTTTGGCTTTGACTGATGTGGAGTTGGCTACAGCATTGGGGAATGAAGTGAAAGTCCTTATGGAAGTTTCGAAGACCCAACCTGAGTTGAAGAAATATGTTGAGGGGAAATTTGCTTAAAACCATTTGGAATGGTGTTTGCTGGAAAAGACAAGAACGGTAAAAAAAAGGTTCTTATTTCAAGCAAGCGAAGTTGAAAGATATACCACATCCCAATATACGGATTTTATTGTTCGTATGAATACTTGTTCAAAGAATAATCAAGGGGATAAGAAGGAGTTAAAGAAGATTTTGTCATGGTATACAGAGATTCGAAGGGTGATGCTTTTTGCTGCACAAATTCTCACAAGTTGAGATATTTGACATTATTACAAAGGGGGAGATTGTAAGGGTCGAAGTTTAGTTGTAATATGTCGAAGTCAGTTATATTATATTACAAGGCATTTTGTATCGAAGCTTAGTGTTTTAGTCCTTGTAATTTTTTGTATGCTTTCACGTCTCCTATAAATAGGGACTTTACTTAGAGTTAGATAAAAGTCTGAGTACAACTTGTCTACTTTCTCTCTGTAAGAATTGGAAGCATAATTCGAGTTGAAATCCAGATTATATTTACTCTTTTTGTTCATTTGATCATTTCTCTGATACATTCTCGATTCATCACTTCATCAGTATCTAGAATACAAACTCCAACTAATTACATAATTGTAGAATATTCTAAAATGGCATTTAGATTATTATATACAAACCCACCAAGAATAAGTTCCTTTATTCCTCTGAAAGCTGAGTTAGCAGAAAGCAAGCTTCTAATGACAAAGCAAGTGGGAGGCACATGGAAGTTGAAGTGGTTCAAGAACCATAGCCTGATGTAACAATTGTTGGCACTAGAAAAATGTTAAACATGAACAATAGCTATTCATAAACGCAAGTTGTTCACAATAATGGTTTGAGAATTTTGGAATCTCTCATTGATGAGTTCTTGATGGCTTCTAGTTAAACCATCAACTACCAAAATATTATATCAGATCTTGAACCTGACAAATGACTTAGAGTCATGAACATTGAGTTGTAATCCATGTTTAATAATCAAGTATGGCTTGATTAATCTTTCTCTCTATAGCAAGGCTGGAAGGAGTAAGAGATTCTTCTAGAAAGAATATATACATGGATGTATATACACATTCAGTAATACTTGTTATATAGGGATTTTCTCATACTCATGTCATTGATTATGGTCCTTATCATACTCATGACATTGACTATGATCAAACCTTTTCACAAGAAGCTATGATTAGATCTACAAGGATATTATTTACTATAACTTCATATTCTTAATACGAGATATAGCAAATAGATTTCAAGAAAAAACCGTTTTTCTTAATAGACATCTACTACAAGATATCTATATAGCTTAGCCTGGAGCTTTTCTTAATCCATGTTATCCTAACCAAATGTGTATGGCTTAAGATCCACCTGTGGATATAAAGCAAACATCTAAAGATTGGAATAGTCCTTTTAATATAAAGATACAAGGTATGCTTTTATATCAAAATGAAAAAGAACATGTGTGCTTACTAAGAACTAGTGGGAGGATAGTGATATTCCTAATCTTGTATGAAAGAGACATACTTAATCATTTGAAATAATATTCTGACTATGCAAGGTGGTTTTCACCTTGACTCGGAAAGTATTTCTAAAATGAAAGACTTAGGAATGACAAGATACATTCTTGGAATGTAAAATCTATAAGAGATAGATAAAGATGAATGTTAAAGGTTTTAAATTTTTTTTGCATGAAATGACAATATCTTGAAAGAGGTCAGGATACAAGATTCCTTTGGAAGATTCTTGACATTGTTACATGACACCTTTTGAGTCTGTCTCAAAGGACCTAGCACATAGGTTGAGCTAGATAAAATGATTTATATTCTATTTGCTTGCAAATGAATCCATCATTTATGTCATATCATGAGATACAAAATTAAATACATGGTTAAGTCACTAGATGACTATGAGACCATTCTAACAGTACTTAAGAAGAGCTAAGAGAATGTATATGAGATAATTAGTTTAGAACAAAATCTTAATGTAAGGAGCTACATATGATTTTGATTTCTAAATAAACATAGATAATTATGAATTATAATTGGATTATGACTTCATTTTGGAATGAAGAGTAAGTTTAGTTGGAATGAGTTCCAAGCAAAACATAATGACACAGTCTACTACAAAATAAGAATACACAACTTTTGAAGTTGAAGTCAAATATGATTGGATGAATGAGTTTATTGAAAAACTATGTTGATTTCTGCCATTCAAGGATCACATAGAAATCTTTGTGATTTCGAGAGTTGACTTAATCAAGCTAAGGGACTCTATGTCACGAAAGAACACCAATCATATTCTCCAAGATATTTAACTATACCTAGAGTAAAAGTCAAATATGGAGATATAGTATTCGCGAAATTCACACAAATTAAATTTAGTCGAACCCATTAATAAAGTCTTTCCTTTTAAGCTAAGTATGAGTGGTCACACTTAAGTCATAATACTTTTATTATTCTAGAAATGGGATTTTGGTTTGGATTTAGTATTTGGATATTGGAACATTGTAACAACAACTATTACATAATGTTTTTGATATACTGGGATATGATCATTACATTAATACTTGTTGTGTTCTATATTAACATGTTTAATCCATGAATAATCTTGTTATTCTAAAGGTTCATAGTCGGTCATGATTGTGGGAGCAATTATGATGTAAGACTAATATGAAAAGGATTGGTTGACTCTCACCAGATGAAAGTAGGCAAGAAGTTGTAACCAAATTTCATAGGTACTTGTCAGAGAACTAGTATTGAATAGACCCGCATCAAGATCAACTCATAGATCGCAGTCGTGAGTGACACTTGATTAAAAGGTACCCAAAGTTTCATAGGTACTTGTCAGAGAACTAGTATTGAAAAGGATTTGTTCCTCTTATTCGTTGAGAGTTAGACATTTAACGCGCGTTACCCAAAGTTGAATTACAAATGAGATTGATTGTGATCCAAGGCTCATGTTTAAACAGGATGTCTGTAACAAAGGGATACTTGATAAACTTACCTTAATACATCAATTGAAGCTTAGAGCTTTTGGGAATTGAATGTTGATGAATGGCACTCTTCGTCATATATTATTGGGGGCAGTGAAATGTTACTAGACGGTCACCACTGTCTATATCAATCTATGATGAGTCTTGTGCAAGTGGGAGATTGAAAGATCTAGTATGCCCAAGAGTCATTACAGAATGATATTGCTAATAATATATGATCCTATAGGGTCACACCATATAGCAAGTTACCGTCAATTGATTATTTATTAGTATAATTTGATTATTAATAAATATATCAACACTTGTATTTAATTGGAAAAATTATTATTTCATGGAAATAATATTTTACTAATTGAGAATTTTTTATTTGTGGAAATAATATTTATTGGAGAAATAACAACTTATGAAATATATCATAAAGTATGATTATTTATAAGTTATATTTATATCTTAATAAACTAACTCAATTTATATAAAAGATAGTTTCATATAAAATAAGATATTTATATATTCATATTTATATCTTAATAAGCTAGTTACAATTTATATAAAAGATAGTTTTATATAAAATAAGATATTTATATATGACTAGTTATATATATATATATATATATATATATATATATATATATATATTGGGAATTCTTTATAAAAATACTTGATTTTTATAAAGATAACATGTTTGTGTATAAAAACTAGCTATGAGACAACTTTTGTCTTCTTTTGGACATGCCTTTTTCGAAAATTGTAAGGAGACCAAGCATGGTCTTCTTTTGCCATGCTTGGGACAAAGTTGTCCCTCTTTTACTTTATGGTCTCCCTTTGGTTTTTGTGCATTATATAAGGGAGGGCATGAAAGGGTTTGGGAGTGCTTCTTGTAAGACTCATTCTCCTTCCTCTTTGAAGCCAAAACCGTGAGCATGAGAGGCTCTAAGAGGGCTGCCAAATTTCGAGCTTCATAAGCTCCCTTCTCCTCCATTCTCTTGCATTTTGATGCTAGACAAAGCTCCTTTGTTGCTTCACCTTTGAACATATATTTGGTATATATTTCAAAGGCTTATGAACAACAAATTACAAGTGAATACTAGCGTGTTTTGATGGTTCTACTCTTGCTTGGTGGATACTTGTAGAGAACTCTTGCTTTAGAGTTTCATGTCACACTTCATCAACTTCCAACCTCCCATGAGGATCAAAGTCTTCAAAGGTTGTTATGCTTTCCCTTCTATGGTTGTTTTAATCTTTCTAACTCTTACAAAATGATCCTTGGTGGGTAAAATAGTTTTAGTTTTATTCAACATTTTTAAAGCTTCTGTTGTCAATTTTACCGATTGTGAAACCGAATTTTTGAATAAAAATCCAACAAGATGTGCTCTTTAGGTCTAGACCACATCCTCCAAGATCGGCATCTGAGAATGCTTGAACAAAGAATCCTGATTTAGCTGGATACCATAGACCGAGAGACGAGGTTCGCTTCAGATATCTGAAGATGTTCTTGACAGCCACCATGTGAGGTTCGCGTGGATTGGCTTGGAACCTGGCACAATAGCAAACAGAAAACATGATATACGGTCTACTAGTTGTAAGATACATTAGTGACCCTATCATTTGATGATATAGGGTCATATCAGCAGTCGGTTTTTCCAAGGATGGTGTCAACTTTGTCCCGAAAGCCATTGGAACCTTCACTCTTGAGTCTCCCATCATGCCGAACTTTGCCAGTAAAGTCTTTGTGTAAGCCTCCTGATTGATAAAAATACCTTCTGGTCCCTGTCTTATGTTCAGGCCAAGGAAAAAGTTAATTGGACCCATTGAGCTCATCTCAAATTTAGTTTCCATCAATTTTCGGAATTCAGCTATTAAGCTGGGATTTGTGGAACCGAAGATGATGTCATCAACATAAATTTGGACTATCATAAGGTGGTCACCCTATTTCTTGCAAAAGAAGGTTGGGTCAACCGAACCTTGCTTGAATTTAGACATTTTTAGAAAGCGAGTTAAAGTTTCATACCAGGCTCTAGGGGCTTGCTTTAGATCGTAAACTGCTTTGTCGAGAATGTAGCAATGATGAGGATATTTCTCATTCACGAAACCCGATGGTTGTTCAACATACACAGTTTCTTCTAGTTCTCCGTTCAGGAAAGCACACTTGACATCCATCTGAAATACTTCAAAGTTTTTGTGTGTTGCATATTCCAAGAAGATTCGAACTGATTCTAACCTTGCTACTGGAGCGAAGGTTTCTTCATAGTTGATTCCTTCATCTTGACAATATCCTTTCACCACCAATCTCGCTTTGTTTCTTATGACGTTGCCTTCCTTATCCATCTCGTTGCGAAATACCCATTTTAGACCGAGCACAGATGCATCAGGGGGTGTGGGAATCAGTCTCCAGACTCAGTTTCTCTCAAACTCGTTGAGTTCGTCTTGCATGACTTGTACCCAATCAGAGTGATCGAGTGTAGTCTTATATGTTTTAGGTTCCACTTTGGAGACAAACGAATTGAACATACAATATTCCACTTGAGAGAATAAAGCAATTTGTTTCGATTTAACTTGAGATCGAGTCAGATGATTCACCAATCACTTGCTCTTTCGGATGATCTCTTGTCCATTTAGTGAGTGGAGGGTAATTTGGATCGCAGGTAGGATCCAGTTTAGAATTGACTTCTTCTTCGAATTCTGATTGAACATCCAAATTGTCATTTGTATTTTGATTCTACCCCTCGAATGATGAGACGATTTCAACATCAGGGTCAGAATTCTCCCCCTCGAGTGGACTTTCATGGGTCATTGTTGGAGATGGGTTCTTCCCCTGGAAAAACGAATCATGTTTACTTGATGGAGACGAATTCTCCCCTTGCAGTGGCGTGATATCTTTTGGAGGTTCGCTTGAAGCATGTGGTTCGCTTGTAGTCTTAGGATCGCTTGGACTCTGAGGTTCGCTTGGACTATGAGGTTCGCTTTCCATGTCTTTTGCAGCTTCATTGATTAACTTTTTGAGGTTATCGATTTTGTTATCGGCTGCCTTCGCTTCAGAGTTGATAGCCTTTTCTGGTTCATCAAAGAGCAACATGTACTCTTCAAACATATTGGATATCGGTGTTGTGACTTTACCAGTCTCGGGAAAGATTTCCTCCATTTGACCTTCGTTTGATTGGAATTTCTTCATGTCGTTATCATCAAACGTGACATAATAGGTTTCTTCTAACTTCTTTGATCTTTTGTTGAGAACCCTATATGCCTTGGAGGTTAGAGAGTAACCCAAGAAAATCCCTTCGTCATCTTTCACATCAAACTTGTTTCGGTTCTCCTTGGGGTTAAAGATGAAACATCTGGAACCGAATACATGGAAAAACTTGAAGTTGGGTTTGCGATTATTAAGAAAATCATATGGAGTGATAGAAAATCACTTATTGAGGAAGGATCGGTTCTGGGTATAGCAAGAAGCAGCAATAGTGTCGGCCCAGAAATACAAAGGAAGAGAAGCGAAGCTAAGCATGGTTTGGGCTGCTTCATATAGGGATCGGTTGCGTCTTTCAACAACTCCATTATGCTGTGGAGTGTAAGGAGCAGTGAAGTTGTGTGTGACCCCCTTTTCGACTAGAAATTCTTCAAAATCTTTGTTTTTGATTCCAAACCATTGTCGCTTCTGATGTTACGAACCAACTTTCACAACTGAACTTCCACTTGCTTTATAAAGTTCTTTAGTTTTGGAGTAGCCTCTGATTTCTGCTTAAGAAAGAATACCCAAGTGAAACGGGAAAAATCATCAACAATAACAAGTATATACTTACTACCGCCGATACTCTCAATTGCCGAAGGGCCACAGAGATCGATGTGTAGCAGTTCAAGAGGTTCAATGATCTTTGTGTTCACAAGAGTTGGATGACTCTTCCTACTTTGCTTCCCCATTTCACATGCATCGCATATATGCTCCTTATCAAACTTCAAGAGGGGAAGACCTCGCACATGATCACCAAGGACGAGCTTGTTGATATATTTAAAGTTGAGGTGTGAGAGTCTTCGGTGCCACAACCAGCTTTCATCAGAGTGAGCCTTCGTTAGCAGACATATAGTTGGTTTCCCTCGTATCGGATTTAGATTAAGTGGTTACATCTTGCCTTTTTGTTGTGACTTCAGTAGAACCGTTTTCGTTTTCTTCTCAATGATCTCTGATCCTTCATCATCAAACGAAACCTTCAGACCAGTTCCCACAACCAATTGTGAAACACTGATTAGGTTGTGTTGCAATCCCTCCACATAGGCAACTTTACGGATTGAGAAATCTCCATTTGTAATCATCCCATAGCCTTTTATGGTGCCATAAGAGTTGTTTCCGTATTTGACACATCCACCATCCTTGAGAGCACGAAACTCCCTCAGCTCTTCCTTCCTTCCTATCATGTGACGCGAGTAGCCACTATCAATATACCATTCGTCGTTGAACTGCTCGTCACGTATAATCTGCAAAAATTAAGCAGATTTAGGAACCCAGAGTTTCTTGGGTCCTGGTGAGCCTTTTACAGAGCAAGGAAAAGCAACAGAAAGATCAAGCATATACATTTGTTTTATTAAAGTTGTTTCATCTTTCCTTTTGATGGTAAAGACTTTGATTTTGTTGCTTGTTTTGTTAGAATCAGTTTATTTTTCTTTAGTTTGATTCTTAACGAATTCTTTCTTTTCCTTCCTAGGGTTAGTGGTTGTCTTCTTTATTTGATGTTCTGATTCGGAGACGAGCTTTCCCTTTCCTTTAACATCCTTGAGAGGAGTTTGATTCGGTTGAGAGCGAGGATGGTTGTTTTTCGCGGTGAACTTTCTTGGTGATAAGGACCTGTGAGCAAGTTGTCCCTTTTGTTTCTGTGAAACACAAGAATAACAATGAGAACACTGCTTGGGTTTTGCCTGCGAATTTACTTTCGCTCTTTGAGAGGAAGATTTTTCTTTATTCACATAGTTAGAGTTCTGGGATTGCCAAAACTGCTTCCTTTCATTGAGATTCTTCTGATATCTCCTGTTTCGTTGACGCTTCTGCTCTGCGAGTTGCTTGGAAGATTTGTGAATATTCACATTCGGCTTCGCCTTCTTGACTTGAGGTTCGGTTCTTACTGATTGATGTTCGTTTGAACCTTTTGAATGTTCACTTTGAACTTCCTTGGTGCCACTTGTACTTGCTTTAGCGAAGCTGGATGGCTTATTGATTGGTTCATCCACGTATCTGCCTTTCTCTCTCCATGAGGTTCGTTCTGATAATCCTTTCGTTTCATCTGCATTATCTATTGGAGCTGACCAAAAGAACTCATCACAGCCATCGGCATTGTCTTCTTCTACCAAGGTGGCTAGCTCAACAGTTTGCTTCTTGGTAACTCCAGTGGTGGCGTACACTTGATTTGGTACAGTTTGCACCTTTTGGTATACCACAGCCTTTTCTTTCAAGACTTTTTTCTTATCTTTGGATGAACGAGCGAACTCAACAGAGTTTTCAGATATAAGGGCTTTTGCTGGTTCGGGTTCGGTTTTAACAAATTCAGAACAGTCAACCACGTCTTCTACAGAAATTTCACTCATATCATCGTTCTCGTCAAATTCAGAAGTAGTTTCAACATTAATCTTGTTTTCTGAACTTAACTTAGAACTCAATGAATCAAATGTTTGTACAGTTTTGGTCTTAATTTTCAACTTATCATTTTCATCCAATAAGTTTTTAAGCATGTCCATGTGGTCTTTGGACTTAATAAAGGACTCAATTTTGTCCAGACCAATCCTATAGGCATCAGTGGTTTCTTCTGATGAGACGATTGATTCACATTTATAGTAATCAGCATCTATTTCGTCTTCCTTTAATTCAAGGAAAGGCAAAATCATTTTGTGAATCTTTTTGCCAATTTCACAATCTAAATGCAACTGAGTAATATTCGTATAAAGACGTTTAGCAATTAAGCAAAAAATATTCCTCTGTTTCAAAATTTTCAAATTGTCACGTTGCAAATAAATTAATTCGTCTCTTGCCCTAACCAACTCTAAGTCCTTCTGCTCTATCCACATCCTTCGCTCCTCACTCTTGGAAGACACCCTGCTAATTTGATCAGTTAGGTTAGCATTTGTGAGGCGAGTTTGTTTTAGGCTACCACTTAGATTATAATATTTAGATTTTAAATCATTTAATTCCTTTTCATAGTTAGAAACGGGTATTTTGAGTGTTGTGAGAATAGAATTTACCTTCTTGATCAACTGATCACATTCGTTGATCTGCTCTCCAACTGGTTTTGTTGTGAATCATCTATCTTCCCTCTCTTTTGCTTCATCATCCCCGCCATCTGTAGTGTAACCTCTCATTTGCGACACCCCAACCGTCACCATCAAACACTTTCCTGTCAAACTAGAGCCTTCTTCGCTACGAATGCCCTGCCATGAGTGGGCTTGCGTACTTCCTCATCTTCTGAATCAGTAGACTAGATCTCTACTCCACCAAACTCGTTTTCAACATTTTCCTGCACAAGTAAAACAGGCGTGGATTTATCGTTAGACTTCTTTTTCTTGGCTTCTTCAAGCTTACGAGTGTGGTAAGCTTCATCGTCTTCATTCTCTTTCTTCTCATTCATTCTTCTTAGCATGCACTCTTTCGCTATATGGTTTTTGCCATGACAATAGTTGCAGTCATAGCCCGAATCACCCACAAGTTTGCTCTCTTTCTCTTCCTCTTCTTTCTGACGAGCACTTTTAATCACCTCTTTCGCCTTCTCCGAACTATAGCTTCCCTGCCAGTTTTGGTTCTTGGCTGGGAACTTCTTTCTTGCAAACCGCTTGGGATTGGATACCATTAGTGCATATTCTTCATCTGTCAGATCACATTCAAAAACATTAGATTCTGTTTCTTCTTCAATCACATTCTTACCCTTTGAGATAAGAGCCAAAGATCCCATTCCGGAAATCACTTTTGTTTCCTTGGTCACAACACTTTCATGAGATTTGAGAATTCCCACGAGCTTCTTTAATGAATAGGATTTAAACTGTTCATGATCTTTAACAGTTGAAACCACAGCCATCCATTCTGGACTTAGACCATTCATAAAGGTGGCTTTCTGCTCGATCACCTCTCTGCCAATTCCATGCTTGATCATCTTGCTGAGAAGATGGTTGTAACGATTGAATGTTTGAATGAGACTTTTATCTTGCTTTTGCTTGAAGTCACCGAACTCTGAAAGAAAAAGAGTTTGAGTAGAATGTTCGAGATCCTCATCCGTGGAATACAACTCCTTGAGCCGATCCCAAATCTCCTTTGCAATGGTACATGCACTCACCGGACGAAAGGTGTCAGATTGTAAAGCGGATCTGATCATCATCATTGCTTTTATGTTGCTCAGCAGCTTCTACTTCGCGTCTTGAGTAACATCTTTCACGTCAATCATCAGCTGATTATACTCCTTTTGAGTCTTGATGATTCTTTCGGTTCCAGTATGAGAAAAAGGACCCACGGTGATTGCTTCCCAGATTAAATATACGTTGTCCTCTGAACCCAGGACGTAGTCTTCAAAGTGAAGAGCCCAGACTTCATACTCTTGAGTATACAATATTGGAATCCTTGTAGTCGATCCAATGTTGTTGGAGATGTTAATGGGATTGGTTTGAGATTCGTCGTGAGACATAATGACTTGATCTGTTTACCTGTCAAGAATCAGACTTGTAATGCGGTATTAGGGCAATATCGAGATCTATGAACAACGTCAATAAAGAGATGACGGCTCAACAGATTCAATAAAAGCGAAAACCCTAAAAATATTCTTCAAACAAAAGAGATACGTATGATTTACACAGTCTCCTACTCTGATACCAATTGATGAGATTAAAACGTTTAGATCGATAAGATTCTTAAACAGATAAAACAAGAAAACAATGAAAATAATAACACGAGATGAATCAATGCTTGTGTCGAATGATTAATCAGTCACGACCTCAGAAGAACTCTATGAAGAATTGCTACTGTAGAGGCGTGCTAGGGTTACAATACGATTAAAGAGTAAAACAATCAAAAGCGTACATACTAAGGTGCATGCATGCACTATATAAAGTAAACCCTAATAAATGTAAACGGATACGCCCATAACCGAGAACATAAAAGACCTAGATAAAAGGCCCAATGAGGCAACACTTCAAGACTCAACAAAACGCTATCTTAGAGAAATCCATAATGAATCTCTGATAGTAACCCACACAGGTTTCGAACTTGAAACCTCCAGAAAAACACGCGAGAGCCTTACCCACCTGAACCAGCTCATGCTTTTGACATTACTTCGCTAAACATATTTATATTTGTATATAAATTATATACTTATGTAAACAGTATATATAATTAGTTTGGTTTGGTTTCTATCGGTTTTACCAAACCAAAAAACTGAACCCAAACCGAACTTTTCGGTTTTCAAAAAGTCTAAACCTAAACCGTCGGTTTATGCTTCGGTTTCAGTTTCTCGGTTTCGGTTTGTCAGTTTTTATCAGTTTATCGGTTTTCGGTTTCGGTTTTGCTCACCCCTACAATACACAGTGCGTAATGGGAGGTATGCATGGCGTACTCCTAGAAGTCCTTTTAGATTGTTTTTGGGCCTTGGGCCGTTCTGGGTTTCGGCCCATGATTAGTTGGGTCAAGTATAGGAAGGGTAAAATGGTCTTTTACCCTTAGTAACATAGAATATGATTTGGAACTTTGATTATGGGTTATTACCCTGATTATTAATTAGGGTTGATTTTGGATATGTTCGGTGTGAGGAGCCATAGTAGCAGTAGCTCAAGTGTATGATTTGTTTATCATCAGATTGAGGTGAGTCTCTTCACTGTACTTGTGGGTCAAAGGCACCAATTATGGCCCACTATATTATGTTTGTAGGATGATAGTTGTCATTGTGACACTTACTGACATGATTGCATGTGCTTGTTGTCTTTGTGACTCTTGTTAAAATGATTGTATGCTTTGATGTAGGGGTGAAATATACCCGTACCGATTGAACGATACCGAGGGAGTCGGAAGGGACTCAGGGGTAAAATAGACCCATACATCTTTAGGCTAATATGTATGTATGGTATGTGGAATTTTGGGGAACTCACTAAGTTTTCTGCTTACGATTTTGTTTAAACGTTTTTCAGGTACTTCTGGTTCAAAAAGGGAAGGGCCCAGCATGATCGCATCGTATCCACCAGTGTTTAGCATTTTATGATTTTAGGGATTGTAGTCTGATAACTATTTTTTCCACATTGACGGTTTGAAATCAATGATTGATGGTTTTGGTTGACTAAAAAACAAAAAATTTTACTTAGTGATTTTGGGATGTTTCATATATTATATAGGTGATATGTAGAGATAGTATTTGGAGCAGTGTCAGTTCATCTATCTTTCAGACTATGAGGTGAGTTTTCCTCACTGTACTTGTGGGTCGAATGCACCAATGTCGGGCCACTAGGTTATGTATCCTGGTATATAGGATGATGTTATTCTAGTTATATGATAGATTGGTGGATCCGTATGATTACATGTGCTTTTTGGATATGTGTTTATGTTTATCTGTTACATATGTCGACATATTGTGGTTGGGTTGAGGTGGTCCTACTTTGTGCTGATGGCCAAGATACCCGGGGCGGTCTGGATAGGTTGTAGGCCTTACAAGGTGGTCCATTCAGGCTGAAGGCCCGGAGAGCAGTCCAGATAGGTTGTAGGCCCTACGAAGCGGTCCAGTCAAGTTGAAGGCTCATATATGATTGTTGTTATATGTTTGGTTGTGTGTGGTACTTTGGGGGAACTCACTAATATTTGGCTTATAGTTTGATTTTATGATTTCAGGTACTTCAGAGGACAGGGGCAAGGCGAAGGCTTGATCGTGCACATCATCCTGGATTTTGTTATGTGATGTATGATTTTGGGATACTCTGATTTGTGATTATGACTTTTGGGAACTTTGTTTTGTAAAACTTATGGATTTTGGAATGGTTTTAAAAATAAAAATTTTACCATGATTTTTGGGATGTTACGCATCTACCTCAATACCCCTCTCTGTGTTTTAAAAACCTCGGCCATGTTGTTTGTTAGGGAAAATGAAAGTAATACAGTTTTCATTTTGTATAAACAAATGCGAACTTAATCTAAGAACCTATACATAATTTAGGGCTAAAAGTAGCATAATAATGGAGACCACGAACAGAACTCTCGTGAAGCACACCGGAGTTGGTCAAGCACACCGAAGATGATTTTTTATGTTGTGTACTATTCATATACCTCCATACCCCTCTCTGTTCTTTTTAAAACCCTCATCCACATTATTTTTTTTAGGTGAAATGAAAGTAATACAATTTTCATTTTGTATAAACAAATACAAACTCAATCTAAGAACCTATACAGGATTTGGGCTAAAAATAGCCTAATGATGGGGACCGCAATCGTAACTCTCATCAAGCACGTCAAAGTTGGTCAAGCACACCGGAGATTATTTTTTATGTTGTGTACTATTCATCTACATCCATACCCCTCTCTGTTCTTTTAAAACCATCAGCCACGTTATTTGTTAGCGAAAATAAAAGTAATACAGTTTTCATTGTTTATAAATAAATGCAAACTTAATCTAAGAACCTCTACACAAATTAGGGCTACAAATAGTATACTGATGGAGACGACTATCGGAACTCTCGTGATGCACGTCGGAGTTGGTCAAGCACACTGGACATGATGTTTTATGTTGTGTACTATTCATCTACCTCCATACCCCCTCTCTAATCTTTTAAAAACCCTCGGCCACATTATTTGTTAGGGAAAATGAAAGTAATACATTTTTCATTTTATATACGTTTCCTTAATGTTTTTTCTACTAAAATAAGTCTTTGAACTTGTTGTTTTATGCACATTCAATCCTTATAACCGACTACTCCAGGTTAAGTTCTCAGTTTTATACATTTAGTCTTTAATGTTAATTTTTTTAAAATAAGTCCTTGTTGTTTGTGAACACATTCAGTCCTTATGATCGATTTCTTTAGGTTTTGCTTATGTGGCATCCTACGGGAACAATATTTAATGAGGTGTGGCTCGTCCCTCACTTATATTAGTAGCCTAATCACGAATTGGTCAAATAATGGTGGTGTCTTAGTTTTCTCTGAGAAGAAGATGCTTTTGGCTTCGATTTCATCTATCACCATAGCAAACAATGAGATTCTTTGTGATTGTTTCCTCCCAACTCGATGTGGCACTTTCCAGACAAAAGAACACCGTGTAAAAAGTTTTAGAGTCTTCCTTAATTCCTTGGTATGTCGATTTTAACCATCTGTCAGTAAATGAGTTTTTTGGTCTTTCCAAATTGACCTTTTTTTCTTACCTGCTTAAAATTTTGTTTTTTTTTTTTTTTGTTATCGAAGAAACTATGTAAAAAAAAGTGTACATTTTGGCAATAAGTAGATGAAGAACATGTCAAATTGACTCCAAATTTTGAAGATGAGCTTGCAGATGTTAAAGAGGAGGCTTTATGTTTCAAGAAATAAGTGAATGAGCTGAAGAAGAATTCATGCAGTGATAGGTTTAAAATAGGTTGTAATCTTCTGTAATAAAGTGAAATTTAGTTGGTATTTGTATTAGAATCATTATGGTTAATGTATTTTCATCAACTGATGTAATGTAGTTGATATTGCTATTGAATGAAGTTGGTATTGATATTTAATGTAATTGGTATTATACTATAACAGTTACTAATATCAAAAGTGTATTGTTATTAATGACACATTATTCCACTGTCCAGATGAACCACATATTAAAACATCTCATTAATGATTGTCTCATATTGAATGCCACGTTGGCAAAACATGAAGAAACCGGTCATATAGACTGAATATGTACAAAAATAACAATTACTTATTTTGGAAAAAAAAACATTAAGGACTAAATGTATACAAATTGAAAGCTTAATCGGGAGTAGTCGGTCATAAAGACTAAATGTATACCAAACAACAAGATCAATGGTTTATTTTACAAGAAAAAAAACAATAAAAACTAAAAATACAAAAATTATATTATCTTTTGAAGTCATTTTCATATTTGTTATTTTCTTCTCCTACTCTAATTTTTCATATCTTTTGTCACATTGTAAATTTTTCCACTTTTGTCATGTAAATTATGCATAAAATATCGTACACACTACAATGGTTTATAATTTTATGTGAATTTTGTTTTGTTTTCTTTTCTTTTCGTCTCATGTTCTTAACTTTCTAAATCTTTGAATTATACATAATGTTGTACCATCTAGAACTGTGAATGACTTTTTGGTGAATTTTCTTTTTATTGGTTGAACTTTTAGGTGAATTTTATTTTATTAGTTGAATTTTGGACTATGAAATTTTTAGAATTTCATTTTGTTAGATATTGTAATGCTCTCGAAAATTTACGAGGTTAGTGGGTTACATTTCAAACATATTGTAAATAAATAAATATCCTTTCTGTTTTTTTATTAATTTTATTGGACCTGCTTTGAATTCTTATTACAAAAAGATCGATTGAAAAATAAGAAGGTTTAATCAAGAGAAAGGCAAGACAAATAAATTAGGGCAAATTATATGAAAACCATTTTTATGACTTAAGTACTATATTTCACCAAAACATCTCTAGCCCAGCGGTATCAGGTTTTGTGCTCCCTCTTTAAGGTCAAGGGTTCAAGTCTTATCGTGGACATAGGTGGAATTAGGTGTTAAATTGGGAGTAGATTAGATTTGTCGATCAGGAAAAAAAATTATATTTCGGTTTCCTTAATTAAAGCCAATGAAGCAGGTTAAACTGGTGCTAAAAAGTTTTACCAAATTTATACAGAATTACAAAACTTTGATATTAAATATACCACTAAACCACTAGATTTTAACAAAATGTTAGATATGAACACTTTAACAAGTTCTATAATAGCAAACCACAATGATCAAGTTATGGGAAAAATGTATGGTTTTCATTCAAATGAAGTGATTAAACTAAATTGTAGTGGCTTTTAGGTATTTTGCCCAATAAATTAACATAAAAATGATGTTGCTTCAGATCCTAGCTTTAAGTAACAAACATGATGATACATAATATTTGAACAACTAACTTAACCAAATAAAGCACATAAAAAACAAATAAAACCCCTTTACACTCCATTTTCAACAATCTCCTTCATTTCATCCAAAGAAAACACCAATGCTTCATTTTCAAACTCTTATTTCTCTATTTTCTGCCTCAACTGCAAATACTCGTTGTGTTCATGCATTTTATCTTTACTTGATTCTTTTTTTGATTTCATAACTCAATATGTATTACCGCCAAAACATCATGTGCCTATTGGTAGGCCAAAAAAGAAATGAAGAGTTGCTAAAAGGAGTGTCAAAATTTGTAAACAAGTAGCAACTTAAGAATACTTCACTTAAATCAAATCAAGAATTATTCAATCAATCATTTTTTTCTTTAACATTCTTCTCGTTCTTCATATTGTTCATTGCTCATACTTTTCTTTACTTATTTTATTTGAATACTTTGTTGAGTTATATTTTTTAAGGTTTGACTGGTTTATCCAGACTTGACTGGACTTTAGATCATTTTCAACCATTTTTAAATCTCCAGAAGTGTCTCTTTAATGATGCACTTATTATTCCTCTCGATGAGATTCAAGTCAATGTCAAACTCAACTTCGTCAAAGAGTCGATAGAGATTATGGATCAAAAAGTGAAAAGGCTTAAGCAAAGTTGCATCCCCATAGTAAAGGTACGATGGAACTCTAAACGAGGACCATAGTCCACTTGGGAACGGGAAGATGAAATGAAGAGCAAATACCCTCATTTGTTCGAAGGAATCCCGACTACAATCTGAATTTCGGGACAAAATTCCTTAAACGGAGGGAGAATGTGACAACTAAGAAAAAATTTGTCAACGACCACTGTTAGAAAATAGCGTAGATAAAAAAAAATGTAATACAGTATCAATGTAATATCTCAGTTTATAATAAATATGATTGAGTATACTCTTGCACATAAGAATAAATCGACTCATAGGCTCGAAAATGAGTGTCCAAAAATTCATATTGTCATCTACATTGGTTGATATATTCGGAAAGTACACGACGACGTGATTCCAGAGATATAAGTTTCGTAAAAATCTAACTTGAATTGGAGGAGTTATGATTTTTGTAAAAATTAAAATTAAACGCGTAATTAAAATTATTAACGTCAAAATGGGATTGAGAGATCGGTCGGGTTTTGGCTAGTGTCATTGTTGATGCATAAAAGTGAACCTCTAGCAATCCGAGCCAAACCAGATCCGAAGTCAATGCAATCCGAGATGTGAAGAATTCAGAAGTTAGTCTTCTTCCGAGATGAAGACATTTCCAAGACATTCCGAAGTTAGTCTTTTGATGTGATAGAGTCTGTACAGGCATTAAATGCTCATTGTCGTTTTTATCGAGTGAACAGTTCATAGGACAAACTCAAGTAAATCTTATGTGTCAGATTTTGGTTAGTTCGCTGTTTTATCTAGTCCATGGAATGTTTATGGTTTGTACTATGTATCTCCTTTACTATTTAAGGAGATGATGTTTCATGAATCGTAAGCAAGAACTAGCAATTTTCTCTTCACATCAATTACAAATTCTCTTGCAAGTCAAATCTCTTTCACCATCATTCTTCTTGTTCGTAAGATGTCTTTACTTTGCTCATACTAATTTTACTCTACTTAGCTATTTTGTTGAACACTTTGTTGATCTTCATACTTCAATACAAGATTGCTTTACCAGACATGACTAGATTAATATATTAGCAGCAGACATTGATCTTAAGTTAATTCAAGGTTTAAGTTTTCAAACCTTGTCCGCGCGCTGAATTTTGCACTTTCAGTTGGTATCAGAGCTTGAGTGGTTGTCCTTTGAATCCATAAGAATAGATTATAATTGATCTGAGATTACCTTGGTATCTCAGTCAATTCTGTGTTCACGATAAAAGTTCATCTATATACCGCTTCTGCTCCAATACTTTAACTTCAGTGGCCGCTCCTAATCATCAAACTCAACAAATGTATTCGATGCAAATAGAAAATAGTGTGGGTTTCCCTTCTCGTTCCCCATTGCTAGTTGTTGAAGAGTATGATCACTGGAAAGTTAGGATGGAAAGATTTTTACTTGGTAAGGAAAAAGGTGAAGAAATATGGAGGTCTGTGAAAGAAGGTCATCATGTTCCAGTGAGACAAATGGTAAGAGATGTTGTTGCTATTCTCATGGGCCAAGACGAACAACAACCAGCACCTCTTACTGCTTCAGAAATGGAAAAGCTTCATGCAGACTAGATTGCATTTTCAGAGATGGTGTTTGGTGTTCCTCCGTCTCTTTTTGAGCACATTAAGTTGTGGAAATTTTCAAAAGAGATTTGGGAAACTCTTCAAGACTTGTTTGAAGGGTCCGAGAACATGAAGGATAAGCATCTGACTTCAGTTGTCAATGATTTTGATACCTTCACCACTACTCTAGGTGAATCTATAGCCTCAGCTTCAAATAGGTACAGAATTGTTGTGAACAATATGACTGCACACGGTATAGTCAGAACTCCTCTTAAGTACAATCTGAAGTTTATAAATAGTCTTGAAGAAGGCTGTGGGAACTTCAAGTCATGTCTTTAGAGTAACGGATCTCTGAAGAAACTGAAGCTTTATCAACTTTTTGACGAACTACAAGGCCACGAATCTAACGTTGCTCAAACGTTAAGAGAACTATCAGGCGGTCCTCTTGCCTTGGTTAAATGTGTTAACCCACTAAATCCAAACCCATCTATATCAGATCCTTTTGGAACTATCCCACCTATTTCACCTGTTCAACCAACAATTCCTACCCCATCTACTCCACCTGTTTCGAACCATTCATTTGAAGAAAGTCATGATGTCGATCCAGTTGAGTCTGAACTTCGCTTTCAACAAGAATTCTCTCTATTGTCCATGAAGTACAAATTTCCCTGGAATCCCAGTCATAAACCTTATCATAACCGATTTCAAGCCCCTCATCAAACGAATCCTGAACCATTTCCCAAAGAAAACCCACCTGCATACCTACCCAACATCTCAAGTCACTCCTCGGAACCCCAATAAATTTTGAAATCAGACAAACATAAGATAGTTTGTCATAAATGTGGTCTTGGTAATCATTTTTCTAATGGTTGTTTGGCTGAAACCTCTCGAAATCGAAGGTAAAAGATTATGCATACTATGCTCGCAGAGCCCAAGAGCTGGCAGCAAGTGAGAAAGCTTTTGTTACCACTATGTCAAGAAATGTTGATGGGTACTGGTCTTCTGGAGATGAGGATGAAGTGAAAACTGGAAGGAATATGTGTCTTATGGAAAGACAATCGATTGAGTGTGATGAAGGCTACTGGTCTTCAGGTTCAGAAGAAGACGATGACGATGCTGAGCCAAAATTTTACTACATGGCAACTAATGATCCATCCGGCAGAAGCATCATCCAGCAGGTAAGATCCATGATCACTGAAAATAATTTTGATTTATCTGTTTGTGAACCATATCTAACCCAGATCCAATCAGATATGACTATCATTCATAAATCCTATGAGGTTTCCATAGAAGTAAGTGAGAATCTGGATAGTAAACTGACTCGCCTTAGATTACGCTTTAAAGATCGCAAGCTGAAGATAGAATCACTAGAAAGAGAGCTTGTAATGTCTAACGATGAACGTATCATTTTAAAACACAAATGTGAAATCACTTTTTGTGAAAGGAATATCTTAGTTTCTGATAATAAATGTCAATGCCAAAATTGATGCTTTACATAACTCAACTGATATTCTTGAAGCAAACGAACGGATGACACATAATTTTCGTCACCCATGGTCCAAAGCACTAGGCCTCGGAAGTAAGTTTCCGAAACCTGTTGGAGCTGCAAAATCTAATGTTTATGGGAGACGTTCTAAACCATACTCATTCAGATACCCCTGTCTCACCATTGTCACCCCTTCCTGAGATTTCAGACCATTTTAATCTCTTATTCCTGATTACACGCCTTTTCCGCCTCTGATATCCCTGGACCTGAATCAGTCCTCGGATTCATTCCCTGACATTAACTATACTGGAGTTCAAATTCTGAACTCCGGTCCACCGAATAATTGTGTTGTTGAAGAAATAATTCCCGAGACAACTGGACATGACTCTGACAATCCAACTTCGTTTGGGCGTCATTTGATAGTGACGTAGATAAAGAAATTGTGTGTAATGATTCATCTGACTCTTGTATCTCTAACCATGATGTGATTCAAAATCAACTCTAGTTCCAATTAAGCCTAAGCTCGAAAATCCATCATCTGGACAAACTTCCAAGTCATCATCTGACTCTCGAAAGAAACCTTGGTTAAATAAGAAAGATATTGTTCACCCTAAGATCGAAGTTAAAAATGCTCTTAAGAAAGAAATTAGGTCAAGGCAAGATTCCAAATTCATTGAGAAATCCAAAAAGAAAGTGTCTCGAACAGTTAGCCCAGCTACTATGAACCACAATACATTTATGCATGTTAAGATTCTTAAGAGGCCATCCAATCCTCCTAGTTCGGGTGTTCAAAATATGTCAGTCCTAATTCGAAAAAGGTCACTGTTGAGACTCCTTCTGTGAAAATTGACTCTCCTCGGATAGTTTCTTATGTGTGTATTGCTAAATCTGATGGCATGATTTTCAAACCAAAGCAAATTCCGAAACCAAATGTGCCTTCGAAAGCAGCAAGCAAAGAACAGGTTGGTAAGAACACTGTTGTTCATAAATCCTCAAAATATTCAAAACAAAAATTTGAGTGGAAAATAAAAAAAAAGGTTGAAAACACATCAATAACTTCTATCAACACAGTGATTCCTACAACATCTCAAAAATTGTTGGTCCGAGAAAAGCAGTATCCAAACAACCTTTGGTTGCATACGATTTTTAGTTAAATGAAAAAACCTTGTCATTCTTCTTCTTTCCCAAAGTATCTCGGAACAAGCCCCCGAGATGCCAGTTGCTCAAAAGTCACAATCCAAGTCCAATTCCCTTGCCAAAGTCCCTAAGTCTAACTCGGAGCCTAAAAACTCCAAAACTCACTGATTTTGCAGGCACTCTGTGCTTCGGAACAAGATACAATATGATATATTGATAGTTCTTGTTCCATGCACATCATTGGGCAGAAAGACTTTATGTGTGATCTTAAGCTCACTCCTAACATTGGTTACGTGACATATGGCAACAACTCAAATTCACAAATTCGAGGTTATGGCATCCTGACCAACAGCAATTTCTCTGTCTCCAATGTGGTGTATGTAGTTGATATCAAACATAATCTGATTAGTGTAGCTCAACTCACTTATGCAAACGGAAGAGTTGAATTCTGCAAAAAACATAGCTACGTCATGACAGAAGATCGAAAAGAATGTCTAATCAAATCAGATCGCATCAAAAACATGTATCCATTAGACATCAACATGATCATCGAAAAGCCTCAACTTTGTCTTCTCTCAAAGTTTGTTCCTGATGTTAGTTGGTTATGGCATCGAAGGTTGGCTCATCTCAACTTCTGATACATGAATGATCCTATTTCTGGTGAAATGGTCTGAGGTCTACCACTCCTCAAATTCGAAAATGATCATATATGTGCTGCATGTGAATGTGGGAAGCAATCCAAGAAAGGTCATCATGTAATCATTGAAAATTCAATTTTGAAACCATTAGAACTTCTTCATATTGATCTTTTTGGACCCTCCACCGTAGAAAGTCTGCATCACAAAAAGTACATTCTTGTGATTGTTGATGACTACATAAGGTTCACCTGGGTCTTCTTCCTTTAGCTAAAATCTGAAACAGCCTCGGAACTTATTAAATTCATCAAAGGAATCGAAGTTCTTGTCAAAATTCCTATTAGAATAATCCAAAATGACAATGGCTCGGAATTCACCAATGTCACCATTGAGAAATTCCTCTTTGATAAAGGCATCAAGCATAATTTCTCTGCTCGCTACACTCCTCAACAAAACGGTGTGGTTGAAAAAAGAAACCGAACTCTCATTGAAGCCGCTCGATCAATGTTAAACTTTGCAAATCTTCCTCTCTATCTTTGGGCTGAAGTTGTGTCCACTGCCTACTTCACTCAAAACCAAAGCATCATTAATCGTTGTCTCAACATGACACCATATGAAGCCATGAATGGTCGCAAACCGAGTATCTCGTTCTTACCTGTTTTCGGCTCCAGATGTTGTATCAAAAACAACCATGATCAACTCACCAAGTTTCAACCCAAAGCTGATGAAGCAATCTATTTGGGATACTCAGCCAAATCCAAAGCCTACAGAGTTCTGAATCGTCGAACTCGTGTACTTCAAGAAAGATTTGATGTCACTTTTGATGATAATTTTGTTAGGAACTCTGGTCCAACTCATGTTACAACACACATCATGGATTCTGATGTTCCACCTACAGGGTCTCCGAATTCTCAAATCATATATGAAGTTGACTTTGAAAGCCTGTTCGAACCTTTAGAAACTGCTCTCGGCTCAAATATCGATCAAGACCGTCCTCGTCAGCTGCAGCTCCAGTTTCTCAAAACATTTCTGGTCCGACACCTACCTTTCCTCCATTTGATTATGATCCATTTCAACCTTCTCAGGTTGAGGGGGAGAATGGCCATCCTTCCCTCGAATTAATTGTTGATGGATTTCAAGATGCGGTGGATCAATTCGTTGAATTTGATCCTATTCCGAACAACAACGAAGACGATGCTAACTTCTTTGACTTTCTGAATGATGACGACGTCAACATATCTGGTTCATAAGTTCGGGGGGAGCATCATCCTCAAATTCAAATTGTTCAGGGGGAGCAACACAACCCCATTGTAGATATTGTATCATCCGCTGCACAAGAACTTTTGAGATTACACATCTGGACAAAGGATCATCCTCCAAATCAAGTCATTGGAAATCTCAATGTTGGTGTTCAAACTCGTTCTGCTATGAACATCTAAAATGAGTGCCACTTCTCGGCATTCATTTCAAAGGTTGAGCCAAAATCCATCAAGGAATCTTTAGAACATGATGACTGGATTATAGCCATGCAAGAAGAGTTAGAAGAATTTGACAGAAATGAAGTGTGGGCTCTTGTCCCTCCTCCTCAGGATCACCCTATTGTTGGCACAAGATGGGTCTTCCAAAACAAGCTCGATGACTCCGTAGTTCTTATCAAAAACAAAGCAAGATTGGTGGCCAAAGGATTTACTTAGATCAAAGGACTTGATTACGACAAGAATTTCGCTCCTGTTGCTCGTCTTGAAGCCATCCGAATCTTTCTCGCTTATACAGCTCACAAAGGCTTTAAACTTTACCAAATGGACGTCAAAAGTGCATTTCTCAACGGTGAACTGGATACCGAAGTGTATCTTCAACAGCCCCTGTTTTTGTAATTTTTCATATCCAAATTATTGTTACAAACTTCAAAAAGCTGTTTATGGCCTCAAGCAAGCTCCACACGCCTGGTACGAGGCTCTCACTGATTTTCTGAAGCTTTCCGATTTTTAATGAGGAATTCTTGATCCTACCCTATTCCGAAGATCGAATGGAAACCATCTCATGTTAGTCTAAATTTATATAGACGACATCATCTTTTGATCCACAGATTCAACGATGGTTATTGATTTCTCATAGTTAATGGTTAGTCGATTCCAAATGTGCATGAATCATGAATTAAGTTTTTTCCTCGGACTCCAAGTCAAGAAAACCAACAAAGGAATCTTTATTCACCAGGAGAAATACATTTTCGAACTTCTGAAAAAGTATTCAATGGACACTTGTGCCTCTGCAAAGGTTCCAATGGGTTTCGGACACAAGATCTTCTCGGAACCATTAGGTGTTGCTGTTGATCAAAAGAAGTATAGGGGAATGATTAGATCTCTACTCTACCTTACTGCAAGTAATCCATACATTATGTTCTCTACATGCCTGTGTGCCAGATTTCAGGTCAATCCGAAGATGTCTCATCTTCTGGCTGTCAAGCAAATATTCGGATATCTCAAAGGAACAAAGAACCTCGGAATTTGGTATCCAGAAAATGAAAGTTTCCTTCTTCAAGCATACTCCGACTCAAACAATGGAGGTCTTCAACTGGATAGAAAAAGCACTTTAGGAGGTCGTCAATTTTTGGGTGGAAGATTGGTTAGTTGGTTATCTAAGAAACAGAACTGTATTTCTCTCTCAACAACCGAAGCAGGATACATTGTTGTTTTAAGTTTCACTTTGCAAGTTCTTTGGATAAAATCTTAGCTTTTGGACTATGGTTATCGATTTCAACAAATTTCAATCTATTGTGACTCTCAAAGTGCGATTTCGATTTCTCACAATCCAATTCAGCACTCCATGGCCAAGCACATCTATATTCGGTACCATCTCATTGAAGATCTTGTTTTAGAAGGTAACATCGAACTTATTTTTATTCCATCTGACGATGAAATTGTTGATGT
Source organism: Lactuca virosa (assembly GCF_052849685.1). NCBI lineage: Eukaryota > Viridiplantae > Streptophyta > Magnoliopsida > Asterales > Asteraceae > Lactuca > Lactuca virosa. The sequence goes on along the minus strand of NC_136428.1, from coordinate 282,699,637 downwards.
CTTTACTAAGGCATTAGACGAAACCAAATTTAATGGTTTTCTGAACAAAATGGGAATGATGATGCCTGATCCACAATTCTTCCAAGAGGCATGTACTCTCTGATGGAAACATCAGAAAGTGAAAAATTCTGAAATGAAATTCATTTTGCCTCGAAATCATTTCCTCTCGCAAAACATAGGATCGTTATATGTGTCTTTTTGTCTAACCTCTTATTCTATTTTTAAGTTGTTCAGCTTTCCTCGTCTCTTGAAGCTTCTAACCAATATAGTTACAGTGGTGTTTTTTGCATTCATCCCATCTCGGAGTTTATTTCAAAATCAAGTGTGTTATGAAGTTCATCTCGAAATTCAAATCTGAAATGGTAATGTGTGTTCATCTCTTATCTTCGTCCAAGTTCTGATCCTTCAATTCTCGGAATCTAAATCTTTTCAAATTGGTCCTCTAAGATCTTCATGCATTTTTACCTCAGATATTCAGTTTGAGACTGTGCCATCTTGAACTCTATATTATGTACTAATGATGTGTTCATATTATTTTCGAAGTATCTTATGACATCTCATCTCGGAATCCAACTGATCCGAGATCCTCAGTTGTAAAAAGAATTTCAAAGGTTTTCATTAAAGTTTTTTAACGTTTTATCATATATACATTAACGGTAATTTTTCTTGATGATTATCCTTTAATTCTCAATAAACCTGCTTTAGCACACGTTCCTATAAAGCGCATATCAGTCAGAACTAAAACGACAGTTTTCTTCTTTTAAACAAACGGACGTCCCATCTTTTGGGTATAACAGTTGTTAGGGATACCATTTTCGGCAATGCATTAAATGCAACCCATTTTGTGTTCAGGAGTCATCCTTGCTCTTTTTCGACCCGACCCGGAATATCCAACCTATAAAAGGATTTTGAATCCTAATTGTTCCCACTTTTCACTTTAGCTATCATCTTCTTAGAGCCTTTCTCTGTACTCTTGTAACATCCCGACTCCCATGTATAAATTTAAATGTTTATTTTATTCATATTGTCAGGACAACTCGACGAGTTGGAGGCCCCAACTCCTCTAGTAGAGACTGAGATTGGTCGCATGGTTTAAGAGCCAACTCGACGAGTTGGTGGACTGAAATCAACGAGTTGGATCTGAGTGAGAAAACCCTAATTTTTAGGGTTTGCATCCTATTTAAAGGAACTTAAGTCCTCTACCCCGCCTCCCTCATCACCTTATCACCCTGAGACAAACCCTAATCAAGCTATCTTCCATTGTGAGAGAGAGTGAGGCTAAGATTGTGTGTTTTGGTGCATTCTTTGAAGGAACTTGAGGAGTAAAAGGCTTGGAACAAGAAGGAATATTTGGATCCGGCATCCATTCAGTGTTTATGACCATTTGGAGGTAAAAAGCCATTATATTGATCACTTGTTTGTTAGATCTCTCCATTAGATATTTTATGGCCATTTTTTGCATTTTCTTGAGTCATTGGTGGTTTTGAGATTACCTTGAAGCTAAGACTTTAGATCTGGACATTATTAGGCCCTTTAGGCCTAAAGACTCAAGCTTTATCAAGCTTTGGCCAACTTCCATGCCTTAAACCCTTTGTTGAAGCTTTGTTTTGGCAAACTTAGCCCTATATGACATGCATGGACATAAAGCTTGCAGCTTTATATGCTATTTCAGCCTTAGAAGGCTAGATCTAGAGTTTGGGGCTTTAATCTCGCTTAATAACATCGGAATGAGAGAGAAGGCTGAAGGAACTCGACGAGTTGGTTAGGGTTTTCCCCGTTACCGTGGACGTTGTGCAAACTCGACGAGTTAGTGAGACAACTCGGCGAGTTGAGTTGGACTTTCCCGATTTTTCTGAGAACAGGAGGAACTCGACGAGTCGCATAGATGCACTCGATGAGTTGGGTCAACATGGATTATTGACTTAAGCGTTGACTTCTGTTACCTTTTAGGGTTTGGTCATGTTGTGGACTTTGGAGACCATGGAGGGGTAAAATGGTATTTTACCCTTTCTGAGAATTAGTAAAGGGGGTTAGCTTAACATCTTTAGAGTTGTTATTATAAAGTGTTAATTAGAGATGATTATGATATATGTAGGCGGAGTCTAGACCGACCATTGAGTACGAGACATACTTGCTTTACCACGAGGTGAGTCTTCTCACTATACTTACCTGAGTAGTAATACTGTGTGACCGGAGGGTCTTGCCTGAGTTATTGACCGGAGGGTCTTATGTGCTTATATTGAGTTTTGTGATATACTTTGCATTCTGTCTTTGTGATTAATGGTGTATATTATTTTGTGCCTTATTGAGTTAGGACCAGAGGGTCCAAACCGAGCCGTGAGACCGAAGGGTCCTCACTGAGATACAGGATTGGAGGGTCCAACCCGAGCTGTGAGACCGGAGGGTCCTCACTAAGACACATGACCGTAGGGTCCTTATTAAGATATAGCCATGAGAGGCTAATTATTTGTGTGTGGTATTTTGGGGAACTCACTAAGCTTTGTGCTTACAGTGTTGTGTGAAATGTGTTTCAGGTACATCTCAGGATCGCGGGAAGGCGTCGGCATGATTGTAGACACCAGCTAGTTGATTGTGTTTTTGGAGGATTCTGGGATAATGTTAAACAATTTATTGTTTTGTGTTTGGAACAATTTACAAAGTTGGGTTTGAGAAATATTAAACTGTGTTTTGTATGGATTTAAAAATGAAAATTTTATTCGAAAATTTAGAGTGTTACAAGTTGGTATTAGAGCCTTGGTTTGACGGATTCGGATGTACCTACGGGGTATGTTTGGACTCAAACTAAGGATTTGAGAAAATTTTCTAAAAAGAAATGATTTTCTAAACGAGCAAAATATTTTAAAAGGAAACGAGATGAAGCAGTGTGTACAATCAGCCAGAGCCCGAACGGTGATTTCCCAAAATACCTTACTTGTTTATATTATGAGATATTTATGAGATATTAGAGCTGCATGCTAGATGATAGGCTAGGTATTTCAGGAATTTAGATCTAGAGTTTCCCGATTCATGATGCCTTAGCCTAGAGGGATGCTATTGATTGACCTTATCTGCTATTTGATCTATGTGTGTGCTGAGTAGGGATACATAGCAGGAATCTTTTAGAGAGAGTTTTGAGTCAATGAGTAATCTAGGAGAGATACCTAGATGTGCATTTGAGGAATCTACTGAGAGAGTAGTTTGATATCCATGAGGGATAGAGTACTTGTGAATTAGGATCCTAGGAGGAGGACTTGGGGCGACTATGGGTTGGTGTGGAAGGTAGTATTGGGCCCATACTACTTAAAGCACCGGATCTGTATGCGACCCAAGTAAGAACCTTAGGATACTAAGGAGCATGTAGGGGTGGGTAATTGAGTGTGCGCATTAACCAGTCCCTGATGATTTATGTGTTTGTGTTTCAGAGAGAGACTATGGTGATTACCCGTGACAACCCCGTGGGTGGTGGTACTAGTGACGAGGAGATACGTGGGATCATTGCTGAGGAGGTGGCCATAGCTATCTGGGAGGTCATTCCAGAGATGTTTGGGTCTATTAATACCATGCTGATTGAGACTTTTGATGAGCGATATGTTGTTGTCATAGAGGTTGCTGCTACCGCAGCCACCACAGCCCTGGCAGCTGCGAGGCCACAGGGGGTGACTCGTTGTTGTTTCAAGAGTTCAGCAACACGAAGCCACCAGAGTTTGATGGGACCCAGGACCCTATTTCTGCTATGAGATATACATCCAACATCGAGGGATTTTTCTATACGTGTTCATTCCCGAAGCACTTGAGAGTTCGGTTTGCATTGAACCAGCTTCACTTGGGAGCGAAGGACTGGCGGAAGTTCGTGACGACTAATTTTACCCCTGCAGACCATGCTACAGTGACTTGGGAGAGGTTTACCCAGTTATTCAGAGACGAGTATGTTCCCTAGGTGGAGAGGGAACGATTGGCCCAAGAGTTTTTGTCTCTCAAGCAGAAGACGAAAACAGTGACCGACATTACGAGGATGTTTCATGAGAGCGCGTTGTTCTGCCCGGAGCACATGTCTACGGAGCAGGCACGTATGATTCGGTACTTGAGCATTTTGAGGAAATATATTCGGGAGTTCATGGCGAACTCGTCATATCGTACATTGGCTGAGTTACAGACCAATTCCTGGAGGAGAAAGATTGAGCTGGAGATTCAGACCAGAGAGGAGGGAGAGTCTCAGGGGAGAGACAAGAGACCAGTGCAGTCGTAGCCAGTAACGAAGCGGGATAAGACTGTTGATACGAGAGCAGGAGTCTAGAAGGGCCGCACTTTTGGCAAGTGTGGAAACAATCATGATGGATCTTGCCGAGCAGGGATTTGCTACAAATATGGGAGAGCTTTCCAGCTGACTACGGATGAGGTCCGTGCAGCATGTGGTTTTTGCCACTGATGTATTCCGGAGATGTGTTTTAGAGATTTTCGGTGTTAATTTCTCGATAGATCTGGTGCCGATAGCGGTGGGTGATTTATGTGTCATAGTAGGCATGGATTGGTTGAGCCGGTTTGCATCCGTGATTGACTGTGAGCCTCATATAGTGACCATACGAGACCCTAGTGGGGGAGTACTTACTTTTTATGGTGAAGGAACTAGATCGGGATCAGCTTTCTGCTCTGCCGCCAGGGCAAGGCAGAGTCTATAGCAGGGATGCGTGGGATTTTTAGCGTATGTGATGGATACGCGGGTTGCCACTGAGAGGCCAATTTCTATTTCCGATGTTCCAGTAGTATGTGAGTTCTTGGATGTTTTCCCCGATGAATTGTCGGTTGTGCCTCCTGAGAGACAGGTGGAGTTCCGGATCGATCTGATTCCGAGGGCGAAGCCTATTGCTAAGGCACCTTATGGCCTTTCGCCGCCCGAGATGCAGGAGTTATCCTCGCAGCTCCAGGAGCTGCTGGGGAAGGGTTTCATTAGACCGAGTAGCTCACCGTGGGGAGCGCCGATCCTTTTTGTCAAGAAAAAGGATGGTTCACACCGGATGTGCATCAACTACCGGCTATAACTGAATTTGCATCACTTCCAATGAGGAATCTCCAAAGGCTGCAACTTTCCATGAGGGCGCTATTGCTATGCCTTGACCTTACGGCAGGTCAAACACCTCTCGACTATCCATGCCACGTCTCTCTTCATACAGGGCCACCAGTATTCGCATTTCAAATCCAAGTACATCTTAGTGGCCCCAGGGTGAATGGAAATCCTCGACTTATGGGCCTCCTCCATCAAAGTCTGTCGATCCCCACCCGTGTATGGCACCGATATCCTCCCATGGTAGGTCATAAGCCAACGTCCATCCGTCTCAAATTCAGAAATCTTCCCAATCACCCGTTCCCTATTGCGTTTCTCCGGTCTCATGACCACCGCTTGGACCTCTCGTGTGGTCATGAGACCGGAGAACCGCAATAGGGAATGGGTGATTGGGAAGATTTCTGAATTTGAGACGGATGGACGTTGGCTTATGACCTACCATGGGAGGATATCGGTGCCATACACGGGTGGGGATCGACAGACTTTGATGGAGGAGGCCCATAAGTCGAGGATTTCCATTCACCCTGGGGCCACTAAGATGTACTTGGATTTGAAATGCGAATACTGGTGGCCCTGTATGAAGAGAGACGTGGCATGGATAGTCGAGAGGTGTTTGACCTGCCGTAAGGTCAAGGCATAGCAACAGCGCCCTCATGGAAAGTTGCAGCCTTTGGAGATTCCTCATTGGAAGTGGGAGCAGATATCCATGGATTTTATCACCAAATTACCGAGGACTGCAAGGGGTGTCGATGCGATCTGGGTGATTGTAGATTGGTTGATGAAGAGTGCTCACTTCCTGGCTATAACTGAGAGCTCTTCAGCGGAGAAGTTGGTCGAGGTCTATGTTCGAGAGGTAGTGGCACGACATGGGGTGCCAACATCGATAGTGTCAGATCGTGATGTGTGTTTTACTGCCAGGTTCTGGAAGAAATTTCATGAGGAGTTGGGTACCCAGCTACATTTCAGCACCGCATACCACCTCCAGACAGACGGGCAGAGCGAGCGGATGATTCATACACTCGAGGACATGCTGCGCGCATGTGTTACGGACTTTGTTGGGAGTTGGGACTCCTACCTGCCCTTGGCTGAGTTTTCATATAACAACAACCATCACTCCAGTATTGGGATGCCTCTCTTTGAGCTTTTTTATGGGAGGAGGTGTTGGACTCCCATCTGTTGGGGGGAGGTCGGGCAGAGAGTGATGGGGAGCACTGAGATAGTGCTCAAGAAGACAGAGCAGATCCAACAGGTTAGACAGAGGTTGCTGACGGCCCAGAGTCATCAGAAGAGTTACGCGGATCGGAGATGTTCCGAGCTAGAGTTCCAGGTCGGCGATTTTGTCCTCCTGAAGGTATCCCAATGGAAAGGGGTGATATGATTTAGGAAGCGGGGCAAGCTGGGCCCTAGATACATTGGTCCCTTTAGAGTGATAACTCGAGTAGGTAAGGTAGCTTATCGGTTAGAGCTGCCTACAGAGTTGAGCCAGATTCATGACACCTTCCATGTGTCCCAGCTGAGGAAGTGTGTAGCTGACGAGACGGCAGTGGTCCCTTTGGAGGACATTCAGGTTGATGAACGCCTGAATTACATTGAGAAGCCGGTGGAGATTTTGGATAAGAAGATGAAGACCTTGATAAATAAATAGGTGCCCTTGGTTAAGGTTCAGTGGAAGCATCGAAGGAGATCCGAGTGGACTTGGGAGCCGAAGTATGAGATGTGTGAGCAGTACCCAAAGTTGTTCCCAGAGAATGACTTCGAGGGCGAAGTCTGATTATAGTGGGGGAGAATTGTAACATCCTGACTCCCAGGTATAAATTTAAATGTTTATTTTATGCATATTGTCAGGGAAACTCGACGAGTTGGACGCCCCAACTCGTCGAGTAGAGACTAAGATTGGCCGCGTGGTGTAAGAGCCAACTCGACGAGTTGGTGGACCGAACTCGACGAGTTGGATCTGAGTGAGCAAACCCTAATTTTTAGGGTTTGCACCCTATTTAAAGGACCTTAAGTCCTCTACCCCGCCTCCCTCGTCACCTTATCACCCTGAGAAAAACCCTAATCGAGCTATCTTGCACTGTGAGAGAGGGTGAGGCTAAGAGTGTGTGTTTTGGTGCATTCTTTGAAGGAACTTGAGGAGTAAAAGGCTTGGAACAAGAACGAGTCTTTGGATTCGGCATCCATTCAGTGTTTACGACCATTTGGAGGTAAAAATCCATTATCTTGATCACTTGTTTGTTACATCTCTCCATTAGATAAATTATAGCCATTTTTAGCATTTTCTTGAGTCATTGGTGGTTTTGAGATTACCTTGAAGCTAAGACTTCATATCTGGACATTATTAGGCCCTTTAGGCCTAAAGGCTCAAGCTTTATCAAACTTTGGCCAACTTCCATGCCTTAAACCCTTTGTTGAAGCTTTGTTTTGGCAAACTTAGCCCTATATGCCATGCATGGACGTAAAGCTTGCATCTTTACGTGGTATTTCATCCTTAGAAGGCTAGATCTAGAGTTTGGGGATTTAATCTCGCTTAATAATGTCGGAATGAGAGAGAAGGCTGAAGGAACTCGACGAGTTGGTTAGGGTTTTCCCCATTATCTTGGATGTTGTGCAAACTCGACGAGTTGGTGAGACAACTCGGCGATTTGAGTTGGACTTTCCCGGTTTTTCTGAGAACAGGAGGAACTCGACGAGTTGGGTCAACATGGACTGTTGACTTAAGCGTTGACTTTCATTGACTTTTAGGGTTTGGTCAATTTATGGACTTTGGAGACCATGGAGGGGTAAATTTGTCTTTTACCCTTTCCGAGAATTAGTAAAGGGGGTTAGATTAACATCTTTAGAGTTGTTATTATAAAGTGTTAATTAGAGATGATTATGATATATGTAGGCGGAGTCTAGACCGACCTTTGAGTACGTGACATACTTGCTTTACCACGAGGTGAGTCTTCTCACTATACTTACCTGATTGGTAATACTGTGTGACCGTTCCTCTGCACAAGAACACTTTTCTCAAAGCTATCGGTATTCCAGAAAACCCCAAGGGTTTTCGTGTTCAAGAACCCACTACTGAAGAGTTTCAGACGTTTCTCGATGAAATTGGGTACAATGGTGAATTCAAGGCTAAAGAGTTCAAGAAGTCTGATGTTCCTGGACTTTGGACTGTTCTGATACACCTAATCCTTCGAGTATTATCTGTCAAGCATGGTGGTACTGACACCATGAGCAAAGACTGGGTGTACATCGTGTACAGCATCTATTCTGGAAGAAGCAACGCAGTTGATTTGACTGGGGTATTATGGCACGACTTTCGGAAGTTTGCCATCAAAAGGAAGTCGAATGAGATCCCGAGTCTGAGATTTTGGGCTTGGAAGCTTCAACAGTTGTATGATGAAAGATTAGAAGCCATTCCTCTCAATTCCGATCTCAAAGAGGTATATTGTTCTTTTAAGGCTATTAAAACTTATAAATTATCGAACCAAACTTCTTTCGGACCTGTTCGTCGCTTGACACAACATATGTTGGCATCAGTTCCATCCGACTTAATTTATCTCAAACACCATCTTGAGACTTCGGTTGTGTATGACCCTACACGATCTACCCCTAGTCTCGGATGAGCAGCCTTCGGATGTGAACAAACCAGTTTCTACTGGTGGCCGAAAGAATAAAATAGCCAAACGAAAGGCTTCACCCTCAAAAGCTATAGCCAAAAAGAGAACCAAAGATAGTGGATCCTCTCAACAGGAAACACATATTGACATTCAATCTGAATTTGGATCACAGCCTACCCCTCCCGTCCACTCTTCTGAAGTACCCTTCGGAGTTTCAATATCACACGCACACACTCACGGGGAGTCAGCACATAATTTACCCCCATATTCCCAAAAAGATGGTGATGGTATTGAACAGAGTCCCTTGAAGCCCCCTGGGACACACCCACAAGTCATTTTGGAAATCCCTCTTTGTTCTACACATGTACAATCAGGAGCCCTTGCCTCTGATTCTAAGCTTTCCAAAGTTGGAGCTATCATTCCTACTTCGAAAGCCCCAACTGGTCTGATACCTAGTTCTGGTAAAGGATGACCATGTACTTTTGATTAAGATTGGTCTGATTTTGTAGACACGACTCATTCTCTTCATCTGGAGCTTACTAGAGCTCAAGTGGATTATACGCTTATTTCGATGCGTTATAGAGTTATTCAAAGCAATCTTCCTTTCACTTTTCCAACTGATGAAGAAACTGATCAAGAGTTCCACTCTTCCGAAGAAGCTCAGCAAACCGCTATAGGAGATGTTCCTGATCCCACAAATGTTTCGAATGATCCTCCTCTGATGTTCACGAGTGAAGAAACTCCCAAGCCTCCCTCCGACGAAGAACATTCAGATAACATAATGTTAGATGATGAGATCACATATGTTAGTGCTCTGTCGATCCTCACATCTTTCTAGTCATTACAAAAGTCGTCATCCTCCAAACCAGTATATGATTTTGTCATTTTCTCCTCCTCCTCGGAAGAAGAAGAAGAAGAAGTAAATGTTGATGCCAACACTCAAGGAAATCAAGGCGATGAAACCGAAACCAATCCAACTGATAATCTCAAGCCTTTCGAACCACAAGATGATAATAATGGTGATGACGATGATAAAAAGTCTAAGAGTTCTACCTCGGACACAGGATCATCGGATGAAAACATCTCAGATCCTTTTGCATTGTTAGAACTCCAAGACAACATTGTTGCTGCTGTTTCCAAGGTTGACTCACTCGATAAGATTGTTGCTCAACTTGACTCCAAGATCAATCAGAAGGTTACCATCCTTGACTCTAAGCTGGAACTCATTCTAAAATCTCTCTCCGAGATCAAAGATGTTGGCCCCTCCGAACTCGATCGACCAAATCAACTCGACCAGCTCATTTCCCTCTGATTCAAGCACACTCTGGAAGAAGTTGAACAGAAATACGATAGCCTCGATCATCATATCTCCACCACCACCATTATGCTCAAGATTCATGAAGACATGATCAGTGCTACTAACGAACTGGTCAAACAAACTCATGTTCTTCATGAAAAGAAAATCCAAAGGCTGGAGAATGAGATTCGAAAAAATGACGAGATGAACTTGATTATGCAACAGGCCTTCATCAAGCTAATCCGAGCATGTTGGAATATTGTTGATGTTCCAAACAACAAGTTTGATGAAATGCTCATGATTTTGGGTTCGTTGTTTCACCATCTTAAGAGTCAAGCACCCACGGCTGAGGCATATGATGCTCTTACCAAACAACTCAACACCAGCTTCCAAAAAGTCTTTGAACGATTGGAGGATATTAGATCAGATCAAGTACTTGCATTGGATGTTAGGCCTTCCAATTCAATAGGGAGAGAAGGAGCTAGTCAGAGAGAAAGAAGGATTCAATGGAAGCCTGTCTCGGAATTTACACTCCGAGATGAGTCATCCGAAGAAGATATAATCGAAGTTGAAAATATATTGAACCTCTTGATTTTGGTAATGAAGAAGAAGAAGATCTTATTGAAAATGGTGTTTTGGGACTTCAAGCTATCATGGGAAACCCTGTGAAGGTCTTTTCGGATGTAGAAAAGCTCGAATAGTCCTCGGTTACCTGGCCATCATCGTTAGCCGAAACGTTCAGAAGAAGTCGAGACATGGCTAAAATCAAAACAAAGCTAACCATCGACGCATTTCAAGCTACACAATCCATGCTTCCACCAATGTTTGCTCTGAGGATCGTTCAGATCGATGAAGGCTCACCAACCCTAAAACCTAATGATCTCCCTAAAGAGCCCTTGGTTCCTCCTCCACCAGAATTCTCCATCTCTGAAACCGTTCAACAAATCATCCCTGACCTAAACGAGCCTCCACAAGACAAAGGAAATAAGATTTATACTAAACAAAACAGCCCAGTGAAGACGTTCAAAAAGTCTGAGGGCTGGTCTCAAGAACAAATAGATCAAGCTTTGGAAGAAAGTATCAGGATTCAAGCACTGAAAGACAAATTGAACATGATGTTGGGCATATCTCCTCTTTTCCGCGAAGAAGTTATTCACGATATTCATTTTGTGCCCTTCATGTACTATGATCTTCCAACTCAGGATGCTGACCAACTTGATCTTCTAATCTTTCCTCACGGTAAATTCTACATCAAGTATGCTCATTCATCCGAATGATGATCCTCAAACAATCATCAGTACAGAACGTGAGAAATTGAGAACCTTCTATTCCGTTAACGCACGTCCTCAAAAAGAAGTGTGGTCTCGGAAGTGGATTACCAATATCGTTGGATTCGGTAACAAGGTTCAGAGCAAGTTCGATCTAAAATGTATACTATACAGATACTATGTCTCTCGGAATAAAGAAGCAACCATCACTCTCATGGATGTTGATTTTCTCTCAATCAACCCCAATGACATTCTCACCATTGTTGCTCATATTCGAGAACGCCAAAATAATCACTCAAGCATCGGAGCTTACAGTGTTGCAATCAATTTCTTGAAGGACTACGTTGCGGAATTCTATAGGTCCGACATTGAATTTGCTCACTTGTTCAGAACTGAGAATATTTTGGCGAAAATCACTTACGAACTGTCTGAAGCTCAGATTTTGGTTACGTTGCGGAATTTTATAGGTCCGACATTGAATTTGCTCACTTGTTCAGAACTGGGAATATTTTGGCGAAAATCACTTACGAACTGTCTGAAGCTCAAATTTTGGCAGAAGTACCCATTGAAGAACCGGAACTCGGATACGTCTATCTCAAAAAGAATACCAACCAAAAAGAATTATTCAGAGTTCTATACAAACATCTAGTTCCAAAGATCCTTTAGAAGTTCATCTCCAAAGCTGCAAAAAGTGATGCTCCTGAGCATGTGAAGAAGAAGTTCATCGAACACCTGAAATGGTACTTGGAAGTCCGAATTTGGCTATAAAGTACCTATCTCTTTGTTTCTGATGAAGCCCATTGAGTTGATTCATTGCTAAGTTCATTTAGGGGGAGATTGTTAATGCATAAAAGTGAACCTCTAGCAATCCGAGCCAAACCAGATCCGAAGTCAATGCAATCCGAGATGTGAAGAATATAGAAGTTAGTCTTCTTCCGAGATGAATACATTTACAAAACATTCCGAAGTTAGTCTTTTGATGTGATAGAGTTTGTACAAGCATTAAATGCTCCTTGTCGTTTTTATTGAGTGAACAGTTCATAGGACAAAATCAAGTAAATCTTGTGTGTCCGATTTGGTTAGTTCGCTGTTTTATCTAGTCCATAGAATGTTTACGGTTTGTACTATGTATCTCCTTTACTATTTAAGGAGATGATGTTTCATGAATCGTAAGCAAGAAGTAGCATTTTTTCTTCACATCAATTACAAATTCTCTTGCAAGTCAAATCTCTTTCACCATCATTCTTCTTGTTCTTAAGTTGCTTAACTTTGCTCATACTCATTTTACTCTACTTAAATATTTTGTTGAACACTTTGTTGATCTTCTTACTTCAAGACAAGATTGGTTTATCAGACGTGACTGGACTAATATATTAGCAGCAGACATTTAATCTTAAGTTAATTCAAGGTTTGAGTTTTCAAACCTTGTCAGCACGCTGAATTTTGCACTTTCAGTCACCGAAAGGAGAATCGAGTTTTAAGCTTTAATGATATGTTATAATTCTAATGGTATGAATGAATGTTGTTAATTGTAATGGTATGAATGCATGTTTTGCCAATTACCAAAAAAAATACCACAATTTCATTAACTTGCAAACTGATGATATCCAATACAACCTAAAGCCAACATATAGATACTAACATGCTAAACATATTCGATAACTTAACCTACACTTTGGTACATAAGAAATGACACAAACAAAAACCAACTAATAGCTAAATATAACTACAATTTCAGATTTTGTTGTTCAAGCTTCATACTAATCTTTATACAAACACACTTCTGTTCATCCACCACTCAACCAATGAACTTGCAATCACGACCATGTAAAGTTCAAAATTGTAAATATTTAACCATGTTAATAACTAGATAAAGTTGGAGATTCGGTTAGATTTAAAAAGAAATCGAAATTAACCAGGTTAGAACAAGCGTAGTAAAGTTTTTCAGGGTTGTTCTTGCTCCACGAAGTACGAATCATAGCTTCGGCTCCATAATTGCATCTAATGGCCATTTTGATTTCTGGGTTGAGAAAGATAAACAAAGAAAGGGAAGAAGAATATTGGGGGAGGTAGAGTTGTAAACGAACTAAACGTTTGATGAACTGTTCGTGAACCGTTCGGCGTGAAGTTCGTTTATTTAATAAATGAACGAACATGAACACAAGTTTTCGTTCAGTTATGTTCATGAACGTTCGTTTATGTTGTTCGTTTATGTTCGTTCATTTAAGTTCCTTTTATGTTCATATATGTTTAATTGTGTTTGATTACATTACTATATTATATGTTCGTTTATGTTCATATATGTTCAGTTATGTTTATTTATCAAAGTTTGTTTATGTTCATTTATTTATGTTCGTTTAACATGCTCACGAACATGAACAATGTAATTTTTTAAACGAACGAACATGAACAGGAAAATTCGTTCATTTATTTGTTCGTGTTCGTTCACTTGTTCGGCTAACTTAAACGAACGAACATGAACAAGCCCTTTTCCGTATTCATTTGGTTCGTTTACAACCCTAAGGGGAGGGGAGCGAAAGAAAGGGAGGGACAACGGCTATAATAGGGCAACACTTGAAATGACTGAAATACCCATGCGTGTTAGGCATGTAGGTCACCCAAATGGAGAAAACAAACGGATAACGTCAAAAAGGACTAGGCGGGCGGGAATTAAACGTATGAGGGACCATCTAGGTTAATTTTTTTAAAATAGAGACTGAAAGTGTAAATTGAAACTTGCACCAGGGACGATTCGTGTAATATACTCAAAAATGAAACATAAACAAAATTACATAAAGGGTTCATATGGTTTAGCCTCACACTAACGGACGAAAAATAACGGTGTGAGCAAAAATGACCATTCATATTTCATACTAGTTTTGGAAACCATAGAGACCATGTTCGTCAAAAATATTAACAAGAATTGAGTTTGTGACCTTTGGTAAACCACAAGAACCATTTATGTAACTTTGTCCTAAATTTATAAGGGTTAGTTGGTATGTTTTAAATTTTTGGACGTGTATTGAATTCTTGTTACAAAAAGATCGATTGAAAAACAAGAAGGTAACTGGGATCAAAGGGAAAAGAAGATAAAAGGTAGACAATTAGATTAGTTGTGAATCAAGGGAAAAAAGAAGAGAAAATGAAGACAATTAAATTAGGACAAATTAAATGAAAATCTATGTTTTGATATTTTTATGGTCTAGCTATTATAGGGTATGTTTGGGATTTTTTTTTAACTTAAAAGTCTTTTTATAAAAAGTATTTTTTTATAAAATAACTTTTTCTAAAATGATGTATTTAAAATGTGTTTAGTTTGGATTTTAAGACTTTTAAGAGTTAAAAACCAAAAACTCACAAAAAGATGAGATTTTATAACTTTTAAAAAAGTTTATTTTTGTTCATTACAAAAAGTTGATTGAAAAGAACTTTCTTATTTTGCTAAATATCTTTTGGATTTTTTTTTACTTTTTGGAAAAAATTAAAAATCCAAAAGTTTGCCAAATATCTTTTGGATTTTTTTTTACTTTTTGGAAAAAATTAAAAATCCAAAAGTTGTTTTAAAAGGAATGCCAAACACCCCTTGTATTTTGGTTTCCTCAATTAAAACCAATGAGGATGGTTAAAGGGCTGATAATATAAAATTTTATCAAAGTTAATGCTTTTAGAGAAAATTGACTAAACTTTGATAGTAAATATACCACTACGCCACTAGATTCTAACAAAATTTTTAATCATGAAAACACTTTAACATGCTCTGTTATAACAAATCACATTGGTCAACATTAAAAAAAATATGCCAAATTTGAGTGCCTTTCATTGACAGAACTAAAACAAAGAGATTAAACCAAAATATAGTGGCTTTTATGCAATTTGTCCAATAAATTAACATAAAAATGATGATGCTTCAAATCCTAGAATAAAAATGGTGATACATAATATTTGAACACTGACTTAACCAAATAAACCACAAAATCAACAAATAAAACCCCTTTACACTCCATTTTCAACAATCTCATTCATTTCATCCACAGAAAACACAAATGCTTCATTTTCAAACTCTTCTTTCTCCATTTTTTGCCTCAACTGAAAAAACAAATAACACAAATCGCACATTTAACATCACAAAAATAGAATCCAAAAATTAAAGCAGAAAACAAATAAAACCTTCTCTAAGATAGCAGACTGATGATCCACACCATAGTTACGCATGTGTTTCAACATCTCCAATTGCTACAACATATTTATTTACACATACCCATTTTAAATTTTCAAAAAATAAAAAATAAAATAAAATAAAATCTTGTTGGATCTTACATGTGAATGTAACGTTTGTTGCATTTGCAATCTTTCAGAATATTCATCTGGTCCAAGCTCGGCTTCTTCACATGCCATTTCTTCCCTGTTATTGCCATCAAATCGGTTTACATCTCAATAAATCATAATATCACATGTGTTTCTTTTTTACTTAATGCAAAAAAAAAAATGATTTAATAAAAATGTCATAGAACGATAGAATTAAGACAAATCTTCAAATAGGGTCTTTGTGGTTTCCAAAAAAAATCAAGTTTGGTCCTTAACTTTTTTTGTCTCAAGGATGATCCCTATGGTTTCAATTTCTATCGTGTTTGGTCTCTCGCCCTCATAAAAAGACATTTATACCCTTTTTATGATTAATTTTAGCCCCCATCCTAGGCCCACATCTCTCTCTCTCTCTCTCTCTCTCTCTCTCTCTCTCTCTCTCTCTCTCACACACACACATAGACACGAGCCAAAAATATCATCACCCACCCATAAAAATATCTATGCCATAGAAAAAAAGGGGAGAGAGAGATGTGGGCCCAGGATGGGGTTTTTACTTTTTAGTTAAAATTAATTATAAAAAGAAATGAAAAGGGTATAAATGTCTTTTTATATAGGTGAGGGACCAAACACGATAGAAATTAAAACCAAAAGGATCATCCTTGAAGGAAAGAAAGTTAAGGACCAAACTTGATTTTTTTGGAAACCACAAGGACCAATTCTGAAGATTTGTTTAAAATTAACTTCAAACTATGTGTGTATAATGAATGGTATGAGAAATATAATGACAATGGAATGGAATTGACAAATGACATAGCAATGTAATAAACAACAAGGTAATGGAATGACTAATGAGTCATTACATTACATTCCATGATCATCTTTGGTTGGCATGTACAAATGAAATGAAGTTTTATATGAATATTTAATGTTGTAAAAAGAATGTATAGTTTAACTCTACATATACATTATTTAATAATAATTATGGTTAATCTCATAAAAGACCCTTTTATTTTGTGTTTTTTCCGGATTAAACCTCAACTTTTTTTTTTTTTGAAAAAGACCTTGCATGCATTTTTTCATTTTTTTTCGATCCGGCCCTTTAGTCGTTTTTTTCCAAGAAAACTTGTAAAATTTGAGGGTTTTTTCGGACAAACTAAAAAAGTTAAGGGTTTTTTCGGAAACAGTTAGAAGGTTGAGGGCTTTTTTCGGAAAAAAAAGATGTTGATGGTTTTTTCGAAAAATACAAGGTCTTTTGCAGGAAAAAAAAAATGAAGTTGAGGTTTAATCCGAAAAAAAAAAAACACAAAATATAAGGTTTTTTAATGAGATTAACCCTAATAATTATTGAATTTTTTTATTTACAAAATAATAATAGGGTTAATCTCAAAAAAGACCTTATATTTTTTTTTTCGGGATTAAACCTCAAATTTACTTTTTGGTTGAAAAAGACCTTGTACTTTTTCATTTTTTCCGAAAAAACCCTCAACTTTGTATTTTTTACGAAAAAAAACCCTCAACCTTCTAAATGCTTCCAAATAAACCCTCAGTTTTTTTAGTTTTTCTCAAAAACCCTCACATTTTACAAAAAAAATTTGGAAAAAATAACTAAAAGGGCCAGATCGGAAAAACTGAAAAAAAAATACAATGTCTTTTTCAGGCAAAAAATAAATTTGCGGTTCAATCCGGAAAAAACACAAAATATAAGGTCTTTTTTTAGATTAACCCATAATAATAATATCACATTAACACCCAAATAATATTATAATAAAAAAAGTATATTTTCCACTTTCCAGTCATTAAACCCAAATAAGTCTATAGTAAATAGTAGAAAAAAAAGAGAGAAAGATTACTTTGCTACAAATGCATAGAAGCGAACCATTAAATCCTGATCATTTTCATAGTCCATGTTTATTTTCCCCAAGCAAGCAAGCCCATAAGCTGGATCTGAAATAATACAATTTTTTTAAAAAAAAAGTCTATAAAAAATTATACAATTTATTTAAAAAAACCATGTATTTACCAACTCCCATTTCCTTTAGTATTTCCTCCTGTATAGCAGTGGTCACAGCTACAGCTTCCTGTATTTATTACCATCATGTGTTGTCTATTTCAAATTTCAATTATTCAAAAACCATTTATTTGACATTTATCAAATTCACAATTTTGCAGATAAATCCCTGGAAAATCGTTTTGCACGATTGAGTCCCTCAACTTACTAGAACATTCAAAAACCATGTTTTTTTTCAAAAAAATTTGACTTGTAATGGTGGTTGAGGTTATTTTACAAAAACTTGTCTGCAAAAAGTCTGCAATAAACAAATATACCTACTTTAAATATGGTTTTCTAGCAAAATTTTGTAACAAAATCAAACAAAGAATGGAGACTTGTCTATGAATAGAGTGAAATTATATAAGTGTAACTAGGAACCAATTACCTCTTGAAATGGCACAAGTTAAATGCTGATTTTTCATTTTTGCAACAACTTTACACTTTTTTTTATATCAATTTATGTAACGTTTGTTTCACCTTTTTAACAATTTATGCAACATTGTAACCAAAAACCATGTTTCAAACAACACTGGTTTCATGATTTCATCTTTGACTATTCCTCATTACAAGAGTTGTGGGTGGTTTTAACGCCATTACAGAGGTGATTGAAATTACTGAAGATTAATCACTTTACAAAGGGAACTACATCACACGCTTCTGTAAGAACTAAGAACTTAATCAACTACAATTAATCCACTAACAAAACCTTAAAAAGAATTCGAAAATCAAGAATAAACAAGAGAGATAGATAGATACCTGGTTATCGTTGACAGCATCTGCAATTCGTTTCTTAACATCTGAAATAATTCATTGAATCTCGAATTGGAATCGATTGATAGAACAATATACGCATAAAATAACGATAATACTGTGTGTGGATGTGTGTAAATAGAGATCGAAAGAGAGAAATTGATACCATTTTGAGATGTGAGAGTGGAGAATCGATCGAAGAGATGAAGCAACTGTTCTCTTGATAGCATTTCGAACTGTAGTGATTGTTTTCTAGCCCTAGTATGCCTATTAAATTTTGGGGACTGTATTACCCACACAAAACGACATCGTTTTTGAAAGGCTTGACAGGTCCACTAATGGTTCTTATTTCATCGTAAAAAGTTAAAAAAGAAAAAAAAATTACTTTGGGCGTGTTTGGCTAAGCTTATTTAGCTTATTTTCCTAGTATAAGTTTAACCAAACACTCCCTTTATAGTTTATATCACAGAACATAAAGATCATGTTTTTCGATCAATTTCCAAATACCCATTGAAAAACATATAGGAAATAAAAGATGTTAGATTTTCATTTTCTTACACTGTTTCTTGAACAAGAATCAAGAAACAGATTTAATAAACATAAACATAGAATCACAACACTTGAAGCTAACCCTAAATAAGCAATTTGAAGAACCCTAGAACTGAAAATTTAGAAATCTTCATTCATTTTGAAAACATGAGAGTCTCCATTTCCGTTCAAATTCGACATCACAGAAGCTTTCTGATACTCACCCACCCTTTTCTCGAAGAAATTGGTCTTCCCCTGTAACGAAATCAGTTCCATCCAATCAAACGGGTTCTGGGCATTGTACAATTTCCCATATCCCAATGCACCCAATAACCTATCAGCAACGAATTCGATGTATTCACTCATCAGATCCCCGTTCATCCCTACAAGAGCACAAGGTAAGGCGTCGCAGACGAACTCTCTTTCAATCTCCACCGCATCGGAGACGATTCCCTTGACTCGTTCCTCACTCAGCTTCGTCTTCAGTAACCCATATAGCAAACAAGCGAAATCACAGTGTAATCCCTCATCTCGCGAGATTAATTCGTTCGAGAAGGTTAATCCAGGCATCAACCCACGTTTCTTCAACCAAAAAATCGCGCAGAAGCTTCCGGAAAAGAAAATCCCTTCAACGCAAGCGAAAGCGATAATACGCTCTGCAAACGTCTCCGAGCCATCGATCCATTTGAGAGCCCAATTCGCTTTCTTCTCAACACACGGAATAGTCTCGATTGCTCGGAAGAGTCTGCTTTTCTCATTAGAGTCTTTTATGTAGGATTCCAGAAGCAAACTGTACATCTCGGAGTGGATATTCTCGATGGCAATCTGGAATCCGTAGAAAGCACGCGCCTCCGCAACTTGAACCTCTTTCATGAATCGTCCGGCCAGGTTTTCCAAAACGATGCCATCGGAGGCGGCGAAGAAGGCAAGAACATGGGTGATAAAGTGCCTCTCGCCGTCTGTTAACGAGTCCCAGTGACGTTGATCTTCAGACAAATCGACCTCTTCGGCTGTCCAAAAGGAAGCTTCGGCTTTCTTGTACATTTCCCAAATTTGAGGGTACTGAATTGGGAACATACAGAAGCGATCTGGGTTTGGAGCAAGAAGAGGCTCTTCAGGGATAGAAGGCATTCTGGTAGGTTTCGAAGAGATCTGATTGGCGAAAATGGAATGAAAGATTAGGCGTGGAAGATTAGGGATTGTTTGGGATGATGAAATTAAGGAGAGGAGTGACCATGTTTTTATAATGAGTTGTTGAATAGTGAGAGCGGGTGATTTGAATTTTGAGGGTAAAGCTTGCGGGAGAATCTTTACACTTTTTTTAATTTTTGGCACTTTCAAATTTCAATTTCAATTTCAATATATAAATAAAATGGTAATAAATCTATGGGTAACTCATACAACAAAATATATATTTGTATTTTTTTGGAGTAACCTAATCAAATTATTTTAAAACAACCCTCATTTTTTTATTTTCTTTTAAATGTTTGGAGATTTACCGATAATGTTATAACGGGGGACAAAAAAAAATTAGAAAAAAGAACTCATGTTTCTAACTTGTTTGTAAAACTTATAAGACTTGGAGGAATTGGTGCAGTTTCACCGCACATAAATTACGACAGCCAAAGGGAACATTTCCCCTTGACTGCACACGGTAGAGAACGACCGCACCTCTCTCATCCACTTTTCCTTTTCCCAAGCTTTGAATGATCAAAGCTTTTAAAATTTGAATTTTTTTTTTGTCTTTTTTTATTATGTACCCCATCTTTTAATTTTTTCTCTCATGTACCTTCCTTTTTTGTCAGCTAGTTGTTTTATTTTTTTGTTTTTTGTGCTTTTTTTAATCTTTTTTGATTTCTTGTATTTTTGTTTTTTTTTTATTTTTTTATATTTTTTGATTTTTTGTATTTAATAATTAAAAAAAATCATCATGAGTAATGCAAATATATAAATACAATTACACCTCAATAGCTTATTTATGACTTTAACGTACACACAAAATTGATTGTTATAGTTTTCTAATATTTAGAAAAAAAAAACTTGAAATGAAGACATCACTTATATATTTATTATTTATATTTATATTTATCTAAACTAACTAATTATAAATAATTAATACAGTACAAAACACTAAAAATTCATAGATTTTTTTTATAGAGATAGTCTTAATAAAAATAGTTAAAATAACATAGAGATAGTCTTAATAAAAAATAGTTAAAAAAAAAAGCAAAATAAAAATATGTATTTAAAAAAAAGAAAAAAAAATAAAAATATGTATTTATTATAAAAATAGTTCAAAAAAAACAAAAAGCAAAAAAAAACATAATAAGACGAAAAAAATGGTACATGGGGAATTAGGGGTGTATAGAATAATCCTCTTTTTTTTTATTACTTACAAATAAACCTCACAGCTTTATCTTACCACATCTTCATCAAAAAAAAATTATCTTTCAACTTTTTTTTTTGAAAACTTTGAAAATTTCTTCTTCCACCAACTCAAACAATCAAAAAAACACTCACTAGAAACACAACAACACCAAGATCTTCATGTGATCAACTAACATGAGTGGGGAAAAGCTTGAAATTGCTTTGGCGATGAAAATCAATCTCAAAAAATGTTATGCTAAGTAGGTTTTAAAATTTCTAACTACTTTTAATCGTTTGATGTGTGTCTTCTTTAAGTTTGTAGGTTTAAAATTTTTAGTTTTATTTTTTTCTAAAATTTTAGGATTTTTTTTTCTAATGTCATGTTATGTTTGTTTAAGTAATGGAATGTAATATTTTTTTATTTTGAAGTAATGAAATGTTTATGTTTTTATTAAAATTAAAGTTTTTAATTAAATTAAATTCTTAAAAAATGTGGCGGAATACCTAGTGTGTGGCAAAGAAACCATATTTTTTTGTGGTAAAAATGACATGACAGTGACGTGACGAATGTTTTATTATGGTTCCAATGGCATCATTCCCTCGGTCTAAGTGACCAATTTTTTTTTGTTAGGCTATGGGGAGTGGTCACCACCAATCCACCGGAAAAGCGTTGCCACATTTGCATCACTTTAGCTTCATCACCAACCCACTAGACATTGGAAATTGTTACAACTCTACAACATTCCTTTTTTTATTTTTTTTAACATTATATTAAATAAAAATCATAATTTATAACATAAATAAAATTTTTGAAAACATAAAAAAATAAAAGCACATTTCATTAGTTAAAAACATAGAAATTTAAAACCTAAATTACTAAAATAAAACATTACATTGCTTAAAAAATTAAAAACATAAAAATACATAGAAAAATACTACTCGTCGTCGTTGTCGTCATCGGCCTCGTCCGCCTCGTCATCACCGTCCTAGTTCACCTCGTCGTTACCGCTCTCATCCACCTCGTCTTCATTGTCATTTTGCCTTTGGAATTGCCTTTGTCATAGGTGTTCGGTCAAATCGTGACATAGATTGTGATGTGTTTCACGGTGTTGTATTTCCAAAACCCTTGTGAAGTATGTCGGGCTGCCAATTTTTATTACTGTAGATGGATTAAGTATATCGTTAGCGATATATGAACAAATAGTTTTACCCTCTTCTTCTATTATCATGTTATGTAAAATAACATAAGCAGTCAATTTTTCCTTATCCCATGTATGTGTTGAATGTTTGATTATGTGCCACTTTTGTTTGAGGACTCCAAACGCTCGTTCCACGTCCTTCCTTGGAGATTTTTGTGCTAACTTGAATAATTTTCGTTTTTCATCGGCCGGAAATGAATATGACTTGACAATTGTAACGTACTCTGGATATATACCATCACCTAAGTAATACCATACTTATACTCATTTACATTCACAACGTATGACATGTTTGGTGCTTTACCCTGGAAAATATTGTTAAATAACGGAGACGCTTGGAGCACATTCAGGTCATTGTTTGACCCCGTCATACCAAAGAATGCATGACAAAACCATAGGTCCTGTGAAACAACCGCCTCTAATATAACAGTTGGGACCCCATGGTCACCTCACGGGAATTGACCACGCCACGCGTTGGGACAATTTGCCCACTCCCAATGTGTATAATCAATGCTACCAAACATCCCTGGAAAACCATGTTTAGCTTGATGTGTGGCATACAACTGCTCGACATCACTTTTAGTCGGATGTCGCAAGTATATGTCACGACAAAGCTCTATAAAATACTCACAAAAAAGATATGTACAGTCTCGACCCGTCCTCTAAGACATTTTCAAATACTCATCCGATGCGTTTACGGCTATGTCATATCCCAATTGTTTAAGAGCGGCCGTACATTTTTGTATTGTAGTAAAACCAGGTTTACCTCTAACATTCCATCGTAATTGAAAAACTCATAATTACGTTCCAAATCTCTAGCTATATGTAAGAATAAATTTCTACTAATACGAGAAAGTTATTCGAATTTCGATAAATCATATAAACTATCAGCGGCAAAATAATCATGTACCAAAAGTTCATGTGTCGCCTCTCGATCCTGGTTGATCCATTTTTACGCTTCTTCTCGACGTTTGAACTTTCACCTCTCTCACGTACCATGTCTTTTGTCACAGACAATAGTGTGTGTAAAACCAAGTCGTCATCAGAATCATCATCGAATGAAGAAGAAATTGCACCGAAAAAATTATCCATTTTTTTATTTAATGTGTGTGTTTGTTTTGAAAGAGTTTGTGTGTTTTGTTTTGAAAAATATATGTAAAATGAATGTATATATAGAGAGATATTAAATTAAAAAATAAAAAACATAATTTTTTTAAATGCTTTCAAACGGTCGAAACCAACGTTCAAATTTAACCCACCAATCAAATCTCACGTCCTCTTCCGTCTTCGCAGCCACGTCACACCCAACCCACCCACCCTAGAGACGGTGTTCACGCTTAGGGAGGGGCTCCACGTAAGCATTTCATGTGTGGGGTTCTTCCCACTCCGGATAACTTTAGTGTATAATTTTACTTTTTCTTGTTGACGTTTTTTTGTAGTTTTTGATGTTACATTAAATCTAATGGAAAGTTATATTGTTTTTGAGAATATAGGTAAAAGGTTATGTAGTTATGCGTTACCTTATTGGCAAAATATATTCAAATATATTTTCATGATGCTTATAGATTACAACTGATGAAAGAAAATTATCTATTGGCTTAGCATTTTCGACTGTTATCAAGTTTGAATGAAAACATGACTTTGAAACTTCAATCTATGTTTGAAAATTTAATGTCACCTTTCATGTTTTCATCATTAAAACATTTTCAATCTCATAGCATATTTTTATTTATTTATAAATTAATAGACACAAAACTTTTATTAGCAAAGGCATAACCTTCAGTTTAAAATTTAGGTCATATGGAATACATACAACGGAGGGCTTCGTGGTTTACGTGGCAACATCCACGGTCCGTGAACACCACCCTGGTTGTTCGTGATTGGTTGTGGTCGTGGTAGTTTGTGGTGTATGCAAATGATGGAAAACGATGAATGGGAGAGCTATTGGGTGTTGAGTTCGTTGACTAGTCGTTCAACGGCTAGTTTATGATTTTTCAAAAAAAAAAAGATTTTCACCTATAAATATCACTACATAAAACCATATTTTTACACCATTCTTCTCTTCCTCTATTTTCATACACACATTAATATCGTTTTAAAATCCAAAAACCATGGATCCCAATCAAAATACCCCACAAAACTATCAAAACAGCAAGCCCAATAACACTTTTGTGTTATATACAACTCCACGTCAATACCCGAACATGGAATCACCTCAAGGTGGTTTTATGAATTTGCTCCAAGGTAGTTCCCCTATCCCAAAAACTCAACTTTTTCAACAATCATATCAATCTTTCTCACCCTATTCGCAACAAGTCCACGGAGTACCTCCGGAGAGGCAGGAAAAGTTTCATATTGATTTGGTACCAGGCATGGCTTCGATAGCCAAGGCACCTTATCGGTTGGCACCGCCGAAGATGTAGGAGTTGCCTACACAGCTGCAGAAGCTGTTAGACAAGGGGTTTATCAGACCGATTATTTCACCATGGGGAGCACCGATTTTATCTGTGAAGAAGAAGGACGGCTCCCACAAAATGTGCATTGATTATCGGGAGTTGAACAAGCTAACGGTGAAGAAACGTTATCCGCTTCCTAGGATCGATGGTTTATTCGACTAGTTACAGGGTGTGTCTTGGTTCTCCAAGATCGATCTACGTTCAGGCTACCATCAGATAAGAGTCAGAGATAAGGATGTCAAGAAGTCTACTTTCAGGACTCGTTATGGCCATTACGAGTTCGTGATGATGCCTTTTGGCCTCACCAATACCCCAACCGCGTTCATGGACCTCATGAACCGTGTGTATAGGCTGATGTTGGATCGGTCTGTCATTGTATTTATTGATGATATCTTGGTCTACTCTAAGACCAAGTAGCAGCATGAGGATCACCTGTGAGAGGTTCTAGAGACTCTGAGGAGGGAGGGACTTTATGCCAAGTTCTCCAAGTGCGAGTTCTGGTTGTGCGAGGTACAGTTTTTGGGGCACCTTTTCAATAAGAAAGGGATATTGGTTGATCCGTCCATGATCGAGGTCGTAATGCAGTGGGTGGTTCCGAAGTCTCCATCTGAGATTCAGAGCTTCTTGGGTTTAGCAAGGTATTATCGGAGGTCCATCGAGAATTTCTCCAGGATTGCAGTTCCGTTGACCAGGTTGACAAGGAAGGCAGTTACTTTCCGCTGGGGGCCTGAGCAGCAGGTGGCATTTGAGACTTTGAGACAGAGGTTGTGTGAGGATCTGATCTTGACTCTTCCAAAGGGTATGGATGATTTTGTGGTATACTGTGACGCGTCGATCTCGGATCTGGGTGCGATTTTGATGTAGAGGGGTCGGGTTATTGATTACGCTTCGAGGCAGCTGAATCCTCATGAGGCGAACTATCCCACTCATGATTTGCAGTTGGGGTGGTGGGTTTTGCCCTCAATATTTGGCAACATTACCTATATAGGGTCCGTTATACCATTTACACGGATCACAAGAGTTTGAGGTACTTGATGGATAATCCAAATCTGAATATGAGGCAGCACATGTGGCTTGATGTGGTGAAGGATTATGATTGTGAGACCCTTTATCACCCCGCGAAGGCCAAAGTGGTGGCTGACGCGCTCAGTCGCAAGGTGGCAAGCACATTATTGGAACGGATTAGAGAGGCTCAGGTCGAGGCCATGAAAGAGGAGCACCGCAAGAGTAACTGCATTGTCGAGTAGTGTCCTATTTCGATTACGAAAGTTGTGTTCGATTAGGTGTCTAAGCCAATAACTAAATTAGTATAATCTCGAATTATTAGCAAAGTCCTTTTGGGTTGCCCTCAAACCTAGTAATTGACTGAAATGCTTTTTGGCAAAAGAGATAGACTAAATTATTATTTTATTATATGGTTAATAAATTAATTAGAAATCTTAATAAATGATTTACTAATATTTTATGAGAATAATATATTAATTAGAAATAGTATTGTTTAATTAAAAATTAATCAGAAATTAATTGGAATTAATTTTGGGATTAATTAAATTAATTAAAAGTACAAGGGCTAAATGTGACAATGTTCAAAAATTGAACATTGACCAGTTCTAGAACCTCCCATAGGGGGGACTATTTCTAGGATAGGTTTAAGGACCTTTTCTTGGGCATTAAGGAAGCCTAAGAATCCTTAGGGAGCAAGAAAATGGATAAGGGTTACAAGGAAACCTGACTTATTCTATCATCCATAGTCACTTATAATAGGCCTTATGGGTTCATATTTTTGTCTATCCCTTCTCTAAGAGCTAGATCTGAAAATACTCTTCCCTCTCCTTTCACCTATTAAGTCTCCAACTTGCTAGGGTTTGGGTGTGAGCCATTAGAGGCACGATGTAACGCCCGCAGATTCGGGCTAGTCAATTTAGAGACAATGAACGTCAAAAATGACTTTTTCATAGAAGATTATTTAGAGTAAATAATTTTAACCAAGTTATAGTATATGTCACAAAGGTTCCGTACATATAAAGAACGCTGAAATCCGAGTTATAACGAAGAAGTTATGACCCGTCGAAGTTTTACGGCTAAACCGACACGGCACCGCGTAACGTAAAAAATTGAATTTTTTATAAATTACTTTTTAGCCTTAGAGATTTAAACAAAAGTCGTAGTATATGTTAAACCGAGAACGTACATAAAAAGAACGGCCAAATCTGACTTCGTATGACGAATTTATGATTTTTCTAAGATTTAGCATAGTAGTGCACTCGGAAATCGAATTTTAGATCGATCGATTTTTAGCCGACACAACCTAAATGAGAATTGAAAATCTCATTAATAGGGGCTCAACGATATAAAGACAGTCGAAAACGGATGTCGGATGACAAAGTTATGAATTTTTAACGGACTTTAACTGTCTAAGCCTGTTAAAATATAACTTAAAAATAAAGTCAAAATTAGCCGACGGAGTCTAAACGAAAGTTGTAGATCCCGTCGATATAACGCATGGATATAAAGAACGTCAAAAACGGACCTCGTATGCAACAGTTACGGATTTTAGAAGATAATTAGTTTTTGGAGTGACCAGCGAGTGACACGTGGCGCGATCTGAGCCACTGCTTCTTCCCCACGCCTTACCATCAGATGATGACAACTGGCACCCCAACACGACGTGTTGGACTCAGTAACACGACGTGTTGGCCATTTTCCAGCCGATAAATAGAGGCATAATTCACCTCATTTTCTCACACCTTTCCTATTCTTTCTCTCTCAATACTCCCAAACTCTCCCTCCCATTCCCTAGCACTTCCCAAGTGTTAGAGGCGAGTCCCGGAGCGCCAGAAGGCTCCGAGAAGAAGAGCTTTCGGATTAGAAGTTCTGCCCGTGTAGAGCCCGGTTCTTCGCTAAACTCCTAGTAAGTGAGTTATGCTTACACTACTTTAAGTATAGCTTATGTTTGAGTTTATTATCGTTATTATGAACTTATAAACAATATATATATATATATATATATATATATATATATATATATATATATTATAAAATATAATATACAAAGTGTTGTTATAATGTCTTTTAACTACTCGCGGTACGGGGAATCTGGTTTGAAGGACCGCATATGGTTGTTGGATTTCAGAAGTGTTATAATGCCAAAATGGTCATGCCCTCTGGTGTTTCATGTCTGGCCCCTGTCTATACATAGTAGTTGAAAAGTATTGTTTAACACTTATAAAACGATATAGCTCGTAGACCATGAGTTAATAATTAGTCGCAATAAATAGACTAAAATTTAGCAATAATAATGTTAGGTTTCGTCGAAGGAAAAGACGATTGTTAGAAGCGAGCGCTGTCCAAATTTCGAGTTATCACTTTAACAAATGAGTGCGTAGTTACTTTCATCTTACACATAGATATGAAGTATTTAATATAAACTACGTGCTATGTGTGCATATTATCTGTGTTCTTGATATCTACGCTGGGTGAACAAAATATACATGTTTTATTCAATTTAAACTGTATACGTATTTTATACATATAATTATGATGGGTAAAGATGGGTAGATTAAAGATGAGATGAGATGAGAGATGAAAGATGAGATGAATTATGAGAGATGAAAGATGATATAGATGTTGAAAGTTGAAAGATGATGAGAAGTGATGACCCAAACGATGGCCCGGTTAGCTAGCAGAGTATAGATGACAACCACAGACTATTCTAGACAGTCCAGTGGAACACTAGCAGGCTCGCAACCTGTAGGTGTTGTGAACGATGTGTTCACCAGATGTACTATAAAAACCCATTGACATATATTATGGGTGGACTCCCTAAAATAATTTTGTCAATAAAAGAGATAAACTCTGGCAACTATGGACTTAGTGCTTAACAGGTAACATCGGTAGCTATGGACTTAGTGCATGTTATATAAACCCTGGCAGCGATGGACTTTCGTGCCTATTCCTTAGGACAATCCTTAGGAATAAATATTGAGGAATAGATGATTCTTAGGGAAGATACTTAAGAATAAAGAAGACAATGGGGATGAGTAATTGGGTTAATTGTTTGACGATGAAACATAATAACTTTATTATTGTGGGTTGAAAACCCTATGTAATCACCCAGTTTCCCAACTTGACCCAGTCAGATTATTTGTATCACAACTATCGATACGAAGACACATTACACTGAGAGATTAAAGGAGATGTAAATCATTAGTGTAAATGAATGTAAGGTCTGTTTATGCTTATGTTTCTGTATTGACGATGACATCCTAAAGTTTTAATATAAACAAAATACATTTCTTCGGAAATGATTTGATAATATCTTTATCATGTTTTCTGGGAACAAATTTCGCAACATATTTCTTCAAAAGTATATTCTGATTTTCAAATAAAGCATAAACAAATCAGTCTTTTCTGGCCGTGAAATTGGGGATGTCACACACGAGACTTCTGGTGCTTTCTTTCTGAAGACCAAGAAGGAAGGATTACTAGTTTATTTGCTAAAATAAACCAAGGTATGAATTTTTCTAATAACCCTTTCTTATTTTCGAAAATAGCAATGTACTTTAGGGTTCTTGATATTCTATAGTTGTTTGCAAATCATAGTGAGAACATAAATCCTTTAGGGTGCATGTGAACTTAGGGTTTATGTTTTTCCGCCAAAATAAAAATTTTATAACATATAAAACCTATCAGTGGTATCAGAGCCATTGTCCTCATTGATCTTGTAAAAAGTTGAATAGATCAAAATTAGGGTTTATAGAAACTAAACCATAAGGAGGCAATTTTCGAAAATCCCTAGGGTTCTTAAAACCCTAGCCTCCACCCTCTATTTTCGATTTTAGCTACGGTTTTATAACCCTAGCCTCCTTTGCCCACTTTTAAAAATTGAGGATCCCTTTTATGGTTTACTGTGACAATCGTCAATTTCCGGTCAAGTCAAAGTCAAACAAAGTCAACAAGTCAAACCGGTCAACTCAGTTGACCCTTGTATGTTAGGGTTTACTCTATGTAATTACTAAACAACTCGCTATTTTAATGAGAAAACATCATTTGGAAAATTCGTGTGTTTAATTTTTCTTAGCCTTGATAATGCTAAACAATGAACCAAAGAGATAAAACACTATTGCACACTCATCGGGAGTGTGTAGGACACTAAAACATGACTTAATGGGGTTTACGGACCTTGCATTGCGAAGCCGGACACTCAAAAAGGTCACAAATGAAACCTCCCTCAATCGTTTTCACTTTATCTCCTTCTATTTGAAATCTCTCCCAAATCTCTCTCAAAAGTTCCCGTAACTTTTTGAAACCATTCGGGTCATCCCGACCCTTAACCGGATCAAAAATCGCTTAAAACGGGGTTAGAACGGGAAAAATACCCCGAAAGACCCGAAACCCCTTTTAAGGTCGAAGTCCCCCTATAGGGGCCAAACCCTCCTTGAACCGCAGCCAGCAGCCGCAGCCACCGACCGCAGCCAGCAGCCGCAGCCACCGACCGCAACCTTCTTTTCTATTTGAATCCGCATCCGCGGCCAAGCCCCACCTCGGATCTAAGGCTGTTAAGGCCGAGGTCACCCTCCTGACTTCGGATTTTGCCATTTTCTACCCGGTTTTCAACCCCGACTCAGTTTTAAGCCCGTCTTTAATTATTTTAACGGGGGATTTCCACCCAAAACTTTATTTTAACATATTAAGACCCATATGTCTTAATTAATCACGTTTTTAATGCAAATCTTATCCAAGATTTAGTGGTTGGAGTAATTAAGGTGGAGTGTTGACTTATCTTTGATTTATGACACAAACAACCACCACACCCACTCCATGACTAACCCACACACCTCCCCACCATACCTTGTCACTTCCTTGTACCTTCCCACTCAATTTTCAGCCTCTCCCACGTCTTAAGAGCTGGAACAACTCATCCTCTCTCCTCATTCTCACTCACTTGCTCTCATTTCACCAAAGATCAAACTCAACTTTTCTCTCAAACTTTCTTCCTCAATTTTGGGATTCCAAGGCTGATCATCAAGCTCTCTTACACTCTTGGTAAGTATAATTCATCCTCCTTGTGGTAAATACACTTCATTATACTCCAATCATAGATTGCTTACATAAATTCCATCACTTTGGTGTTAGATTCTCGAAAATCTTCAAAGTGTTCTTGAGTTGAACACTTCTCATCTCCAACACTCATCTACTGAAACCATTTAAGGTGAGTTCATACCCCTACATTTTCATGTTTTCTTATGTTTTAAGGGGGGAATACAAGTTAAAACACCAAGAATACAACTAAATTCTTCTAACAGCTTTCATCAGAAAAGTTGGACTCCATTCACGGACTGTTTTGGTCAACTTAAACATTTTTGTTTTCAAAACTGTACAAGGTGCAAGTAGTTCAAGTTCTTAGCTTTAAAATGGCTACTTGCACATCTCCATAAGATTTTTCTACAATTTATGGTGATTTTTACAAAACTGCCTATCATTTCAAGAACCAATCCGGACCAGTCTGTGATTATGGACGTTTTCACCTAAGTTGGAGGTCACTAAAAATCTTGAGAAAATTTAAGAACAAACTAGACTCATTTTCCAAACTCTCAGAATTTACGGATTCTGATTTGGACCTTTGATGATTTTTCTACAAATTTTCTAAGAACAGTAATAGAAATTGTTAACAACAGAAAAATGCTATCAATTTCATTACACCTTGTAACATGTTGAGCAAGGTGTATATCTTTATGTGATTATATGTTATTGCATTATTTGACATTTTGTCTTAGTATAAGGACATACAACAGTTAACAAATGGATTTTGCTAGATAAAGCATAGAAATAACAAATTGTTATAATCAAAGTACATCCATTACATACAAACATTTGGATAAACTATGTTAAGTATAGTTTACATACATTACTACTACTACCCTTGTTTTGATAAACTATAATAGGTATAGTTTATGATACATTACATAATACATACATTTCAAAAGGGTACATTTATACAAAGAGGATTTTCATTACACAACACGTAATTCCGTTAATGACTTTGTGAGACATTCGCTTCACTTTACAAATAAGTCATGTATTGTAACCAGAGTCTCCTGGAGGGAGAGCGTGATAGTTGTATATAGATCTATATTTGGTCTGACAAACCCACACCTGAACTGCATGCAACAGTTAGACCGGCAGGTCTGGGGTGACAAATGTCATAACATTTCCGAAGCCTGAAGAACGTCGTTTCAGGCCATCTAGGTCATAACATGGTTATAATAACTCACAGAAAGTATTAACAAACATAGGAATTTACGGGGATTTCATTGAAATCAAACGAGTTTATGTCGATTTAAACTTGCATTATTTACTATAAGTAAGGAAAGTACTTATACATCTTGGTCTTTGGGTTTTTTTTAAGACTACATTCACACTTTAAGGAAAATATTGGATTTTCTGGAACAAACGATACTTTCACAAGAAAAAGGTTTTCATAACTACGTACAAATGCTTATGAACTCACTAACCTTTGTGTTGACACTTTTTCAAACAACTTGTATTCTCAGGAAATCACTAAAACAGGTAACCAAGTGCTTTTGAGGATGGGACGTTAAGGCGTCAAACATTTCACATTTTGTCAACATATTGTAATTGATTTGGAAACATGTAATTCATACAACGATGTAACTTTTTCATTTATATATATATGTTGGTTGTGGTTGCTTGAATTACTATTACGATTGTTGTTATGATACTATACATGAAGTCCTCCACCTCCGGACGTTTCTGCCATCCTTGGTTTGGGGGTGTGACAGATTGGTATCAGAGCACAGTTTATAGTGAATTAAGTATATCAAACCAGATAAGATATACAAACTATAAACACATTTGGGACTAAGAGTCTCTGATTTGAACAATTTTTCAAATGACTATACTTTTAGAAAATTAATGGTTTTCTTAATTTAAGTATACATACATGCTTTACATGCTCGCATAGTATCATGACTAGGGAAAACATAAAGCAAAAAGAAGAGGAGTTGTACATTATGAGTATGCCTTGGTATATGTGAACCAAGTCTGGGAGGAATATAGCCTGATCAACTATATCTGTCCGAGAAGTGACTTGCATATACTGGGGGATAGTCATGATATGGCAACAAGTCTAACAAACTTACCAATACTACCACAATGATGACAATAGAACGGAACAGAAATTTAAAATACTATAGGAGTATTTTGTGTTACTATAACAACTTATCTGAGAATTAAATAGGTCTTTATTTATAGATCAATGGCTGCTAAGTGAATACGCTAAGGTTATATGTAACTAAGATGCTATAGACTCAGAATTTATGTATCTTTGCTTCATTTCCTGTCCTCGTTTGGTTGTGGACTTGGAGTTAAGGTCATCTATTCGAAGGACTATCCTGTCTTGATCACATATGACTAGTATGCACTTTGCAACTATTGAAGTAACCGATAAAGATCATCTTAAAATATTTCCCTTAGATAGATCTTCCGTTATCAAATCCTTCTATTCCCTATTCTCGCATAGATAACATGGCTGGACTCCATCCCCACGGCAAACCGTACCTACCAATCGAAGGCTATGCTGGATGGTTTGATGAAGAGCCAGAAGACGACCATCCAATCCCTTTGGATGATCACCATGCTGAAGACCTTTCGGATGGAGCTAACTCCGAACCCAAGGTTGAAAACCTACCCCCGGTAGCTCCCATTCCAAATCCTAACCCTCGTCTGGTTTTTCATGGCCCGACACCCCCCTTGGGTAGAATGCTTGGAAACATGGAGCGAAGAGCAAGACCAACCTATGCCATTTAATGGGGACCTAAACTTCTACAAATTAAGCGAAGGGGGCTCAGCAGGCAGAGTCCTGCCAATCCTGGTCCGTAGAGTTGCCCGAAACGAAATTCAGGGCAGGACAGCTCTCCAGCGTATCACAGAGGTTGATGTCAATGCAGGGATGCATACCCTCCGCACCAATCGCCTTGAAGTCACTCGTGAGAGATCTGAGAGGGACCATGAGACCCTACTGTCAGCACTCGTTGAAACACGAGCCGAAGTCATAGAACTTCGAGTACGCCAGAGGGTATATGAAAGACACATGCTTGACATGGAGCGCCAGCTGGCTGAACTGAGGATTCACCGGAGGGATGACCATCACCAGTAGGAGACGCTTTATCTTTCAGTCCTCGTTTTAAGGAATCGCTTTCCTGTCTATGCTCTATGTAGCACTTTTCTATGTAACTACCCCCGTACCATAAGTACTTTTAGTTAGGCTTCAGGCGTCGGATATGATGTAAGGCCTCCTATAAGGTCAGTTTTCCCAAACTTATTTCATCATGAATATCAATGATTTTGACGGTTGGTTAATTTCTTTGTCAATCTTTATTCAAATACTTTCCTCAGACTATCGTTGAAGTCTATCTGAAACTCACTCTTGTCAAGCTATTGGACTATAGTAATTTGGCCCTGGGATCATTTCCAACTCTCTTTCAAGGGTTGGATCATGTTGTCCACCAACCAATGGTACCCCGGTTCGAACGGCAAACGTCTTGTGACCATTCTATGAACTAACTCATAGTCTTTACTAGGACTGCATCATAGGGATGTAGGTCAAACCCTCGAGAACATAATACCACTCTTTGCATGAACGATCAAAATACAGCTAGGTTCAAACATAATCACTCACAAACTCCTTTTCTTTCATAGGACAGAATCATGTCGTCATTCAAAAATAGTC
This sequence comes from Lactuca virosa, assembly GCF_052849685.1. NCBI lineage: Eukaryota > Viridiplantae > Streptophyta > Magnoliopsida > Asterales > Asteraceae > Lactuca > Lactuca virosa. The sequence continues at coordinate 282,664,999 of NC_136428.1, read as the reverse complement.
AGCCGAGCAACGAAACTCCTATCCTTCATATCGACGCCGCTACCTTCCAAGCCGCAGTAACAGCTCCCGTGGCGGCTGTCCTTGCAAACCTCAGCTCTGGCAACGAAATCACGACTGGCAAAGGAGTTGACAATTTCAATTGTGGTATCGATCCGGGAAGCCAACAAACGACAACAGCCACGAACTTGCAAAACCGTAAAACCGAGAAAAGGAAACGAAAATGCCAAGCCCGAAAGGAGCGCAAGCGATCCCAAAGACTTGCCATACTACAGCAACAAGTGGCAACCCCTGCCATTTCAGCACCAATCAGACCATACAAGGGCAAACTTCCGAAGTGTCATAAGTGTAACTTCCATCATAATGGGGCTTGTCAAGAAATGCAATGCTGCAATTGCCACGAATTAGGACACCATGCCCATAACTGGGGAGCACCGGCACGACCCACCACTCGAGTCCCTGACAGCGGGATCAACCTTGCACAGGGTGGTGGTGGTAAAACTAGACCCTATCAAAGGAAAGTTTCAAAGTGGATGAACAAGGAAAACACCCGTGTCTACATAACTCTGGCTCGACACCTCACTTCCATCACCAATGCTAGCACAAGCCAGATATGTCATCAATGCGGTGAGATTGGACACCTCAAAAAGGATTGCCCAATAACAAAGAACTCTGGCGCAGACGGGAGGATACTAAGGATCACTACCGCAGGAGAGACTACCCCGGACCCACACTAAAGTACTTAAGGCGTTTCATTGTAATAAACCCATAAAACTGTTTAAAACTAGTGCAACTAGAGTCTTATCTTTTGCGAGATCCCGTCAGTAAAGGGACCCTCATGCTGCGTATATTTGCCTATTTGTAGTACTCCTTGTTCGCAGCAACAATCTAGTAGTTAATCTAAAGTACTGTAACTCTGTTAAAAGTTGCACTATTGTGTTTTGTCTGTGACGCCTTTATAATCAAATCTAATGCCGTTATTTCTAAGTGAGTCCGATATTATCATACAACTTGAGTCCATTCGATCCTCACAATACCAGTTTCGTGCGTAAATCTATTTCTCAGAAATCGCCTTCCTAGCAAAGCCGTCACTCCAGAACTCCGAAGTACTCATGCGTAGAGTACCTCATGTTTCGTGACCGTTCCGAAGAAACCTCAGCAAACCTTCCCGGAGTACAACTCGTACAGTACGTCAAATTCAGACCAAAGACCCATGCGGTTGATCTATCGTTGAAGAATGTATACACAAGGGTGGTATATAAACAAGGTTCCACAGGTTTAGAATTGATGATTCCACTCTAACTTCTTTTCCTCGTTGGGATGTGAGCTTACAGTAGAATCATTTATTCGACTACCTTTTCAACCTTAATTATATACGACTCGTATACACGAGTCTGTGATTGATGAACCATGTATGACTTTTAATATGAACTTCAGGACGGAGACTGCCCAAGACTACGAGTAATCGCATCGTCATGCAAACAAACTCATAACCCAATACGACTCATGTAACCAGATCGCCTACAGTCTCACACCCACGAAGATGCAAGAACCGTCTGGACAACTTAACAACTACTCAGCAATGGATTTTGAAGACCAAGCTCCTCACCTAGGAGAGCTTAGGTCTTATTCTTCAAAAAGATAGACGAATGGTTTCGTAAGAGCATCGCCTAACGGAGAACTCGACAAGATCCCCAATAGAAATCATTACCCCTGCCTCGTGTAGAAGGATCGTTTGACCAACCGCAAGGAACGAAATTACCTTTCAGAAATGAACCTGAGACCCGAATATCCCCAGTTGCGAGTGTTAAAGAAGGATGTCCCGATGACGACCTTCCAAACTCGATACGGACGCCACGAGTCCGTAAATGATACCCCTCGGATAAGACCAATGCACCCGTAGTGTTCATGAACTAAATAAATAGGGTATGCCATCCTTGCTAGGACCAGTTCGTCATTCTCCTTGTGAAATGACTTATTTAAATACTCTCGTAGTAAGAACGAAATCATAAAAAACAACTACAACAAACCATGGAAACATTACGATCAGAGAAGCTCTACGCAAAATTCTCTAAATACGAATTTTGGGAATTGAAGAGCCGAATTCCTAAGGTACACTATGAGTGAGGTGGGAATTCATGAGGACCCTTCCAAAATCAAAAACCGTTGAGAATTGGTCAGCACCAAAGACACCTACGAGAATTCGCCAAATTCTAGGTCTCGCAGACTATTGTCGTAAGTGCATTCGGGACTCCTCTCGAATTACGGAACCTCTTACGACCTTGACCCAGTAGGGAATGACCCTTAACTGGGAAGAGAGACAAGAGAAAGAAACCTTTAGAATTCCAAGAGAGAGACCAAATTCTTTTGGGAAGTCTCACCTTGGAAAGGCTTGATACGTTTCGGAAAGTATGGAAATCTAAATCCAAGATAATTGATGCCTTCGAGATTCTTGTTGGAATCGGCCCCGTATCTTACAAATTCAACCTACCCCGCGAACTCAGTACCGTACGTTCTACCCTCAAAGCCTCGAACTTGAAATGTATCTGTCCGACAAGACTCTTGTCATTCCACTCGACGAGATCGAGATCAACGAGAACCTCACCTTCGTGGAGGAATCAGTCGAAATCATGGATCAAGAGATCAAAAGAACAAAACAAAGTCGTATCCCCATCATGAAGGTCTGTTGGAACGCTAAACGAGGACCCGAGTTCACCTAGGAACGCGAAGATCAAATGAAACAAAAATACCCACATCTTTTCCCAAACTCTTGAAGTCCCAGTCAAAATGCAAATTTCGGGACGAAATTCCCTCTAACGGGGGGATGATGTGACAATCGTCAATTTCCGGTCAAGTCAAAGTCAAACAAAGTCAACAAGTCAAACCGGTCAACTCAGTTGACCCTTGTATGTTAGGGTTTACTCTATGTAATTACTAAACAACTCGCTATTTTAATGAGAAAACATCATTTGGAAAATTCGTGTGTTTAATTTTTCTTAGCCTTGATAATGCTAAACAATGAACCAAAGAGATAAAACACTATTGCACACTCATCGGGAGTGTGTAGGACACTAAAACATGACTTAACGGGGTTTACGGAGCTTGCATTGCGAAGCCGGACACTCAAAAAGGTCAAAAACGAAACCTCCCTCAATCGTTTTCACTCTATCTCCTTCTATTTGAAATCTCTCCCAAATCTCTCCCAAATCTCTCTCAAAAGTTCCCGTAACTTTTTGAAACCATTTGGGTCATCCCGACCCTTAACCGGATCAAAAATCGCTTAAAACGGGGTTAGAACGGGAAAAATACCCCGAAAGACCCGAAACCCCTTTTAAGGCCGAAGTCCCCATATAGGGGCCAAACCCTCCTTGAACCGCAGCTAGCAGCCGCAGCCACCGACCGCAGCCAGCAGCCGCAGCCACCGACCGCAGCCAGCAGCCGTAGCCACCGACCGTAGCCAGCAGCCGCAGCCTTCTTTTCTATTTGAATCCGCATCCGCGACCAAGCCCTACCTCAGATCTAAGGCTGTTAAGGCCGAGGTCACCCTCCTGACTTCGGATTTTGCCATTTTCTACCCGGTTTTCAACCCCGACTCAGTTTTAAGCCCGTCTTTAATTATTTTAACGGGGGATTTCCACCCAAAACTTTATTTTAACATATTAAGACCCATATGTCTTAATTAATCACGTTTTTAATGCAAATCTTATCCAAGATTTAGTGGTTGGAGTAATTAAGGTGGAGTCTTTAATTATTTTAACGGGGGATTTCCACCACACCCACTCTATGACTAACCCACACACCTCCCCACCATACCTTGTCACTTCCTTGTACCCATATGTCTTAATTAATCACATATGTCTTAATTAATCACGTTTTTAATGCAGTCTTTAATTATTTTAACGGGGGATTTCCACCACACCCACTCCATGACTAACCCACACACCTCCCCACCATACCTTGTCATTTCCTTGTACCTTCCCACTCAATTTTCAGCCTCTCCCACATCCTAAGAGCTGGAACAACTCATCCTCTCTCCTCATTCTCACTCACTTGCTCTCATTTCACCAAAGATCAAACTCAACTTTTCTCTCAAACTTTCTTCCTCAATTTCGGGATTCCAAGGCTGATCATCAAGCTCTCTTACACTCTTGGTAAGTATAATTCATCCTCCTTGTGGTAAATACACTTCATTCTACTCCAATCATAGATTGCTTACACAAATTCCATCACTTTGGTGTTAGATTCTCGAAAATCTTCTAGGCATCTTCAAGTGTTCTTGAGTTGAACACTTCTCATCTCCAACACTCATCTACTGAAACCATTTAAGGTGAGTTCATACCCCTACATTTTCATGTTTTCTTATGTTTTAAGGGGGGAATACAAGTTAAAACACCAAGAACACAACTAAATTCTTCTAACAGCTTTCATCAGAAAAGTTGGACTCCATTCACGGACTGTTTTGGTCAACTTAAACATTTTTGTTTTCAAAACTGTACAAGGTGCAAGTAGTTCAAGTTCTTAGCTTTAAAATGGCTACTTGCACATCTCCATAAGATTTTTCTACAATTTATGGTGATTTTTACAAAACTGCCTATCATTTCAAGAACCAATCCGGACCAGTCTGTGATTATGGACGTTTTCACCTAAGTTGGAGGTCACTAAAAATCTTGAGAAAATTTAAGAACAAACTAGACTCATTTTCCAAACTCTCAGAATTTACGGATTCTGATTTGGACCTTTGATGATTTTTCTACAAATTTTCTAAGAACAGTAATAGAAATTGTTAACAACAGAAAAATGCTATCAATTTCATTACACCTTATAACATGTTGAGCAAGGTGTATATCTTTATGTGATTATATGTTATTGCATTATTTGACATTTTGTCTTAGTATAAGGACATACAACAGTTAACAAATGGATTTTGCTAGATAAAGCATAGAAATAACAAATTGTTATAATCAAAGTACATCCATTACATACAAACATTTGGATAAACTATGTTAAGTATAGTTTACATACATTACTACTACTACCCTTGTTTTGATAAACTATAATAGGTATAGTTTATGATACATTACATAATACATACATTTCAAAAGGGTACATTTATACAAAGAGGATTTTCATTACACAACACGTAATTCCGTTAATGACTTTGTGAGACATTCGCTTCACTTTACAAATAAGTCATGTATTGTAACCAGAGTCTCCTGGAGGGAGAGCGTGATAGTTGTATATAGATCTATATTGGGTCTGACAAACCCACACCTGAACTGCATGCAACAGTTAGACCGGCAGGTCTGGGGTGACAAATGTCATAACATTTCCGACGCCTGAAGAACGTCGTTTCAGGCCATCTAGGTCATAGCATGGTTATAATAACTCACAGAAAGTATTAACAAACATAGGAATTTACGGGGATTTCATTGAAATCAAACGAGTTTATGTCGATTTAAACTTGCATTATTTACTATAAGTAAGGAAAGTACTTATACATCTTGGTCTTTGGGTTTTTTTTAAGACTACATTCACACTTTAAGGAAAATATTGGATTTTCTGGAACAAACGATACTTTCACAAGAAAAAGGTTTTCATAACTACGTACAAATGCTTATGAACTCACCAACCTTTGTGTTGACACTTTTTCAAACAACTTGTATTCTCAGGAAATCACTAAAACAGGTAACCAAGTGCTTTTGAGGATGGGACGTTAAGGCGTCAAACATTTCACATTTTGTCAACATATTGTAATTGATTTGGAAACATGTAATTCATACAACGATGTAACTTTTTCATTTATATATATATATATATATATATATATATATATATATATATATATGTTGGTTGTGGTTGCTTGAATTACTATTACGATTGTTGTTATGATACTATACATGAAGTCCTCCACCTCCGGAAGTTTCCGCCATCCTTGGTTTGGGGGTGTGACATTTACCTTGTTTCCTTATTTGTTATTTTAAAAGCCTTAAAATTTGAATAATTAAAATTTGTTAAACCCTAACCTGTTTTTGAAATTAGAAGGCTTAGGATTAGGACTAAATTTGAGTTATTTTATTAATTGGTTATTTGTAAATAATTGTTTAATCAATAATGATTTAATTAATTTAAATAATTGTTTAATTAAAAGATAAAGATTAAATCAAAATTGGTTTATTTTTTTAAAATTAAATTAATTTTTATTAATTTTGAAAATTTAAATTTAAACCTAGTATTTTAGAAAAGTTTTAAAATACACCTTATACTATATAAAATTAAAAAATTAATATATTATATGTATAAGACAAGTCAGTCAAATCGCTAGTACGCCTCATTCACGAAACCATACTATAAGGGGAGTTTAAGAAAGCGGCCTATAAGATGACAATCATTGGGTATCCACTCTTACCCACCACTCTCTTGTATGGTGGATGGCCGTTAACCGAACGAATTTGATATGATATAATCTCATGAATAAGTATAATAATATAAAGTAACTAAACTATTTTTATAAAATCTCACTCTTAGTTACTTTAGGAAAAATATGAAAAGTATGCTAATCCATAAAATTGTACATTATAGTCTATATGTAGTTAGTGGAGCGCGTGTGGTTAACTGACACGCTAATAGTGACTATAAATAGTAATGATTGGCATCTCGAAAATTATCATTGTTAATGGAGTGTGTGTGGTTAACCGGCACATTAATGAGAGATGATAAATTTCATCGAGAGTGCCAACATATTTGTATGGTTATTCACATCTTGTGTGTGATCCTCGATATCCCAGTCACAAATGGAAGAACATAATTTTAAGATTAAACATGCCATTGATAGATTCAATGAATCTCAAAAGATCTAGGAGTTTCATAGTTCGAAATTGGTAAATTGCTTTTACCTACCTTTATAAATTCGCGATAAGATTACGACATCCTTCTTCTTAGGTGTGAATTGTTATTTTGGATCCTAGACTTAAATATCAATAATGGGTTAAAATATTTAGGATTATTGTCATCTAATTAACACTACTTTTTCTCTATAGATGTCTACTTCTGGTGATGCTTCTGCTTCTCAAAACTCTTCCCACAGCTTTGCGCTTCTCTCGATCGTGTCCAAGGTGACATTAGATGACACCAACTACAATGATTAGATTCGCAACATCAAGATGACTCTTAGATACGAGGGAAAAGAGTATGACCTTGAGAAATAACTCGTTGAAATCGATGAAGCACTGTTACGCCTGAAGAAATAGCCTTTTACAAGAAACACTATGATGACGCGACTAAGGTTGCTTGCATCATGGTTGCCACCATGATACCTGAGTTGAAAGAGTTTGATAAGGACTACTGGCCATACGATATGAACTTGGATCTTGTGGAAAAGTTTCACAAGAGAGCTCTTCAAGAAAAGTATTAAGTCGTCAAAGCTCTTATGGCATGAAAATTGAAGGAAGGAGAGTATGTCTGCAACCATGTGCAAAGAATGCAAAGATATGTGGAGCGCCTTGAAAGGCTTAATGTGAATTTTGATGAGAAGTTGTCCATTTACATGGTCCTTAACTCCTTGCCTCCTTGTTATGATTAGTTAATTCTGGCTTATCATTTGAACAACATAGAAACCATATTGGCCCAATTCCACAACTTGTTGCGAACAGCTGAGTCAGGAATGAAGAAGACTCCTACCATCACAAAAGCTCTTGTCCTTGCTATTGCGCAAAACAAAAGGAAATAAAAGGAAAGGTGGTCCTAAGTAGAACTGGAAGGTTAAGGCCCATGTTGGGTCGTTTAGCAATGGCCCAAAATCAAAGTACAGTTCTCACGTTCCTTCTGTTAGTGATCCCAAAGAGGGCATTTGCTTCTATTGTAATGACAAGGGCCATTGGAATCGAAGATGTCCGAAGTACTTGCAGGACATCAAGGATGGCAAAGTGAAGGCATCGTCGGCAGGTATTTACACTATTCAAACTAATAACTCACAACCTACTCGTTCTTGGGTCCTTGATACATGATGTGGTTTTCACATTTGTTTTGATTTGCAAGGACAGAGAAAGTAAAGAGGTGGAGCATGGAATGATGAATGTAATCATGGGAGATAGGCGATCTTCTCCTGTTATAAAGATTGGAACTTATAGTCTTATGCTTAGTAGTGATGTTAGATTAGATTTGGTTAATTGTTACTATTCGTCAAAAATGACGCGAAACATTATTTCTTTTCATTCACTTTTTAGACAAGGTTTTCGATATTCGTTTAATGATAAAATGGATCGATTTTGGTTTATAAGAATGGACTTTTTATGTTTGAAGCTTTACCTTGTAATGGTGTGTATGAAACTGTGATTTGTGTTGATAGCTTAGGTAATGGTGTACTTCATATTGATTCGTCTAACGGTTTAGACAAGGCATGATTGTGGCATTGTCATCTTGGTCAGATTAACAAGAAACACATCGCCCAACTCCAAAAGGATGGAGTGTTGGAATCATTTGACTTAAGGCCAGATGATGAATGCGGATCTTGTCTTTTGGGGAAGATGACAAAATCACCTTTCACTGGATCTTGTGAAAGAGGTGAGGGTTTGTTGGGTCTCATACACACAGATGTGTGTGGGCCCTTTAGATCCACCACAAGGGATGATAATCGATTTTATGTGACATTTATAGATGATTATATCAGATGTGGTTATATCTACTTAATCAAGCATAAATAAAAAACCTTTGAAAAGTTCAAAGAATTTAAACATGAAGTCGAGAATCAATTGGGAATGAAGATAAAGATGCTTCGATCTGATAGAGGTGGAGAGTATCTTAGTATCGAGTTCCTTGACTATCTTAAGAAATGTGGAATTGTTTCACAATCGAATCCTCCTAGGACACCACAACTTAATGGTGCGGCTGAGAGGTGTAATCGGACCTTGTTAGACATGGTTCATTCCATGATGAGTCAAGCTTCTCTTCCCATTTCTATCTGGGGGTATGCCTTAGAGACAGCCGCCCATATCCTCATTGTCCCTACCAAGAAGGTTTCCAAAACAACTCATGAGATGTAGACAGGGAAAGTTCCCTCGTTAGCACATATCACAGTTTGGGGTTGTGAAGCTTTCATTAGATGAGAGACTCACGACAAGCTAGAAGTTAGAAGTGAGAGATGTATTTTCATTGGTTACCCACAAAAGTCTTTTGGATATTTTTTCTACAAACCTAGTGAGAATGTGGTCTTTGTAGCACGAAGGGGAGTCTTTCGCAAGAGAGAGCTCATATGCAAAGAGGACATTGGGAGTATCATTGATCTTGAAGAAATTCACGAGTCAACCAATAAAGGAACCTTAGAAGATACTAGCGCTCAAACAGAGGATGAAACTCATGTTGAATCCATCGACAAATCATAACATCTTCGCCGATCTAGTAGAGTTAGCATGCCACTAGAGTTCTATGGTTTCCATATAACGTCAGATGGTGATACGTTTATCAGTGATTTTACACTGGTAAATTTGGATGAGCCAGCTAACTACAAGGAAGCAATGGAAGGCCCTGAAACTGCCAAGTGGAAAGAGGCAATGGATAGCGAGATCAAGTCCATGTATGATAACCAAGTTTGGAATTTGGTTGATCAAGAACCTAGTCGAAAGACAGTTGGTTGCAAATGGATCTTCAAGAAGAAGACCAACATGGATGGAAAGGTACACACTTTCAAGGAACGACTGGTTGATAAAGGATTTACTCAAACCCCAAGGATTGACTATGACGATACTTTCTCACCAGTGGCCAAAATATAGTCTATTAGGATAATGCTCGCCATAGTTGCCTTTCATGATTATGAAATATGTCAGATGGATGTCAAAATCGCTTTCCTTAACGGGAATCTAGCTGAAAATGTTCACATGAGTCAGCCATAAGGTTTTGTAGATGCAAAGTTTCCTAATAGAGTGTGTAAGCTTGAGAAATCCATTTATGGATTGAAACAAGCGTCTCGCAGTTGGAATCTTTTCTTCCATGAGAAAGTCAAAGAATTTGGTTTCTCTAGGAGTGAAGATGAGTCATATGTGTATTTCAAGACTAGTGGGAGTATAGTAACCTTTCTAGTCTTGTATGTTGATAACATACTCCTTATAGAAACGACATTCCAACTTTGCAAAGTCTTGGCTTGGAAAGTGTTTTGCTATGAAGGATCTAGGAGAGGCAACCTATATTCTTGGGATAAGAGTCTTAAGGGATAGAAAGAAAAGACTAATTGATCTTAGTCAAAGTACATACTTTGATAAAGTACTAACACATTTTAGTATGGATAATTCCAAGAAAGGAAAGCTACCTATTTAAAGAAATGCCAAGTTGAGTAAGACTCAAAGCCCTAGTACAAATGAAGAGATAGCGGAAATGAGTCGAGTCCCAAATGTTACGGCTGTTGGATCGATCATGTACGCTATGAAATGTACTCGCCATGATGTGTCTTTTGCTTTAAGCATGGCCAGTCGCATTCAAGGGAATGCTGACAAAGCTAATTGGACAGCAGTGAAGAACATTCTCAAGTATCTACGAAGGACAAAGGATCTGATTCTAGTTCTTGATGGCAGTGATACATTGAGAGTGACTGGGTATAGTGTAACAACCTGTTATTTCGACTTTATATAATAGTATATATCAATAATAAAGAGAAATTTTTGTATACTATGTGCATTTACATATCGAACCTCAAAAATGAAATGTTAAACAAACTTGTTTGGGATGAACATAGTGGTAGAAATCGTGTCAAGAATTCCAAAAATATAAAGAACGCCTAATTCCGAGTTATAACGAAGAAGTTATGACCTATCGAAAATCCGTGACAAAACCGGCAAAACACTATTTAACGTAAAAAGTGAATTTTCAATAAAATGCTTTTTAACCTTAACTATCCAAATAAAATTTATAGTATACGTTAAACTGAGAGTGTGCATAAAAAGAACGACTAAATCTGACTTCGTATGAAGAAGTTATGATTTTTCTAAGTTTCGACACGACAGTACACAGCCCGGAGTCTAAACGAAAGTATCGGAGATCTTATCAAAAGAAATTCAACGGTAAAAAGACAGACGAAAACAGACGTCAGATGAAGAAGTTATGAATTTTTAACGGACTTTTCCTGTCCCGGCCTGTTAAAAATATAACTTTAAAAATAAAGTCAAAACTAGCCGACGGAGTCTAAACGAAAGTATTAGAGCATAGTCTCACCTACGTGTGGATATAAAGAACATCAAAAACGGAGCTCGTATGCGAAAGTTACGAATTTTTGAAGTTGAAGAAATGTGAGTACGCCCAGCGTACATGAGTACGCCCCTTTCTTCGCATACAACACATATCTTTCATCATCGACACATCCGAAGCCAGCTAGCAATTACGCCCAGCGTACATAAAGTTTACGCCCAGCGTAATGGGACTAGTCTCGACGCGTGCCTCGTAGCTTCACCACGTCCGAAGATCGGATAAGACTCGAACTAGTACGCCCCGCGTACAAGATGTACGCCCAACGTACTGAGGTTTTTAGTAGTACGCCTAGCTTACGTGAAAATTACACCCAGTGTAATACTTGACCTCAGCCCCCTATAAATAGGATGCGAGACCTCCGGGTTTTGTTTACCAAAATCCAATACTCTCTACACTCAAACACTATTTTAAACCCTTCTAAACCCTCCAAAGTCCCGAGTACCTCCTTACCACCTAACGCAAACCCCGAAGTCCCGAAGTCCTCAATTTTAAGCTGAAACTCTACCCGAGTGAAGCTGACTTTTCATAAAAAACTCTCAAGTTACGTCAAGAAAACTCCTTTCTAAGAAACAAAACTCTGCCCGAATCACCACCTATCAAGTGAGTTCATACCCATACATTTTTATGATTCTTAATTATTTTAGGGGGGGGGGGGGGGAATACAAGTGAAACACAATAAAACTGTGTTAATATTTTAAAATATTATAAATATTTTAGTATATTTTAAAATTTTCTAATTTGACTCCATTTCCTATTCCTTATTTGGTTATGGGCTTGGGGTAAAGTTATTTAATCAAAGATCTAATTAATCACAATTATATACATATTACATTTGTATAATTATAAAATGGTTTTCAAACTATTTGATACTATTTAGATACAAACAGAGAATTTCATGGAATAACAGTATTACAGATTTGCACAGTAAAACAAACAGCTAAACTATAATAGGTATAGTTTACAGAACTTATTCATTATTTCCAAGTTTCAAAGTACATAACAGGAAAACAAACAGATTACTTTACTGAAAACAAACTTATAAACTATATTCAATACAGTTTATGAAACCTTTTTACAGTATATTTATTACAAAGTAATCTTTCAATATTTTTACGCTTATTCATCAATATAGAAATTGTGAGACTACCTTCATGTACTTTTCCAAGTACCAACAAAAGTCCTGAATTTATAACCAGAGTCTCCTTGAGTGGGAGCGTGACACTTGTGTATAGATCTATACGGGACTGACAATCCCGCACCAGAGCTGCTTGCAACAGCTAGGTCGGCAGACCTGTGGTGACAATGTTGTAACTTTTACGACGCCCGAAGAACTTCGTGTTCAGACCATCCTAAGTCATCTAGTATGGTTACAATATCTCACAATTTGGTATTGAACAAAATGATTAGTGTATGAATAAGTAACACTTCACATAGTTTTATTTAATTACAAGACTATAATACAGTATATTACAAGAATAAATACAGATTACCATTTCAAATACAGAGAAAAACTTACTTTTCATAGTTTTATGGGAATTTAAAACTACATTATACTATTTTAGAACACAAACGCATATACAACAGAAAATATAGGATTTTCAGGGAAAAACATGTTTACTTTATCAATGAATCAGAAAATAAATTTCAGTTACAAACATTCTTATGAATTCACCAACTTAATTGTTGACACCTTTTCAAAATCTACTTGTATTCTCAGGGAAACAGTGATACAGGTACAACCACAGCCTTTGTGAAGATGGAGATTTATAAACTCGTGTCTTTTAAACTTGTACTTTTGAGTTCATATACATTATATTTTGAACACTGTTGTAAAACTTATAACTTTGTAAATACAATGGTTGTTGTTGTACTTTGATTACTATTGTGCATTGTTATGATACTACATGAAGTCCTCCACCCTCAAATGTTTCCGCCATTCTGGTTTGGGGGTGTGACAAATTGGTATCAGAGTATTGTTTATAGTGAACTCAGTATATCAATTCATAAAAGATATACAAGTATAAATACAATGGGACCGAAGTGCTCTGACTACAAGTATACTTTTAAAATATAAGTAGTTTATAAGAAGTATACTAACACTCACTCATACAGAAATAGTATCACTACATAAAAGTATTTGAATGTTGGACACTACAGTTAAACCTGAACAGTTATGTAATCATATCTGGGATCAATATAGCCCGATCAACTATATTCATTTGAGATATGACCAACATGTGTTTGGGAGTGATGGTAGTGTTGCGACAAGTCTAAAACTTACCAAACTTTACTTATATAGAAGAACTTTAAAACAAAACACAGATTTAAAATACTATAGGAGTATTTTGTAAAACTACATCATTTCTATGTATCTTATCTTTAAATTCCTAGTATAGACCTTATGGCAGTATATCCTCTGCCTGGGGATCCCTACTTCCCTAACCAAGGGAATCATGGTTGGATAGAAGATGATCTTGAGAGGATCCCGAGGAAGATAGTGAAGAAGAAAATTCAGATGGCACAGACTCGGAGCCAGAGGTAATTAATCCACCACAAGGAGTACACCGCCTAGTAGCCAGACAACATTATCATGGTCCAACCCCAGCATGGGGTGAAGAACTACACAGGTGGATTCACCAACAAGGACAACGTCCTCCATTTGGTATGAATAGAGAATTTTATGACATCAGTAATGGAGGATCGGCTGACAAGGTTCTCCCTGTTATAGTGCATCGTATTTCTCGACAGGTTGATCAATCCCGTATATCGATCAATTGAATTCTAGAAGTCACAGCTGTCTCCCAACAAAACGCTGCAAATATTCAACGTCTAGATGGAGATCACGACGAAACCAGACACCACACAGACATGCTCCATGTAGAAATGATTGTTGCTCAAATTGAAATGAGAGCACTCCAAGAGCGTCAGACTACAATGGAGAGGAGTTTAAGGGAATCAGAACCCCAAATGGCAGAGCCCAGTACTAGGATCCGTACTCGTCGCAAGTAGTGTTTACACTACTTCTACTTTAATAATGTCGAATGTATATATTACTTTTTACTATATGTAAACCCTACGATTAAGTGAATACACTACTCGTAGGTAGTAATGCTGTTTAAATTCCCTTTTTGTTGATGTAACATAGACCTATGTCTAGGTCAAAAATTTCCCAACTTCATGTATAATACAATATATCAATAAAAATGGTAAGCATTTTACTTCATTAGGAGTTATTACAATTTTCAAAAACATCTTACTTCATATATTTTGGGTTAACAGACTTAAAACATACTCATTATGTTCAACTATACAAATTCATTACAAGTGTTTCTATAAACAAAATTAGCAAATGTTTACTTATATTAGTAGACTTTTCGCTTGGTAGAACACTATAACAAGTCAGGAAATGATACATTTAGAATTGAAAATTTTCATGTTCAAATATTATCTGACTCATGATCATTATTGAGTACTTATCATTGTTTTTCTCAAATCATTATAGAGAAAGATGCCTCCCATGAAGTCTAACCGAAAGAACAACAACAATCCACCAAATCCGCCACCACCACCTCCTCCACAATTTGATGCATCTATCTTTCAAGCAGCAGTGGCTGCTGCTGTGGTTGCTGCCATGACACAAATCAACTCCAGGGGTAATGGTGGAGCAGGCAGTGGTACTCAAACTTCTGGTCATGGCGAGGTCTTGGACACCCTCGTGAGTGTTCCTATAAATACTTTACTAATGCAAAGCCCAAAACTTTTGATGGCACTGGAGGTGTCATTGCTCTGACACGCTGGTTCAAGAAAATAGAATCAGTGTTTGAAATTTGTGCATGCCCTGAAGCAAGCAAAGTCAAGTTTGCAGCATGTACCTTCCTGGACAGAGCCCTTTCCTGGTGGAATGGCTATGTCAAATCCTTATCCCTTATAGTCGCCAATGTTATGGGCTGGGATGATCTAAAAACCCTGATGCTAGCAGAATATTGTCCCTGCGGCGAAATTCAAAAGCTAGAGGAAGAACTTTGGAGTCTGACGATGAAATACTCCGATATAATTGCATATACTGCCAGGTTCAGTGATCTGGTTATTATGTGTCCAGGGATGGTTCCCACCGAGAGCAAGAAAGTTGAGCGGTATATTTGGGGACTCTCTCCTCAGATACAAGGGAATGTAATAGCTGCTAAACCTCTCACCTTTGACAATGACAAGCATTTGGCACAAACACTGGTAGACCATGGCATTCGTCATGGCTCTATGTTACCTATTCCGAAGAAACCCAAGGAAGGGAGAGGTAATAAGAAGAAATTCTGGAACAAGAGAAAAGGGAAATCGTCTCAAGAGTCCTCGAAAAAGCAACAAACAGTGGCAGCACACACTGCTATTGTTCCTGCTGTGGTTCCAACTCCTGTTCCTACCACTTCGTCTACCACTCCAGCAACCCCAAGTAGATATGATGGATCTTTACCAAAGTGCAATAAATGCAACTTTCACCATACTGGATCTTGCAGAGAAATGCACTGTAAGAATTGTAACAGAAAGGGGGATACTGCCCGTTTCTGTAGGGCACCAGCGCAACCTATTTCTCAAATCCCTGCTGCAGGAGTGGGCCAAGCATGCTATGAATGTGGGGAAACAGTACATTTCAATAAAAATTGTCATAAGTTGAAGAGCACTGGTAGTACTGGAAGAGTCTTGGCGGTTGGCTATGAAGAAGCAGTAGCGGATCCTAATGTGGTGACCGGTACGTTCCTTCTCAACGATTCTTATGCATGCATCCTTTTTGATACCGGTGCAGAGAAAAGTTTCGTAAGACATAAGTTCAAGCACTTTCTAAAACAAAATCCCAAAGCACTAAAAGATACATTTACCATTGACATGGCCGACGAGAAAACTGAGAAAACCAATGACATATACATAGGATGCACACTTACCTTAAATAACCATTCATTCCAAATCAACCTTATGCCGGTCTCAATTAAAAGTTTTGACATCATAATCGGCATGGATTGGTTAAGTCTTTACCATGCTGATATCCTGTGTTTCGAGAAAGCCATCCGTCTTAATCTACCAAGTAATGAGTCTCACGTTATTTATGGCGACAAATCTAGTGCGAATCTTCAAATCATTTCTTGCGTCAAAGCTCAGAAGTATCTTTGTAAAAATTACCGCGCCTTCTTAGCTCATGTTGTTGATAAGACACAAGAAGTGAAAAGCATCAAGGATATCCCTGAAGTATGTGATTTCCCTGATGTGTTCCCTGAAGATATCTCAGGAGTTCCTCCTGAACGCCAAGTCGAGTTCCGAATCGACTTAATTCCTAGAGCTACCCATGTAGCTAAAGCCCCGTATCATCTTGCACCTTCAGAAATGCAAGAACTGTCCAGCCAGTTGAATGAACTACTCAACAAAGGCTTCATTAGACCAAGCTTCTCACCCTGGGGAGCGATGGTCTTATTCGTGAAAAAGAAGGACAGATCATTTCGTATGTGCATAGACTACCGGGAATTAAACAAACTTACCATTAAAAATCGATACCCTTTACCACAGATGGATGACCTATTTGATCAACTCCAAGGAGCTAATTTCTTCTCTAATATTGACCTGAGAGCAGGATACCACCAATTGCGAGTCCAAGTGTCAGACATCCCGAAGACTGCTTTCAGAACTCGCTACAGTCACTACGAATTCGTAGTAATGCCCTTTGGTCTAACGAATTGTGACAACCCGATATTTCAAGTCAATGTAATGACCTAAAAGTCAAAGATTTGTAATCTACTTCTGATATAATAAAAATAGCGTCAAAAATAAAATGTTCTAAAGTCTCAATTGGGATATATAAAATGTTAGATATCGTGTCAAGGTTTTCAGAAATATAAAGAACACTCAAATCCGAGTTATAACGAAGTAGTTATGACCAATCAAAGATCCGCGACAAAACCGGTAAAACATTGTTAAGCGTAAAAAGTGAAATTTCAATAAAAGACTTTTTCGCCTTAAATATCTAAACAAAAGTCGTAGATAATAACATACCGTGAGCGTACATAAAAAGAACGTCCAAATCTGACTTCGTATGAGGAAGTTATGATTTTTCTAAGTTTCAGAACAGCAGTGGATAGCTAAAAACTCGAAATAAAGATCGAACGATTTTTAGTCGACGCAACCTAAACGACAATTGAAGATCTCGACAATAGTAGTACAACGGTAAAAAGACAGATGAAAACGGACATCGGATGAAGAAGTTATGAATTTTTAACGGATTTATCATGTCCCGGCCTATTAAAAATTATATAATTAAAAATAAAATCAAAATTTGCCGACGAAGTCTAAACGAGAGTTGTAGAGTGTATTCTCACCTATGCGTGGATATAAAGAACGTCAAAAATGGAGCTCGTATGAGAAACTTACGCATTTTAGAAGATTTGGGCACACACTTCGAGGCTTATCCGAAGGGTTACGCCCCGTGTACTTCGGAGTACGCCCAGCGTACCCGATACAAGGCCTCGGATCGGCCACGTCGCCCCTATTCCCTCTACTCCCGTCCCATCCGACGACCGGCAACCGATGATGTCATCGCTGACGTACGCCCCGCGTACAAGGCTACGGCCAGCGTACGAGCTGCGGACGAGGTACGCCCCGTGTACTTCAGAGTACGCTCAGCGTACGAAGCCTGGCAGCCCCCCTATAAATAAGATGTGAGGCTTCCGATTTTAAGTTGCTAATTCACCATTTTCTCTCCCACTTTTTCACTCTCGAGCCTCTCGAAACTATCACGACGCCCCGGTTCTGTATCCAAGTTCCGACGAAGGTCCGAAGCTCCGAGATTCCCGAAAAAACTTACCACTTTCCGGTCGAAGTGCTGCCCGAGAAAAATCCCGTTTTCTTCAAATCACCACACTTTCCAGGGGAGTTCATACCGCTACATTTTCCAGTTTTCTTTAGTTTTCAGGGGGGAATACAAGTTAAAACACCAAAACATGTTTAAAACTTAACTTGACAGCTTACAACAGAAAAGTTGTGACCTGTTCACGAACTGTTTTACCCAAATTAAATTTAATATTTTTCGAAACTGTTTAATATGCAAATAGTTCAGGTTTATACCTTTAAAATGACTACTTGCACAATCCATACGATTTTTCTACAAATATTCTAAAACAATGACAGTTAAGGGTAAAACTGTCAAACACAAGTTTAAGAGTTATTCACACCTTGTAACATGTTGAGCAAGGTGTGTAAGATTTATAGTTAGTAGTTTCAAAGTTATTTTCGTTGAAACACAAAGTCATGCATATCAAGGTTTCATTAAATCATAATACACAACTGATAAACTATAATAGGTATAGTTTGAACACCTCTTCTAACAAAGGAATGGTAATACTATCGATTTACAAAACGAGTATGTCAATGCAAACAACGTGAACTTGTTAATGAATAAATTTGTGAGACATTCACCTTCGGGGTACTCTTAAGTACCACAGAAAAGTCCTGTAGTTATAATCATAATCTCTTGGAGGGAGAGCGTGATAGTTGTGTATAGATCTATATTGGGTTTGACAAACCCGCACCTAAGCTGCTTGCAACAGCTAGACCAGCAGGTCTGGGGTGACAAGTGTCATAACATTCCGATGCTTGAAGAACGTCGAGTACGAGGTCTTCGAGTCTTAGCATGGTTATAACAACTCACATGGGGAATTAACAAAACACACAGTTCACGGGAATTTAAGGATTTCACAAAAAAGGAGTTTTATTTAAATATAGAACCGCACATAAGTATGACGATTTACTTACTTATACTAAGTCTCGGTTCAGTTAAGACTACAATAAACCTTTTAGAAAATATTGGATTTTCTGGAAACAAACTTGTAACAAACCTTAAGGAATAACATCCATTTTTCATTCATAAATTGCTTATGAACTTACCAGCTTTAACGCTGATACTCTTTCAAAAACAACTTTTATTCTCAGGTATTTAGTAATACAGGTAACCACAAGATTTTTGAAGGCAAGACGCTAAGGCGCAGATTTCTTTGAACTATTTTGACATCATATGTAATTTATTTGGAAACATGTATTTTTGCAACGATGTAACCTTTTAAATTATACTTATGATGGTTGTGTTTACTTTCTTTACAAATACTCAACTGTTATGATACTACATGACGTCCTCCGCCCCCGAACGTTTCCGCCGTTCCGGTTTGGGGGTGTGATAGATTGGTATCAGAGCATTGTTTATAGTGAACTAAGTATATCGAACCGCATAAGATATACAAACTATAAATGCAAAGGGACTAAAACTCTATGACTAAACGTTTTCACACAAACTATACTTTTAAAATTAAAATGCTAGTTTTATAAAACTATAAGTACATGCATGCACAACGGTCTAGTATCATAGTCAAAACTATACAAAAGTATTAAGACAAGTTGGACACTATGATTAGGCCTCAGAATATGTAATCAGATCTAGGATAAATATAGCCTGATCAACTATATCTATCCGAGATGTGACCAACATATGTTGGGGAATAGTCATAGTGAGCAACAAGTCGAAAACTTACCAAAGAAAACACTAGAGTCAAACTTACAAATTTAAAATACTATAGGAGTATTTTGTGTTGCTATAATTACTTATTTAAGAACAAAAAGGTCTTTATTGGTAGGTCAATAGTTGCTGAGTGGATACGCTAAGGTTATATGTGACTAGGGTGTAATAGACTCAGAATTTGTGATCTTTGCTTTACTTCCTGTTCCTTGTTTGGTTGTGGACTTAGAGTTAGGGTCACTTATTCGAAGGTCTATTCTATCTTGATTACATATGGTTGGTATGCACTACGCAAGTATTGAAGTAACTAGTAAGGATCATCCTAAAATTATCTAAG